>NC_083362.1:29380459-29982125 GCF_030254825.1 Meriones unguiculatus | reverse complement strand
GCCCAAAGTTTGGCTATGAGTCTCAGCCTCTGCTTTGTTATTTCAATCAGTAATCTTTCAGAGGCCTGTTTCCTTTCTTCTCCTGCTTACAGTATCTATCACATTTGTTCATCTTAATGAGGATTGAGCATCTTTTAATGCTCTTACTGCTCTCCTGAAACTTCTTCTCTAAGACCTTGTTCATCCCTCAAAGCTACTAAGACTATTTGCTATTTCACAAAGCTAAAAGAGGCAAGCACTCTTTTATCATAGGACATTTTCATTCCTGGAGATAATCATTCCTCATCATTTACATTTATGTTTATTCATAGATATTCCCCCTTCTGAGATAAAGAATCTTTTCTTTCTTTAAGACAAATTCTTCAAGTGTAGCCCATAGTTCTGTAACTTGTGATTCTCTTACCTCAGTCTCATAGAGGCTGGAATCATAGAAATAACTCTTTTTTATTTATACTCTGTCTCTCTCTTTCTTTCATATTTAACAACATGAATTAGTTTCATCTTCTCTAGCACAAGTCTTCATTTCCTAAGAAAATAGTCTTTGTTTAACAATCAGGATAGAATATTGTCTGCACATATTCCTTAACTATAGCTATGTTAAAAAAATAATATAATTAATTTGTTACCAGATCATAATTGTTTTCATTACATTTGCTTTAGGAAATACCATTTCTGTCAGTTTAATACTATGCTACCAGAGAAATTCATGCACTGATCTTTCATTTTCTGTTATCTTAGTATTTGTCCTTTTAGTAATAGTCTCACTTGTATATTATATGATGAAATCAACGACTTAATTATTTTGACTTGTTCATTACAAAATTGGAGTTTATGTACAATTTCTAAAACTTTATATATATATTAGCATTTCTTTTCATTCTTATATAGAGATATATGCAATAAATTCACACAAATTTAAATTTTATTATTCAAGTTTTCTCATGTGTGGAGAGTGTTCAGGTGGTGAGGACCTGTGTGTATGTGTCTGTGTAATTACCACAAAGAAAGGAAACAGCAACTTTTTTCACTTCTCTGATTTTTTTAATTAAATTCCTATATATTTTACAGTAGATTAGTGTCTCTCCTCAAAATTTTTCTAAGTGGAAGCTGTACATATTGTGTGCCTAGATTCTTTGGTCCATCATGATGTCTGCAAGTATTAATCATAATTTCATCACATCATCACTTCAAAAGGTACAGCAGGAAACCTGAAACTGGGGAGCCAAGATGGCGGCGCTGGAGAGCACTGTGTCTGAGAAGCGGGACAGCACTCTCAGTGCAGCGACCAGGAGACTGAACTCTGGGCCCTAAAACTACAGCAATCCTGTTTCCCAGGTGAGGGGAGGTTCCCACAACCTGGGAATCAGTCGGGTCCACTCTCGGCTGCCCAGCCAAAACCCGGAAGAAATCCCGGGTAATGCGGGCACTGGGTCTCGGGCCAGAGCTGCATGCCTGCATGTCCCGATCACTTTCCCAGGCTGATCGGTGGGCACAAGGGTGCCTGAGTCTGGGAGTCGCAGTTGCAAGAAAACCACACGGGGAAGCAAAGTTGCGAGTATGATCACAGGTCACCCAGTCTTTCCCAGGAAGGTCTAATGGACCACAGGTACCTGCCGCCATCTCAACTGAGCTCCCGCCGCACTGAGAGCTGCACACCCAGCTCACCCTTACAGACTAGCTGCGCACCCCACTGCAAAAGAGACTGTAAACCCCTGCCCAGAGAGGGCTCGACAGGGAAGGAAGAAACCATGCTGCTGGGGTCACCAGCAGCACATTGCCTGGGGAAAGTCTAGCAGACCGCAGATCGCAAACAGGCAAGTACGCCCAACCATCACAGATCCCAGCCCAAGCAGGGAACACAGAGTGATTGGGAACCCAGCCCCTGCAGACAAGCAGGCGGGTGCACGCTCTGCCAGCCCAGAGGCCTGCTTTGTACCAACTACTCCTTACAGACAGAACTGTGTGCCCCAAGACACCAGAGTCTTAGAGTCACTGTCTGGAGAAACCCTCACAAGGGGATGGACTTAGGCAACCCAGTATATCCCTGGAAAAGGTCCCATAGACTGGCCCAACCCAGGGAACTGCTATGCCCCAGATAGCCTGCTGTTACCAGGACAGCAGTACTCACCTGCCACAGATTACGTTTTGGGTTCTGGGGCACAGAACCCCAAACTCAGGCCTACAAAAACCCAGGATCCCTGAGATCAACCCCCAGATACTGCTCCAAGGGGCAACTAGTTATCCCTACCAAAACCGACCAAACCACGGAACACATAGGTTACAGCAGCTGATCACTAAATTTAAAGCAAGAAACCCAGAAGGAGGGCAGCTGTCTCCAGGACTTCTTCAGGTGAGAGGAGAGCCCTCTTGACTAATCAGGACCCCAGTTACCAACCAGGTCTCTATGCCTGAGGTGAGCTGCAGCAACTCCTGAAAAACACAGGCCATTCAGTGACTATACCCAAATATCTGAGAACGCTTCCTTCAGGAAAAACCATCTTCTTGCCAAAGGGATACTCTCCAATACAGGAATCCAGGAACAACCAGAAAATAACTTCAAACACCTAAGATAGCCCAGTGGGTAGAGGACAGTGTAAAAGTTCAACCAACAAAAGCTAGAGTGTTATGGCATCTCCAGAACCTAGTTATCAAGGGGTAAATAGCCCTAGAAACCCCAGCATAACTAAAATTCAAGGAGATGACCTAACATCTATGCTCATGAAGAAGATAACAGAGGAAACAAATAAAATACGAAAAGAAATAGAGGAAGCTGCAACCAAACAGTTTGTGGCCTTTAGAGAGGAAATGCTTAAATCACTGAATGAAATAACAGAAACAGAGGATTGCTCAAACAAACAGCTGAAGGAATTGATGGAAAAACATGAAAATACAGTCAGACAGGGGAAGGAAACCAACAAAATAGCTAAAGACCTGAAGATAGAACTGGAAAAATTAAAAAAAAAAAAAACAGAAATGGAAGAAATTGTGGAGAGAAAGAACTTAGGGAAGAAAGCAGGAACTACAGACGTTAGCATAACCAATAGGCTACAAGAAATGGAAGAAAGAATCTCAGGTATGCAAGACACAATGGAAGAAATCAATGTATCTGTCAAAGAAAATGTTAAATATAAAAAATTCCTGACAGAGACCTTCCAAGAAATTCAAGACAACATAAAAAGACAAAACCTAAGAATAATAGGAATAGAGGAAAAAGAAGATTCCCTCCTCCAAGGCCCAGAAAATATTTTCAACAAAATCATTGAAGAAAATTTCCCCAACTTAAAGGAGAGGCCAATAAGAATACAAGAGGCCTATAGAACACCCAATAAATTGGACCAGAAAAGAAAATCCTCCCGCCACGTAATAATGAAAACAGTAAGTATACAGAACAACAACAACAAAAAAATACTAAAAGCTGCAAGGGAAAAAGGCCAAGTAACATATAATGGCAAACCCATTAGAATCACACCTGACTTTTCAACAGAGACTATGAAAGCCAGAAGGGCCTGGACGGATATCATGCAGACCCTCAGAGAACACAAATGTCAGCCCAGGCTACTATAACCTGTAAAACTCTCAGTCCTCATAGACAGAGAAAACAAGATATTCAATAACAAATAAAAATTTCAACAATACCTACAAACAAATCCAGCATTACAGAAGACATTAGAAGGGAAAATACAACCCGAGAAAACTAGCTACATTCAAGAAAACACAGGAAATAAATAACCTCAATACAGTAAACATTATGACCACAGCCAACATCAAATTCAAAGGATCTAACAGCCACTGGTCATTAATCTCTCTCAATATCAATGGACTTAATTCTCCAATAAAAAGACACAAACTAACAGAATGCATGCGTAAACAAAACCCAGCAATCTATTGTATACAAGAAACACAGCTAAGGCACAAAGATAGACATTACCTGAGGGTTAAGGGATGGGAGACAGCTTTCCAAGCAAATGGACCCAAGAAACAAACAGGAGTGGTCATTCTAATATCTGATAAAATTGACTTTCAACCAAAATTAATCAAAAGAGATGGGGAAGGACACTTCCTACTCATCAAGTGAAAATTCCACCAAGAATACATCAAATCCTGAACATCTATGCCCTAAATACAAGGGCACCCACATTTGTGAAAGAAAAATTGATAAAACTTAAACCACACATAGATCACAACACACTAATAGTGGGAGACTTCAACACCCCACTCTCAACAAAGGACACATCAATTAAACAGAAATTAAACAAAGAAACAATATCGCTAACAGAGGTCATGAATCAAATGGACCAAACAGACATTTACAGAGCCTTACACTCAAGCAAAAAAAAAAATTACCTTCTTCTCAGCACCTCGTGGAATCTTCTCTAAAATAGACCACATGTTTGGTCACAAAGCAAGCCTCAGCAGATGCAAGAAGATTGAAATAAACCCTTGTATCCTGTCTGATCACCTTGGAATAAAGCTGGACCTCAATAACAACAGAAATAGGAAAAAGCCTACACATAAATGCAAACTGAACAACTTGCTACTAAATGACAGCTGGGTTAGGGAAGAAATAAAGAAAGAAATTAAAATCTTCCTAGAACTCAATGAAAATGAACACAACATACCCCAACTTGTGGGACACAATGAAGGCAGTGCTAAGAGGAAAGTTCATAGCACTAAGTGCCTTCAAGAAGAAATTTGAGACAGCTCATTCAAGCAACTTAATGGCTCACTTAAAAACTCTAGAAAAAGAAGACACACCAAAAAGGAGTAGATGGCTGGAAATAATCAAACTCGGGCCTGAAATCAATCAATTAGAAACAAATAAAACAATTCAAAGAATCAATGGAACCAAGAGCTGGTTCTTTGAGAAAGTCAACAAGATTGACCAACCCTTAGCCAAGGTAACTAAAAGGCAGAGAGACACCATCCAAATCAACAAAATCAGAAATGAAAAGGCGGACATAACTACAGACACTGAGGAAATCCAAGCAATCATTAGGACTTACTTCAAAAGTGTATACGCAACAAAATTTGAAAATTTAAATGAAATGGACAATTTTCTTGATCGATTCCACTTACCAAAGCTAAATCAGGACCAGGTAAATCAATTAAATAGTCCTATATCCCCCAAGTAAATAGACACATTCATTGAAAGTCTCCCATCCAAAAAAAGCCCAGGACCTGATGGTTTCGGTGCAGAATTCTACCAGACATTCAAAAAAGAGCTCTCTTCAAACTATTCCACAAAACAGAAACAAAAGGGACATTACCAAACTCATTCTATGAAGCCTCAGTCACCTTGGTACCTAAACCTCAAAAAGACCCAACAAAGAAAGAGAATTTCAGGCCAATCTCCCTTATGAACATTGATGCAAAAATACTCAACAAAATACCCACAAACCAAATACAAGAACACATTAAAGATATCATCCACCATGACCAAGTAGGTTTATCCCAGGTATGCAGGGGTGGTTCAGTATATGGAAATCCATCAACGTGATCCACCATATTAACATACTGAAAGAAAAAAAACACATGATAATCTCCCTAGATGCTGAAAAAGCAATTGAAAAATCCAACATCCATTCATGTTTAAAGTATTGGAGAGATCAGGGATACAAGGCACATATCGAAACATAGAAAAGGCGATATACAGCAAGCTTATGGCCAATATCAAACTGAATGGAGAGAAATTTAAAGCAATCCCACTGATATCAGGGACAAGACAAGGCTGCCCACTCTCTCCATATCTCTTCAACATAGTGCTGGAAGTCCTTGCTAGAGCAATAAGACAGTTGAAGGAGATCAAGGGGATACAGACTGGAAAGGAAGAAGTCAAATTATCACTACTTGCAGATGATATGATAATATACATGAGCGACCCAAAAAACTCTACCAGGGAACTCCTACACGTGATAAACACCTTCAGCAAAGTGGTCAGATAAAAAAATTAACTGAAAAAATTCAGTAGCACTCCTGTATACAAAAGACAAAAGGGCTGAGAAAGAAATTAGGGAAACAACACCCTTTCACAATAGCCACAAATGACATAAAGTACCTTGGTATATCCCTAACCAAGCAAGTCAAAGACTTGTATGAAAAAAAAAAATTCAAGTCTCTAAATAATTAGAAGAAGCTGTGAGAACATGGAGAGATCTCCCATGCTCATGGCTTGGCAGGATTAACATAGTAAAAATGGCCATCTTACCAACAGCAATCTACAGATTCAATGCAATTCCCATCAAACTGCCAAAACAATTCTTTACAGACCTGGAAAGAAAAATTCTTATCTTTGTATGGAATAACAAGAAACCCAGAATTGCTAAAACAATCCTACACAATAAAAATTCTTCTGGAGATATCTCCATCCCTGATCTTAAGTTGTACTATAGAGCAACAGTTTTAAAAACTGCATGGTACTGGCATAGAAACAGAATGGTGGATCAATGGAACCGAACAGAAGACCCAGAAATAAACTCACACACTTATGGACACCTGATCTTTGACAAAGATGCCAAAACCATACAATGGAAAAAAGATAGCATCTTCAACAAATGGTGCTGGTCTAACTGGATGTCTACATGTACAAAAATGAAAATAGATCCATACTTATCACCCTGCACAAAACTGAAGTCCAAGTGGATCAAAGACCTCAACATAAAACCAGACACATTAAATCGGCTAGAAAAAATAGGTGGGGAATACCCTAGAACTCATTGGTACAGGAGAAAACTTCCTGAACAAAACACCAACAGCACAGGCTCTAAGATCAACAATCAATAAATGGTACCTCATGAAACTGAAACGCTTCTGTAAAGCAAAGGACACCATCATCCAAACAGAGCGACTGCCTACAGATTAGGAAAGAATCTTCACCAACCCTTTGTCTCACAGAGGACTCATATCCAGTATATATAAAGAACTAAAGAAGCTGAAAAGCAGCAAAACAAGTAATCCAATTAAAAAATGGGGAACAGGGCTAAACAGAGAATTCTCAATAGAGGAATATTGAATGGCAGAGAAGCACTTAAAGAAATGCTCAACCTCATTAGCCATTAGTGAAATGCAAATCAAAACAACCCTGAGATTTCACCTTACACCCATCAGAATGGCCAAGATGAAAAACTCAAGTGACAACACATGCTGGAGAGGTTGTGGAGAAAGGGGAACACTTCTCCACTGCTGGTGGGAATGTAAACTTGTACAACCACTCTGGAAATCAATCTGGTGCTTTCTCAGACAACTAGAAATAGTGCTTCCCCAAGATCCAGCTATACCACTCCTAGGCATATATCCAAAAGAGGCTCAAGTACACAAAAAGGACATTTGTTCAACCATGTTTGTAGCAGCTTTATTTGTAATAGCCAGAGGCTGGAAACAATCCAGATGCCCCTCAACTGAAGAATGGATGCAGAAATTGTGGTACATCTATACAATGAAATATTACTCAGCAATGAAAAATAAGGAAATCATGAAATTTGCAGGTAAATGGTGGGACCTGGAAAGGATCATCCTGAGTGAGTTGTCCCAGCAGCAAAAAGATACACAAGGTATATACTTACTCATATAGACATACAACATAGGACAAACCCACTAAAATCTGTGCATCTAAAGAAACTAAGCAAGAGAGAGGACCCTTACTAAAATGCTCAATCCCCATCCTGAAAGGCAAAGAGGATGGAAATCAGAAGAAGAAGAAAATAGGAAACAACCTAGGAACCTGCTACATAGGGCCTCTGAAAGCCAGAAGAAGAAAACAGGGAACAAACTAGGAATCTACCACAGAGGGCCTCTGAAAGCCTCTGCCCTGCAGACTATCAAAGCAGAATGTGAGCCTGATGGCCAACTGTTGGGCAGAGTGAATGGAATTTTATGTAAGAAGTGGGAAATAGCAAGAGCTGGAGAGGACAGGGTCTCCACAGTAGAGGAACAGAACAAGAAAGTTTGAACACAGGGAACTTCACCGAGACTCATACTCCAACCAAGGACTATTCATTGAGATAATCTAGAACTCCTGCACAGATGTAGCCCATGGCAGTTCAGTGTCCAAGTCGGTTACATAGTAATGGGAAGAGGGACTGCCTCTGACATAATCTGATTGGCTTGCTCTTTGATCATCTCCCCCTGAGGGGGGAGCAGTCTTACCAGGTCACAGTAGAGGACAATGCAGCCACTTTTGATGAGAACTGATAGACTAATATCAGAAAGGAGAGAAGAACCTTCCCTATCAGTGGACTTGGGGGGTGGTATGCATGCAGAAAGGGGAGGGATGGTCTGTTTGGGAGACGAGAAGGGAGGGGCTTATGGGGTGATATAAAATGAATAACGTGTAATTAATAAAAAAATAAAAATAACTAAAACAAAAAAGGTACAGCAGTATATTTCCTTTTATAAGTACAATTATATGTTTGTATACCACAATTATATCAATTTATTTATCCAATGTATTAGTAGATGTTTGTGCTGTTTCAACATTAGATGATTATTAATGTAACTTAAGAAATGCTTGCACTCATATGTTTTGTAAGACATATGACCTCATTTATCTTGGGCATACAGATGGAATTTTATTATTCCAGGGTAGGTATGTGCTGATTGTATTAGTTTTTGCTTGAAGGAGCGTATAGTTGTTATAGATGGGCTGAAGGGAGGGTATCTGGGAGGTGCAGGAGTAAGGAAAGGGAGGAAGTAAAGTGATGTATTTTATTTCAAGTAAAATCATGATAAAGATTTCTTGTACTAACAAAAATTAAATTTTCATAACTTGAAATACCTTAAAATATTTTTGCTCTCTGAAGCAAAATTTTATGTATTATCATTTTTTCTATTGATTTCAAAATACTGGGCAACCTCATAATTTGTTAATCTTAAACTAAGCATTACTTTGACATGTAAGTAATTAAACTTTCTGTATCTATTTTCATTTTATTTCATTTCAGTTCTATTGATAAAAATCACTATAAAGTATTTAAGTATTCAGTGTCTAAATTTGTAATGTGCACAACATGTGATTTATTTTATTGCTATTTGAATAATCATTTGCATTTGAGGTATATATGTTTTGTAATGATTATGATTTATTTTAATTTGCACTGTGTGAAAATAAGAAAGAAATTCTCTATAAAAAGGTAATAACTTCACTCAAAACATCTTAAAATAATTTACATTCGAAACTCTTCATCCTTTGTATTGTCCTGTTAAAAATATACAACTTCTTTGAAAGCAACATTTAGAAAAAAAAAAAAAGCCAGTTTAAGAAGACAGATTCAAGCAACTTCAACAGTAAGAGTTTGATATGCCTCAGATTTTACAGATTTCTTACTTATGGTACAGAAATCTGATAATTTGATTTACTCTGTTGCTTCACATTTGGAGAAACAACTTCTCATCTTGATTCTATTTAATCTCTCTTATTAATTAATTAATTAATTTTAAGAAATGATTTCTCTGTGTAGCCTTGGCTGTTTTGAAACTATCTGTAACTCACTCTGTAGACCAGGCTGGCCTTGAACTTGGATTAAAAATGTGAGCCACCACTCTGGGCATATTTCATCTTTTTAAACCGCCACTATTCTGTAACATCAGTAAGAATCTTTCCTGAGGAAACTCATCTTCCAGCCAGAAACCAGTTAGCATTTCTTGTTGCTTCTGCTTGGAAGATGCAGCGGCGCTAGATAGACAGACCTTAGCCAGATTTTAACTCTTTACAGATTTTTCTGGAACAGCTTGCTCTTTCCTGTTTAACTTGTCTTTCAACTTCACTGCCAGAACCACTGGAAGAAACAAGTTTTCATAGGCAGTTACCAGCTCCTGATGTCCAACAACTTCCCATGTGCAGGTTCTACTTAGCCTTTACAAATTTTGTTGATTGTAGTGTCCTTCATCATAATTTTTCACCAGTTGGACCAGTTCCAAAAGCTACATCCTAAAATTTTTCTGAATTAGTCTTTATGTCATTATTTTTATTATTTTATAATTGCTATTAGTATGCTTATGTTACATAGAGACTTTTGAAAAATTTGTTTTAATCAATTTGTGGTTTTACATTTTTTTTGTTTTTTGTTTGTTTTTTTTATAAGACAGGATCTCACTGTATCCAAGGCTGAGATGGAACTCAATAAATAGCTCTAACCATCCCCTTTCCTATTACCCATGTTGAAATTCTCTTTGGACTTAAATATTCAAACCTTAGCTGCTAAGATCTTGCCAAGATATGCCTTTCTCATTTCTGCCCTTTCTACCAATTATTTTTCTTTTAATTCAAGACATCTGAAGAAGAAACATACTACAAATTTAATAGTGTAACAACTACCAGAAGTGCTTTCCAGTTTCAATGGATACAGTGAGCAGTGAAAATTTTGAACATGGAAGTAAGGCAGATAGACTCCGGTTGTCACAGTTCTAGAATCCCTGAGGAAAACAGGATCATGGTTAGCAGCAGGATATTAGGGTTAAATATATTATGGATTTTCATTCCTCAAAAAGATTTGTAAACAAACTAATAAATTATACAAGTGTTTATCCCAATAATGTTCATTATGAAGTGATTGAAATATCATACATGAAGTCAATTTACTCCACACCAAAATCTTCCTCTGAATATTAAAATTATTACATTTTAGTCTAAAGTAGAATAGTAGAGGAATAAAAATAGTTTGATTATTAAACATTAATAACTTTTACAAGTGAACTTTTAAGCAAAGAGATATTAACCTAATTATTCTGCTCTGGTAAGCTTTTATTTATTTATTTGGAAGCTAACAGTGATGGTGCTAGCTATGAAATCTAATTATGGAAAAAAAACAGATCTGATGGAAATACAGTAACATTAAAAATAAACTTCATAAAGTTGTGCTTTAAAAACCTGACCTAATGATCCAATGACCAAAACTGGCAAAGATTCTTGAAATTATTTCAGTACCACAGAAACTAATGTGCATTCAACAAGTTGACCCAAATAGCAATTTTTATATAGTAGAAGAAACACAAACTTCATAGAGCTGTCTACTGTTGTGGGGAATTGACAACCTTTTAGAAGTAACATTAAGTAGAACCTTGCTGTGATCTTTGAAAATAGACAAGTGCCTAGATTATTTGTCCAATATATTTTTCTTTTTCTAGATTTTCAAATATTTACTTATTGATGTGTGTATGTGTATGTCTCTCTGGGTATATGTGTGTGTGTACATGTACCAAATGCTACTCCAGGTATCCAGTGTAAGGTGCTCATAACACAAGTTTCAGAGTCACTTTTCTATTTTCACCATGTGGGTTCTGGATATCCAATTCACCTCCATGAATTTGGAAACCAACAGATTCACGTTCTGAGCCATTTCTCTAGATGCTAATTTATACATCTGAAAAAAATCTACATTATTTGTTCATAACTGCTGGAGTATTTTGAGAATATAATTCTTGTGTGTTACTCATAAAATACAGACAATATAATTTTTCCTCAAATATAGATATTTTCCTTGGAAGACTTTTTTCTTTACAACTCTCTATAGGATTGTATTTTTTAAATTAATGTAGGTTAACACATTTCTTAAAATTTCTCTAAATTATTACACTATGACAGTTTTTTAGAAAATAATTTTGTATAAAATGTCAAGGATATTGTTATTCAAAACCACTTAATCTTTAAAAATTCTCTTTTACTGTACTAATATTCCCATTTCCTTCAAAAATACAAATTATCTTTGCACTGAATGACACATTTCAGTTCTCATAAATAACCATATTTTCAATAACTCCTTCAAATTTGCTGAGCTTCCTGGGATTTTCTGTGTTTTTTTTTTTACTCAGTTTTATCACTCACTCTAACAGGTATATTATTGTAACAGGGATTGATGTTACTGAAATAACATTATAAATGTGCCTGTAATTAAATTCCCTATACAAATTTGTGAGCCTAAAATGTACATGAGGAGATTCATACCTTAATTAAGATATGAGAAAAAAATTGGCAGAAATGATTTAGCTGATGTGATGACAAGTAAACAAACTTTACTGTATAATGAACTAAATCTCTGAGACACTAAGGACCATAGCATACTGCAAAATCCTGTCAGACTAATGCTACTAGAATGGGACATTGTTGCTAGAATGGACAACAAGAGGACAGTTGGGACTCTTGACAGGAAAAAAAAATTTAAAGCTATAAAAACAGTAAGTTTAGCTGACAGATAGAAGTTGACAAGTAGCACATCAAACAGTCTATTGATGTGCTGACATGAGAATCAGAGCATAGATCACGGCATAAAGAAAAATAATGATGCCAGGGCTTTAGTTCCATCAGAGTCCTCATGTCCAGACTACATCCTGGGCAATGGGCTATAGGAATTTAAAGCCACATGCTACTTGCAGTTCACACTTCATGAGTCATGTGTGCAGTGAGGGTGTGATCTCTTATTTTCGTGCACCCATTGTCATGTCTACCATTTTTTTTCTTTGTCTCTCTGCCATGATAAACTCATCTCCCCTTAAAACCATTAGCCAACATCCATCACTTTCCTTAAACTGTCTTTTCTCACAGTGCTTTATCATAGCAACAGAAAAGTAGAAAATATGACGGTACAATTAACTATGGTAGGGATTGTAGCAGCAGGAACACCTGTAGCTGATCCCATTGGCTCCAAAGGATGGAGAGTTAGAGATCAATGCTGGTACTCAATCAACTTTCTGATTTTTATTCAGTCTGGGACACTAGGACAATGCATGGTGTCACCCACACTGAAAGTAGGCCCCTCGACTTCATTTAAACTTATCTGGATAGCTTCCACAGAAACATCCCTCAAATTTAACAAAGTACACTCTGAAATTTTTCATTGTTGTTTATTAATTATTAAGGTAGAAAGTATAGCAATAAATTATCAAGGTTTGGATAAAGTATCTATATATTTTCTTCCTTTTTACGGAATTTTCCCTTCTAAGCTGCATGCTTTTGAGTTTGGGATGGATTCCTTTCACTCAGCACTAATCGCTTCTTTTTTGGCTCTTGCCTTTCCTATAATACAACCCCTCACATAAACTTTAAATATTAGGAGGTTGAAAATATTCAAACCAATAAAGAGAGCTTTAGGACTGGTTGCAAAGTCCTCTTCTGTGGCCTGGCAGGACTCCTCCTCTCTTGGGGGTTGGGGAGGTCAAAGAGCCTGCCATTGAGTTCCTGTTAGAAATAGTCCCTGTTCCCCTTACTATGGGAAACCAATTGGTTACTGAGCTACCACGGGCTTCATCCAAGCAGAGGTTCTAGGTTTTATCCATACATGGTCCTTAGTGGAGTATCTGTCTCAGAAAAGACCCCTGTGACCAGATATATTTGGTCCTTGTGGAGCTCCTATCCTTTCCACATCATACTAACTCCTCCTTCTTTCATATGATTCCATGCACTCTGCCAAAGGTTTGGTTATGAGTCTTAGTATCTGCTTTGATACACTGCTAGGTAGAGTCTTTCAGGGGCCCTCTGCATTAGGCTCCTGTCCTGTTAGTTGTTTTCTTCTATCTCCAATGCACATCCCATTTGTCTTTCTAAGTGAGGATTGGTCATCTTACCCCGGGTCCTGTTTCTTGGTTATTTTCTTTAGGTGTACAGATTTCATTATATTTATCATATCTTATAGGTCTATATAAGTGAGTATATACCATGTGTGTCTTTCTGCTTTTGGGATACCTCACACAGAATGATCTTTTCTAGATCCCACCATTTGCCTGCAAATTTCATGATTTCCTCGGTTTTGATTTCTGAGTAATATTCCATTGTGTAAAAATACCACAATTTCTGTATCCATTCCTCCAATCCTGAAGATACCTTATAAAACAGGGTCAGATGAAAGAGGAGGAGGTCCTCCCCAATCAGTGAACTTGGAAAGGGGCAGGGAGGAGATGAGGGAGGGAGGGTGGGATTGGGAGGGAATGAGGAAGTGGGATACGGCTGGGATACAGAGTTAATAAAATGTAACTAATAATAAAAATTAAAAAAATAAAAAATAGGATGATTTCCAGTTTAAAAAAGTGAATAAATTTTAATTAATATAAAAATAAAAATAAAAAAGTGTTGTACAGCAACATCCTAAGAGATGTTGCTGTAAACAACCCTCTCTTGGAAATAAAGGTCATTAAGACTGAAATAAATAAATAAATAAATAAAAAATAAAAAGAGCTTTATCTCATAGATTGTTGCACATGATCCTTTGTTCAGTGTACTTTTTGCTGTAATGAAGATGAATACAAAGATTTAAAAAAAAATCTCTCTAATTGCCTCTAGGAAAATTATAGTTATCACTTACTGGTGCTAAATTCTTATTCAAATAATGAAATATGGTGACACAAACAGAATGGAAGGAACACTAGACTACTCCAGCCAAACTTCCATGATATTGAAACTCATAAGAATTCAAAATTTTTTAGTTCAAACTTTAAAATTGTTTAATTTTTTTTGTTTGGAAGTACATTTGTTTATATTTTTCTCATGTTAACTTATTATACCTTTAGACCATTTCTAAAGAATGTATCTTATTCATTCACAGAGATATAAACTGTTATCATATCCTTTATGAGTTTTTCTGATTTCCAAATATAGAATGTAACTCATTTGTATTATTTACTCATTTTAAGTAATTTTTCCATCTTTTTTGTACATTTAATAACTTGTTTATTATCTAATCTCTGCTGCTGCATATGACTGTTATCTATAAGTAAAATCTACACCCCTAAAAATTAAGTTCTATTTGAGAACAGAAACCATATATATTTGGAATTGTGGTATGTAAAATATTTTGAGCATGTAAGGATCACAATAATTCATTAATTTATGAAGTTATGATGCTATTATATTTATGTGTGCATGTATATGTACATAAAATAAACCAATTATTGCTCAAGTTCTTTTCAAATTTAACATAATTAGAAAGATTACATAAATGAAGTTTTATAGATTTTAATTAGAATAAGAATGTCAGTCTTTTCCTTGGAAATATTTAGCAAATCATCCAAAATTTAGAAAGTCAAAAATATTTATAAGTATATTTTAGGTAAACAATAAAGTAGAATGAAGTAGTTATGTTATAATGCTGGTTCTTCGTAATATTATGCTTACATTAGGTTCCCTAATTCCTAAAATCATTCCAAAGTAATGTCTATAAACAATGAATTCTTTTGTACAATGAGACTATATGTTTTTCATGTAGGAAACTAAGATACTTTTAGGAATGTGGGCTAAAAAGCAAATTAATATGACAACAAAAGTTAACAGGCATGATTTTCTCAGAAATAGTTTATACTGGCCCTAATTAAGATACTTGACTTGTCATATTTCTTCTATTGCAAATCTAATTTATATTCTCTCAGCACCATTATTGCTTGGGTTTCAAATAGTGACTTTATAAGGAATACATCAAGAGACTTCTTTATCCTCGTTCTTCAGATCATACTGAGCCTGAAATAAATTCTGGGAGGAGAGAATGTTAGCAAAGGGATGTGAGAAAAATAGAGAGGTAGAGTTTAGTTATGTTTGTATTTCATTATATTATATAGAAAAGTTTCCAAAGTAAGAATGAAAAGTGGAAGGAAAGAAAGAGGGAAGAAAAGATGGAAGGGAGGAGAAAGAAATAAAACCAAAATAAAGGAATGAATAAAAGTCATTATATTATTCATGGCTCTTTTTCTCATGATGCTATCCTACATGACTGAGTGTACACATGTCACATTGGGTTTGTTGCTGCTGCTGATGTTGTTTTTAATTGTTTTTGTTTTGTTTTGGTGGTTTTCCCATTCTATTCTCTTTCCAGGGTTCATGGATTATTTTTTTCCTCTTTAACCCTGCTCCACGCTTTAGCTTATTTTTATGCATTCTCCTCTGCACCAAAGCCTCCATCTGATTATTACTCAGCTTGGCATATCCGAGATCCTAACTATAAAAGAATGAAGCTTTGTAAAGCCAATGTTTCATTATGAAATAGTTTCTTCTTTATGAAACTGTTTCTCCATGATTCTGTGGTCATGAAGACATACCTCTAGTGGATTCCTCAGCAGCCTGCTTTTCAGACTTGGTAGAAACTCCCTCTTGGTCTGTACTGGATGTGCAGCATCAAGTCAATAAACTTTACATAACATGATTAATTGCAAGTAGTTTATTTTTCTGTATAAAAATGTTCTACACAATAGGATCTTAGGTAAAAACACATCAATTGCCAAAAACAATATTCTGTTGTTAAAACTACATTTTTAATTGAAGAAGACACCAGAAGATTGAAACATCTCTATGCTCTTGGATCAGTAGGATTAACATAGTAAAAATGGCTATTTTACTGAAGACAATCTACAGAGTCATTGCAATCTCCATCAAAATACCAATGGAATTTTTCACAGATTTTAAAACAACAATTCTAAACTTCATATGGAAAAAACAAACAAACAAAAAAAACCCAAAGAGATAAAATTACCCTATACAATTATAGAACTTCTGGAGATAAATCCATACGTCATCTCAAGCTCTTTATATACTACAGAGCAATAATAATAAAAACTTCATGGTTCTGGCATAGAAATATGATGGTTGATCAATGGAATCATCTCAAAGGCCCAGAAATAAACCCATACACCTATGTACACCTGATTTTCCAAAGGAGCCAAAACCATGCAATGGAAAAAAGACAACATCTTCAACAAATGGTGTTGCTTTAACTGGATGTCTACATGCAGAATATGAAAATAGATGCATATTTATCGCCCTGCACAAAACTCAAATCCAAGTAGAACAAACACCACAGCATAAAACCAATTACACTAAATCTACTAGAGGAGAAAATGGGTAAGATGCTCAGGTGAAGTCCGTGGTAGCTCAGTAACCAACTGGTTTCCCATGGTAAGGGGGACAGGGAACTCAATGGCAGGGTCTTTGACCTCCCCCCCACCCCAAGGGAGGAGCAGTCCTGCTCAGCCACAGAAGAGGACTTTGCAGCCAGTCCAGAAGATACCTGATAAAACAGGATTAGATGAAAGGGGAGGCGGTCCTCCCCAATCAGTGGACTTGGAAAGGGGCAGGGAGGAGTTGAGGGAGGGAGAAAGGGAGGGTTTGGCAGGGAATGAGGGAGTGGGATATAGCTGGGATAATGAGTTAATAAAATGTAACTAATAAAAAATAACATAAAATAATTAAAAAATACAGAGTCATATAAGTTAAATATGCTAAGCTCAAGTTATGATCTATCAGAGGTAAATATTTCACATCTATTTTTCATAAAGACAAAAATCAATTTATATGTGCAGCTCCTGTTCCCTCCTGGTCCTTCTATTCCCTCTCCCTTCTTTCGTAAGGCTCCCTGCATTCTGCCCAAAGTTTGGCAGTGAGTCTCAGCATCTGCATCAATCCCCTGTTGGGTGGAGCCTTTCAGAGAACCTCTACGTTCCCTTATGGTTATCCTATGGTTAATATCTGTTTATTAGTGAATATATACCATGCATGTCGTTCCGGTTCTGGGTTATCTCATTCAGGATGATCTTTTCTAGATACATCCATTTGCCTGCAAATTTCATGATTTCCTTGTCTTTTGTTTTTTTGTTCTGTTTTTACTTTTTTGTAATTATTATTATTTTTTACAATTTATTCACTTTGTATCCCCCCATAAGCCCCTCCCTCCTGCCTCCCGGTCCCACACTCCCTATCACTTCTTCATGCATGCCCCTCCCCAAGTCCACTGATACGAGAGGTCCACCTCTCCTTCCTTCTGATCTTAATCTATCAGATCAAATAAGGAGTAGCTGCATCATCATCTTCTGTGGCCTGGTAAGACTGCTCTCCCCTCAGGGGGAGGTGATCAAAGAGCAGGCCTAGCAGATTGTGTCAGAGGCAGTCCCTCTTCCCATTACTATGTTACCCACTTATACACTAAATTGCCATGAATTACATCTGCACAGGGGTTCTAGGATATCTCCATGCCTGGTACTTGGTTGGAGTATAGGTCTCTGGGAAGACCCCTGTGTTCAAATCTTCTAGTTCTGTTGCTCTCCTTGTGTGGTTCCTGTCCTATCCATAACCTACTATTTCCAACTTCTTACATAAGATTCCATGCACTCTGCCCAAAAGTTGGTCATACAGCCTCAGCTTCTTTGATAGTCTGCAGGGCAGAGCATTTCAGAGGCCCTCTGTGGCATGTTCCTAGGTTGTTTCCTGCTTTCTTCTTCCTCTGATGTCCATCCTCTTTGCCTTTCAGGATGGGGATTGAGTGTTTTAGTCAGAGTCCTCTCTCTTGATTAGTTTCTTTAGATGGACAGATTTTAGGTTTATCCTATAACTCTATATGAGTGAGTATATACCGTGTGTATCTTTCTGCTTCTGGGAGAGCTCACTCAGGATGATCCTTTCCAGGTCCCACTATTTACCTGCAAAGTTCATGATTTTCTTATTTTTCATTGCAGAGTAATACTCCATTGTATAGATGTACCACAATTTCGGCATCCACTCTTCAGTTGAGGGGCATCTGGGCTGTTTCCAGCTTCTGGCTATTACAAATAAGGCTGATACAAACATGGTTGAGCAATTATCCTTATTGTGTACTTGAGCCTCTTTTAGATATATGCTTAGGAGTGGTATGGCTGGGTCTTCAGGAAGCGCTATTCCTAGTTGTCTGAGAAAGCACCAAATTGATTTCCAGAGTGGTTGTAAAAGTTTACATTCCCACCAGCAGTGGAGAAGGGTTCCCCTTTCTCCACAACCTCTCCAACATGTGTTGTCACTTGAGTTTTTCATCTTGGCCATTCTCATGGGTGTAAGGTGAAATCTCAGGGTTGTTTTGATTTGCATTTCCCTAATGGCTAATGAGGTTGAGCATTTCTTCAAGTGTTTCTCTGCCATTCGATATTCTTCTACGGAGAATTCTGTTCAGCTCTGTTCCCGATTTTTTAAGTGGATTACTTGGTTTGCTGCTTTTCAGCTTCTTTAGTTCTTTATATATACTCGATATTAGCCCTCTGTCAGAAAAGGGGTTAGTGAAGATTTTTTTCCCAATCTGTAGGCAGTCATTTTGCATTGATGACGGTGTCCTTTGATTTACAGAAGCTTTTCAGTTTCATGAGGTCCCATTTATTGATGATTTATTGATAATCTTAGAGCCTGTGCTGTTGGTATTTGGTTTAGGAAGTTGTCCCCGTGCCAATGAGTTCTAGGGTGTTCCCCACATTTTTTTCTAGCCGATTTAATGTGTCTGGTTTTATGTTGAGGTCTTTGATCCACTTGGACTTCAGTTTTGTGCAGGGTGATAAGTAAGGATCTATTTTCATTTTTGTAAATGTAGACATCCAGTTGGACCACCACCATTTGTTGAAGATGCTATCTTTTTTCCACTGAATGCTTTTGGAATCTTTGTCAAAAATCAGGTGTCCAAAAGTGCGTGTGTTTATTTCTGGGTCTTCTGTTAGGTTCCATTGATCCACCATTCTGTTTCTATGCCTGTACCATGCAGTTTTTATACCTGTTGCTCTAAAGTAAAGCTTGAGATCAGGGATGGAGATATCTCTGGAAGATCTTTTATTGTAGAGGATTGTTTTAGCAATTCTGGGTTTCTTGTTATTCCATACAAAGTTGAGAATTTTTCTTTCCAGGTCTGTAAAGAATTGTGTTGGCAATTGGATAGGAATTGCATTGAATCTGTAGATTGTTTTTGGTAAGATGGCCATTTTTCCTATGTTAATCCTGCCAAGCCATGAGCATAGGAGATCTCTCCATCTTCTCATATCTTCTTCTAATTCTTTCCTCAGAGACTTGAAATTTTTTTTCATACAAGTCTTTGACTTGCTTTGTTAGGGGTACACCAAAGTACTTTATGTCATTTGTGGATATTGTGAAGGGTGTTGTTTCCCTAATTTCTTTCTCAGCCCTTTTGTCTTTTGTGTACAAGAGTGCTACTGAATTTTTTCAGTTAATTTTTTATCTGGCCATAGCTGTAGGAGTTCCCTGGTAGAGTTTTTGGGGTCGCTCATGTATATTATCATATCATCTGCAAATAGTGATAATTTGACTTCTTCCTTTCCAGTCTTTATCCACTTGATCTCCTTCTACTGTCTCATTGCTCTAGCAAGGACTTCCAGCACTATGTTGAAGAGATATGGAGAGAGTGGGTAGCCTTGTCTTGTCCCCGATTCAGGGGGATTGCTTTAAGTTTCTCTCCTTTCAGTTTGATGTTGGCTATAGGCTTGCTGTATATCGCCTTTACTATGTTTAGATATTTGCCTTGTATCCCTGATTTCTCCTATACTTTAAACATGAATGGATGTTGGATTTTGTCAAATACTCTTTCAGCATCTAGGGAGATTATCATGTGTTTTTTTTCTTTCAGTTTGTTAATATGGTGGATCATATTGATGGTTTTTTGCATATTGCACCACCCCTGCATACCTGGGATGAAGCCTACTTCGTCATAGTGGATAATATGTATAATATCTTTGATGTGTTTTTGGATTCAGTTTGCAAGTATTTGGTTGAGTATTTTTGTGTCAATGTTAATAAGGGAGATTGGCCTGAAATTCTCTTTCTTTGTTGAGTCTTTGTGAGGTTTAGGTACCAAGGTGACTGTGGCTACATAGAATGAGTTTGGTAATGTTCCTTTTGTTTCTATTTTGTGGAATAGTATGAAGAGAATTGGAGTTAGCTCTTCTTTGAAGGTCTGGTAGAATTCTGTGCTGAAACCATCTGGTCCTGGGCTTTTTTTGGATGGGAGAGTTTTGATGACCTCTTCTATTTCCTTGGGGGATATAGGACTATTTAATTGATTTACCTGCTCCTGATTCAGCTTTGGTAAGTGGAATCGGTCAAGAAAATTGTCCATTTCATTTAGATTTTCAAATTTTGTAGCATGTAGGCTTTTGAACTAAGTCCTAATGATTGTTTGGATTTCCTCAGTGTCTGTAGTTATGTCCCCCTTTTCATTTCTGATTTTGTTGATTTGGGTGGTATCTCTCTGCCTTTTAGTTAGCTTGGCTAAGAGTTGGTCGATCTTGTTGATTTTCTCAAAGAACCACCTCTTGGTTTCAATGATTCTTTGAATTGTTTTATTTGTTTCTAATTGATTGATTTCAGCCCTGAGTTTGATTATTTCCAGCCGTCTACTCCTTTTTGTTGTGTCTGCTTCTACTTTTTCTAGAGTTTTTAAGTGGGCTATTAAGTTGCTTGAATGAGTTGTCTCGAATTTCTTCTTGAAGGAACTTAGTGCTATGAACTTTCCTTTTAGCACTGCTTTCATTGTGCCCCACAGGTTTGGGTATGTTGTGTCTTCATTTTCATTGAGTCTAGGAAGACTTTAATTTCTTTCCTTATTTCTTCCCTGACCCAGATGTCATTTAGTAACATGTTGTTCAGTTTCCATGAATATGTAGACATTTTGCTATTTCTGTTGTTGTTGAGGTCCAGCTTTATTCCATGGTGATCAGACAAGATACAAGGGATTATTTCAATCTTCTTCTGTCTGTTGAGGCTTGCTTTGTGACCAACTATGTGGTCTATTTTGGAGAAGGTTCCATGAGGTGCTGAGAAGAAGGTAAATTCTTTTGTGTTTGGGTGTAAAGTTCTGTAAATGTCTGTTAGGTCCATTTGATTCATGACCTCTGTTAGAGACATTGTTTCTTGTTTAATTTGTTTTGTTGACCTGTCCTTTGTTGAGAGTGGGGTGTTGAAATCTCCCACTATTAATGTGTGGGCATCTATATGTGGTTTAAGTTTTATCAATGTTTCTTTAACAAATGTGGGTGCTCTTTTATTTGGGGCATAGATGTTCAGGATTGTGATGTCTTCCTGGTGGAATTTACCCTTGATGAGTATGAAGTGTCCTTCCCCATCTCTTTTTATTAATTTAGGTTGAAAGTCTATTTTATCAGATATTAGAATGGCTACTCCTGCTTGCTTCTTGGGTCCATTTGCTTGGAAAGCTGTCTTCTAACCCTTTACTCTCAGGTAATGTCTATCTTTGTGCCTTAGCTGTGTTTCTTGTATGCAACAGATTGCTGGATTTTGTTTATATATCCATTCTGTTAGTCTGTGTCTTTTTATTGGAGAGTTGAGTCCATTGATGTTGAGAGAGATTAATGACCAGTGGCTGTTAGATCCTTTGATTTTGATGTTGGTTGTTGTCATAATGTTGTATGCTTGGTTTCTTTTTGTTTTGCTGTAGTAAGGTTAATTATTTCTTGTGTTTTCTTGAAAGTAGGTAATTTTCTTGGGTTCTTTTGCCTTCCAGTGTCTTCTGTAATGCTGGATTTGTGTGTAGGTATTGTTGAAATTTTTTTTGTCATTGAATATCTTGTTTCCTCCGTCTATGAGGACTGAGAATTTTGCGGGGTATAGTAGCCTGGGCTGACATCTGTGTTCTCTTAGGGTCTGCATGATATTTGTCCAGGCCCTTCTGGCTTTCATAGTCTCTGTTGAAAAGTCAGGTGTGATTCTAATAGGTTTGCCAGTATGTGTTTCTTAGCCTTTTTCCCTTGCAGCTTCTAGTATTTTTTCTTTGTTCTGTATACTTGCAGTTTTGATTATAATGTGGTGGGAGGATTTTCTTTTCTGGCCAAATTTGTTGGGTGTTCTGTAGGCTTGTTGTATTCTTATTGGCCTTTCCTTTAACTTGGGGAAATTTTTTTCAATGATTTTATTGAAAATATTTTCTGTGCCTTGGAGAAGGGCATCTTCTTTTTCCTCTATTCCTATTATTCTTACGTTTTGTCTTTTCATATTGGCTTGGATTTCTTGGATGGTCTGTGTCAGGAATTTTTTGGATTTAACATTTTCTTTGACAGATAAATCAATTTCTTCCATTGTATCTTCTACACCTGAGATTCTTTTTTCCATCTCTTGTAGTCTGTTGGTTATGCTTCCCTTTGTAGTTCATGTTTTCTTCCCTAAATTCTTCCTCTCCATTATTTCCTCCATTTGTGTTTTCCTTAATTTTATTCCAGTTCTATCTTCAGACCTTGATTTGTTTCGTTTACTTCCTTCACCTGTCTGATTGTATTTTCCTGTTTTTCTTTTAGTTCCATCAGCTCTGTTTCTTTTATTTCTTTCAGTGATTTAATTATTTCTTCTCTGAAGGCCGCAAACTGTTTTGCTGCATCTTCCCATATTTCTTCACAGATGTCCATAATCTGCTTGTCTTTAACTTCCTCCATTTCTTTATGGATAGCCATGATCTGTTTGGTTTTATCTTCCTCTAATTCTTTACGTATTTTATTTGTATCCTCTATTGTCCTCTTCATCAGCATAGATGTAAGGTCATCTTCTTAGTTTTCTATTATGCTGGGTTGTCCAGGGCTGCTCACCCCTGGATGGCTGGGTTTTGGAGATGCCATATTGCTCTGTCTTTTGTTGGTTGGGCTTTTACACTGACCTCTACCCATTGGGCTGTTTTAGGTGTTTGTTGGCTGTTAGTTTCTGTGCTTCCTGGAGTCCTGAGGTAGGGAGAATCCCCTTGACTAGAAGATTATTTTTCCTGAAGGAGTCCTCCTTTGCTATTTGGGTATGGTCACTGTATGGCCAGTGTTTCTCAGGAATTGCCCCTGCTCACCTCAGGTGTATAGACCTGAGTAGTATCTGTGGTCTTTTTTAGTTAGGGGGGCTCTCCTCTCACCCATAGAAGTTCTCAAGACAGTTGCCCCGCTGCTGGGTTTCTCGTTCTGTATTTAGTGAGCTGTTGTTGTTGTTGTTACACTGTTTTCCAGGTACAGCCCTCTTGAAGATCCTGCTGATTCCCTAGCTGTGGGGTTTTCTCCCAACCAGGAAACTCAGTCTGGTATCTTGGGGTACACAGTTCTTTTTGGGAAGGTGAGAGGAGCACCCAGCAAGTCTCTAGGCCAGGGGCTGTGTGCTCTGCTCTAGGCCTGGAGAATGTGTGCCTAGGTTGAGTTGGCACCTGGGAGATCCACTCTGGTCTGGATGCTGTGCAGGCCTCTTTAGGCTGGCAACTGAGGGCTCCTCTCTGGTCAGGAGGCTGAGCACCTCACTCTGAGCCAGAAGCTTCCTGTCCCTCTCTGGGATGGTGGCTGAGGGTGCCACTTTGGTCTAGAGGCTCTACACTCTGATCTGGGCTGGCAGTGTGTATCCCCTTCTGGGCCAGATTGGGGACTGCCATTCTATCTGGGATGGCGAGTAGAACCTGCAGGCACAGACATATTTGGCTCTGCCTTTTTGGCCATTGGTAGCCTGGGCACCCGCCTAAACTGAGTAATTTTCCCTAGACCTTTTCGGGGTGGGGGTGTCAGCTGAGTGCTCTGAGATCAGACCAGCCGATTCCCTCCCTGTGGGTTTGTACCCAACAGTGAAACTCAGTCTCCGGTGCCCTGGGGCCCACAGTTCTATCTGAGGCAGCAAATCAGGCCCACAGGCAGGGTTCTGTGCTGGAGCCTGGGTCCCCGGCTCTGGCTCTGGGCTGGCTCCTGTGGTGCCCGCGGAACCCGAGTCTTTTCCAGGGGATGTCTGGGTGACCTAAGGTCGGTCCCAATCATTTCCTGCATCGTGGGGTTATCACTCGACTGGAGATTCCAGTCTCTGATGTTTTGGTGAGCCCAGTTCAGTCTGGGACCGTGACCAGAGCACATTGGCATGTGGCTCTGGGCTGGGGCTGGCGACCAAGCGTCTGGCGGAACCGGGATCATTTCTGCAGTTTAGCTGGGTGAGTTAAAAGCTGATTTAATCCCCCACCGTGGGGTATCCTCTCACCTGGAAAACATAATCACTTGTGTTTTATGGTCGTGAGTTCTGATTGCTGGTCATTGTGCCGATCCTTCTCTGCTACTGCTCAGAATGAGAGTCCTCCCGGCACCGCCATCTTGCCTCCCTCTTGATTTCCTTGTTTTTAATAGCTATTTGACTGGACTTGTATGACTTATTAGTGATTTCTAATTGTTCAGACTCTTTGTTGTCCTCTATTGCCTGTGACTTTTTATGGCAAATGTTTATTAACCTATATTTAGCAGTTTTAATATAAATTCTATTTTTATGATAGTCAGATAATAGTTAATAAGTAAACTATAATAAATAATAAAGTTTGTTATTTATATAACTCAAGACTTAGCTTATAGAATAACTGAACCTAAACAAATCAATACCATAGTAAATCAAGAGAAGAGGAATTACTGCAAACAGAAACATATTTGAGAGATCTAATAAACCATTAAAAGCTCCACATGTAGACCAACAAAGCCAAAACATATGGGCACAGGTTACCTGCAGACATGGATGCACCAACCAAGGACCATGAATGGAGAGGACCTAGGCCACCCGCTCAGATGTAGCCCATAATTAGCTCTGTTTTTATGTGTAATGCTAGCAGGGCCTCCTGTGTCACAAACTTGGTTGCCTGCTCTTTGGTCACTTCACCTAGCGATGAGGCCTTGCCATGTCACAGAGGTAGAGGATCCAGGCAGTCCTATTGAGACTTGATAAACAAGTCAGACAGCAGGGGAGGAGGACTCTCCCTTTCAGTGAACTAGGGGAAGGGGATAGAAGGAAAGAGGGAGGGAGGATAGGACTGGGAGAAGATGAGGGAGGAGGCTATAATCAGGATATAAAATAAATAAATTCAAGACAGAGCATTCAAGCAACTTAATGGCTCACTTAAAAACCCTAGAAAAAGAAGAAGCAGACACATGAAAAAAGAGTAGATGGCTGGAAATAATCAAACTCAGAGATGAAATCAATAAATTAAAAACAAATAAAACAATTCAAAGAATCAATGAAACCAAGAGCTGGTTTTGAGACAATCAACAAGATAGACAAATCCTTAGCCAACTAAAAGGCAACAAATCCTTAGGTAACTAAAAGGCAGAGAGACACCATCCAAATCAGCAAAATCAGAAATGAAAAGGGGGACGTAACTACAGACACGAGAAAATCCAAACAATCATTAAGACTTACTTCAAAAGTGTATATGCCACAAAATTTGAAAATCTAAATGAAATGGACAATTTTCTTGATGGATTCCACTTACCAAAGCTGAATCAGGACCAGGTAAATCAATTAAATAGTCCTATTTCCCCATAGGAAATAGAAGCAGTCATTGAAAGCCTCCCATCCAAAAAAAGCCCAGAACCTGATGGTTTCAGTGCAGAATTCTACCAGACCTTCAAAGAAGAGCTAACACCAATGTCTGGAGTGGTGCCTATGGCAGCTGCTTTGATATTTAAATCTCATCAGAGAGACTGCTTTTTTTTTTTTACCAGACCTTCTCTAAAGGCAGGGTAGAATTTGCAATTCCATCTCCTTTTGTTTGTGACAACAGGTGGGATAGCTTGTGAGGGTCACACCTCTTCCTCAGGTTCCTTGTGCAAATTAACCATTGTTCTGAGATGTTTCTACTCTGGCTTAGAAACTCTACAATAAAAAGACAGGCCGACAGTTACTGCAGAAGAAGGCTGAAGATGATGCTCCAAGCATCCTGTCTCAACTCTTGTGTAAACAGGACACAAATAAAGCAACTAGATACAATGTTGTGCAATGGGAGGAGCCAGAGAACAGGAAAGAGGAGGAGGAGAAGCGAGGAGAGCAGAGCTGGAGGAGAGAGCTTGGAGGACGTGGAGCATGAACCATACCTAAGATTTCACAAAAAGCAAGTATACATTATAATGTAGGAAATCTAAATGTTAGGAAACAGAGGGCTGGAGGCAGAGGAGGAGGTAGAGACTTGAGACTTGTTGCTTGCACTGCTTGCTGCAGCATCCTGCCTTTTGCTGTGGCTGTCCAGTCTGGACCTTTAAAAAAGTTTCCTGTGTGCTGTGTGTTTATTTTATTAATATTAATCCTCACTCCTGACTCAAGAACCATTTGACTCTGCTGGCAGGCTCCAGCAGATTGGCACCCAGACGTGGGGCTTGAGATACAGGGATTCAGTGAAGGACATTGCAGTGTTTGGCGAGCTCACATTAAATAGAAAGGGTGCGGTGAGTAAATCCCAGAATAAAAATGGGACAAGGCATTAGCTTAGTGTTTTCTTTATGGAACTTAATTAAAGGTAGTCTGTATAAGCAACAGGAATCTGAGAAAGCTAACTTTCAGGCTCAGAGAGAAGATTAGAAAGATGGCAGGCTTCAAGAGAAAATGTTATTATACCATCAGCCTCTCCAGAGGAGTTGTATTGCCCTTCTGATGACAATAATTTCTTGCCAGAAGGAGACTTTGAGGAAGACTTACAACCTAATGAGGTTGCAGAGTTGGAGGAAGAACCAGATCAGTACTATTCTGAGAGATACCCTCCAATTCAGGCTATGCATGTTAAAAAGCATAAGCCTTGGCAAAAAGAAATTAAAAGACTGGAGTATGGCTTGGAGGAAATAAACAGAAAAATTGGAGAATTAACTACTAGGGAAAATGAAGCTCAGTCTCGTACTCCAACTCCACCATTGGTGGAAGGCTTAGGCCCTCCTCCTGGGAATACTACAGTTTCAATGGCCCAGAACACAAGGGGACCTTTCCCTTTGTCCACTGTACGAACATCTGTATCTGCTTTACAAGCTTCTTTACAAGAAGCCAGGCAGAATGGAGAAGACATATCTGAGTTTTCCAGTTTTCCAGTTTTGGAGCAACCTGATGGACACGGTAATATGGTGAGAGTCCATGCTCCTATATTTTTAAACAGATAAGAGAATTAAAATCTGCATGCTCCCAATATGGACCTACAGTGCCTTTCACCCTGGCTCTGCTGGAATCAATGGCTACTGAGGCTCTCTGCCCAGGGGACTGGAAACAGTTAGCAAGAGCATGTTTATCAGGAGGAGATAATTTATTATGGAAGTCAGATTTTGCAGAGCATTGTCAAGCTACAGCTGAACTTAATCGAGCTCAGCAAATTCCTATAACTTATGACATGCTTGCTGGAGAAGGAATCTACAGGGAAATAGGAAAGCAACTGGATTTTGATGTGGCCGTTTATGCTCAGGTCAATACTGCTGCCCGGAGGGCCTGGAATAAGCTTCCACAAGCAGGTAGACAGGTAGAGGATTTGTCTAAAATCTGTCAGGGACCTAATGAGTTATTTCAAGATTTTGTGGCAAGATTAATGCAAGCAGCAAACAGACTTATAAGTGATGAAAAGTCTGGATTGTTATTAGTGAAACAATTGGCTTATGAGAATGCTAACAGTGCTTGCCAAGCAGCCTGGAGACCTGTTATAAAGAAAGGAGAAAATGGGGAGAAGGCCAAGGATTGGGGTACTAAGTTACAGACAATAGTTACTCACCCAAATAATTAGGTTAATAAAGGCTAAAATTCAAAGCTCTCTGGCTGCAAGGTATTTGTCAGCTCTTTCTGGTAAGGGTCCACCAATTTATTGAAACATCAACTAAAATAACCAACTGGGCTTTGTTTGTTACAGAGTAAATTGGCACAACTGATCCCAAACATAAAATTTTCTTTTCTGTTTGCTGATTTTCATTTAAAGGCTTTGAGTTACAAATATACTGATTTGAAACTATATATATCTGAACAAGTTGGTGAAGGCACATGCCTTTCTTCCCAACACAAGGTAAAAAGAAACAGGCAGATCTCTGAGTTCTGGATCAAACTTATTTACATAATAAAAGCCAGGATGGCAACTCCAGCTGTAAGTTTAGCCACTTACAGAGTCTTAATAATAGCTGTTATTTCTTTTGTTTTGCAAACATTGCCGGCCTCAGCTCAAGTTGTAGAATTACGAGCTGTTCCTGCAATCTTTAAAAATTTGGCTTCTACCTCTTTCAACTTGTATACTGATAGCCATTACATAGCTAAAGCTTTACAAGTCCTAGAGCCTGTAACATATGTTAATACAGCTAATAAACAAATACAAGATCTATTTAGAGAGATTCAACAAAGTATTTGGAGCCGTGTGCAGCCTTGTTACATAGGGCATATTAGAGCTCATTCAGGGCTTCCTGGACCTTTAGCTTTAGGAAATGATTTAGCAGATCTAGCCACACATTTGGTTGGATTAACTCAACAAGAATTGGCTCAAAATTCCCATGCATTACATCATCAAAATAGCAAGAGCTTAAGAAAACAATTTAATATTACCAGAGAAGCCGCTAGACAAATTGTAAGATCATGTTCCTCTTGCACTGAACATTTTAATGTACCTCATTATGGTGTCAATCCTAGAGGTTTGACTCCCAATCATTTGTGGCAAATGGATGTAACTCATGTCCCAAAATTTGGAAAACTAAAATATGTTCATGTAACAATTGACACTTTTTCAGGATTTATCATGGCAACTCCCTTAACAGGGGAAGCCACCAAACATACTATAAGTCGTTGCTTAAAGTGTCTTGCTGCAATTGGTATACCTTCTATTAATATAAATCATAAAATGGGGATTCCATATAATCTCCAGGGCCAAAATATTATAAAATGAGCCCATGGATCTCTTAAGAACCAATTGCAAAAAAAATAAAAAAGGGGGAAGTCATATCCTCAAAAATTAATCATGCTCTCTTTATTTTAAATTTTTTGAAGGTAGATATACAAGGCCGTTCTGCGGTGGATCAATTGTAGCATCCTAATACCAAGGATAATTTTGCCCAAGTAAAATGGAAATATCCAATTACTGGATTATGGCAGGGCCCCAACCCTTTATTAATATGGGGAAGAGGGCATGTTTGTGTTTTTCCACAGGACGCAGAGGGAGCCAGGTGGATCCCACAGAGGCTGGTACGGTTTGCAGGAGTTGTTCCCCAGAAAGAAGATGTTCCCCCTGCAGACAACCGTAAACTCTGCCCTGACCTAGATTGAAAAGCTGCATTAGACCTAAGCTCCTGACCCACCTTTGTTTCATTCTGCTCCTGGGAGAAGACATCATGAAGAAAAATCTCTTATATAATAAACTGGACTTGACTGTTTTGTTAATAAGGACAAACTTCAACAAAATCAAAAGAAAACTAACTGTGAAACTTTAATCTGGCTCTGGTTTCAGCAGAGCAAAACAGACTTGCTTCAGGAACTCTTGGGGGGCCTTGTAACTGCCTATGTAAATTCTCCTTTTGTTTTGCTGTTTGGAGATGTTAAGCTTTCAAATGGTTCTCGACAGCCTTTTACCATGGTTCCTCTAAATGTTTTTCAACCTGGTAATTTACACAGGGAGTCACCTGCTAGTCACTTTTGGAGTGTTACTTTGGACTTGGCTTGTGATAGGAGACATGCTCCTATCAGTGACGACTAAAATCTGCTTGAAAGCCTTTGGTGTGTCAAAGCTGATCTGATCTGCACAAGATCATATCACAGTGTCCACCCTAGCAGAGATTGGTAGTCAGAGATGGGTAAGTTTGATCTGGGGTGTATGAAAATTCATGTTCAAATATTGACCCAAAAATGGGGACATGAATAAAAAAATATATACCTTTAAGAGAAACAACCTAAGACAGGCACAATCTTCTGCTCCATAACTCTTAACTAATGGCAAAATTTAAAAATATAAAAAAGGGGGACATGTCGGGAACCATGACTCCAGTGGCCTGCTTTGATATTTAAATCTCGGTGGAGAGATGGCTTTTAGGAGGCCTTTACTAATGGCAGAGGAGAACTTGCAAGTTCATCTCCTTTTTTTTTGTGACAGCAGGTGGGATAGCTTGTGAGGGTCACACCTCTTCCTCAGGCTCCTTGTGCAAATTAACCTATTGTTCTGAGATGTTTTACTGGCTGAAAGTAACTCCTCAAAAAATAAAGTGGTCAGAAGGCTGGAGGCAAAGGAGGAGGCAGAGACTTGTGACTTGCTGCTGGCACTGCTTGCTACAGCATCCTGCCTTTTGCTGTGGCTGTTGAGTCTGGACCTTTAAAAAAGTTTCCTGTGTGCTGTGTGTTTATTTTACTAATATTAATCCTCACTCCCGACTCAAGAACCATTCGACTCTGCCCGGCTGGCTCCAGAAATAAAAAAAAAATAAATTATATCAATATAAATTATCACTGAGTTAGATGACTGTTTGTGTCAGAACCTTCATAAATCAATTATTACTCAATTAGGCACCCAGATTTTTTTTAACTGAATGAGTCTTTGAGGTTGTTGATACTTCCTGATCAATTGTAAAAGACTATTTTCTAAACTTTGCCTATTAGAACTCTTTCCAGTGTAGGTTAGGAGGGGAAAAAAAAAAACAACAACAAAAACTGGCTTTTTCACTATAACCCAAATCCCTATGATCACGTTATTGTTTTTAAATGTATATGTGTGTCTAAGAAAAACTGAATCATTTGTATTAAAGCAAGTTTTCCTCCAACCCTACCTTAATATGACTTCATTGTACTTTCATTTGCAATGGTACTATTCCCAAGAAATGTCATATTCTGAAATTGTAAAATCAACTTCATAAATACTCAACATGCAGGTTAACTGGTCATTTCTTCCTGGCTCTGCTAAAATGGTTTATTGATTCCATTATTCCTGCATTTAAACATAGCTGCATTTAAACATAGCTGTGGCTTGTTACCAGAATATACTATGTGAGTATACTCTCCTGTATTTAAACATAGCTGTGGCTTGTTACCAGAATATACTATGTGAGTATACTCTCCTGCTTTTAAACATAGCTGTGGCTTGTTACCAGAATATACTATGTGAGTATACTAAAAAGCTTCAAAACTTTCAATACTTACTTGTTCCTTTTCCCTTAAACACAAATGGTTAACTTTTTCTTTTTTTTTATTACCATATAAGAAACAAAATATCAATTTATGATTGCTAAATTTTACTTGAAATCCTCTCAGGAAAACTTATAGGCCCATTGCCTATGAGTGTAGAAGTTTTGTTCTTGTTTGTTTGTTTGTTTTTTACTTATGCTGGGGTTTTCTACTACTACTAATAATAATAATAAATGTGTGGCTGACAAGCACCTGGAGTTTCTCTATTGCTGCTCAGCATTGTAGAACAATGTTCCACATATCATTCACATAGGGGAAGATTAAAATTTAAATTTCAAGTATAGATTCTATTGAAAATGTATTTTCTTTAGAAACAATGTAAAACCAAAATAAAACAAAACAAACAAACAAAGCTTACTAAAGTAAAGCCATTATCAGTAATAGGTAATCAGTAATAGTAATAGTAATAATCAGTAATAGTCCAAGAGTTTCAATTGGTTCATCCAAATTCTCTTCCTGTTCATAATAGCCCTCTTATCTTTGTAGCTAATACACTGTTCATTATGTAATTATAATTCCTTTCAAAACCAATTTTAATTTTTGGATTCATTGGCTATATACATATATATATATTTTCTGTCAAGTGACCAAAATGTATTTTCCCACTCTACATTCTACATATTTCTGGAATTTGGACAGTATAATAGCAGCCCATTTCCTAGTTCTAAAATATATATTATTTCAGAGTGATTCTCTAAATAATTAACGTTAACTGTTTTTCTTTAAGTAACTAAAGAATATGCACTTACATTTTGGTGTCAAAATTATAAAATAAACATGTTAGGTGGCTACTGTCCCTCTAAAATCTATATTGTTTTGTTTTTACTTTCCTCTGCATTTTGATGATGGATGGCACCTTTTGGCGTTCCTTGGTTTTGCTGGGATCACCATTACCCAGCCAACTTCAATATGATCGCACAGTGCTTCAATCTGCAATGGCACTATTCACAAGCCATTTCACATTGTTAGATAATGGTAGGAATACTTCAAATTTCCTTGAAGATAGAAATCAACCCATAATGCTATTTCAGATTATATGTTAGGCAAAATCTCTAAATATAATAGTCAGAATAGCTAACATTATAGAAGGAATTTCTTTATTTCTAAAATTGGTTATCAATTTGAGTGTGTCTGGAACCAACTGAATCACAAGCTGATTCACAAGCTGAAGGGCATTACTGTAAGGAACTTTTAATCAGATAATTTGAAACAGAAAGATCTACCCTAAATTTGGCACATTATGGTGCTAACTCAGGTACATGTTTTGAAATAATGCCACTTTCCTATTTGCCTGCTTGCCTTCACTCTTGATGACAAGTTCATCTATCCTGTTATTCCTTCAAAAATATTAGTTCCAATTTGTTGTTTTGTTTTGTTTTTATTCCAATGTAGGTTAACAGTGCCAACTCTGCAGGAATTCACCAGGTCTTCAGTGCCAAGTTTGGACTGTTATAGCATCCAGCCTCATGGATTGAACAACTACAAGATTCTTATTCTCTTCAGTATTAGATAGCCATTTTGGACTACCTGGACCAAATCATATAAGTTAACCTGATAAATCCAAGTGTATATATATATATATATATATATATATATATATATATTCAGTATTGTTCTTTTAGAGAACCCTGATTAATACATTGACAAAACTTCTTTAACTTCTGAAGATTTTATCACACTTGCAAAGAGATTTTCATTTTTCTTCTAGGAATAAATCTTTGTTATTTTGATTTTTTAAAAATCATTATGTTAATTCCCAGCTTTTTATATGAAGAATGCCATTACAATTTTCATCACTATTCAATATTTAGCACAACTTGAAATATTATAAATAAATTTGCCTTAAGAATATTTATTTTGATTTCTTTGGATTGAGGACTTCTGTGACTGACAGAATGAAAGGTTTAATTATAAACTAGGTCTATAACGCTCATTGTAATATACACAGTGGGCAAGCCTATATTTTATTCTGTCAATTCTACTTTAATTTGAGACAAAAATCCTCAAATTATTACCATTATAAATGTATTAATAGATTCACAAGTATTAATAATTCATAGTTTTTACAATATCATATCCTCTGAGTAATAAAACTATATTTAATTGATTCCCTTATTATTTATTAGAAAATATTAAGAATTAAGGATTATTAAAATTTGAATCCTGAAGTTGTAATATGAAATAAATCACTATGATTAAAAATGTGTATTGTTCAAATAGATTGCTTACTGTATACTTTTTGTTTGTAGTTTTTCATGCATATACTTAATTAAAGAATATATTCTAGAGCATAAATTAGGGAATAAATGAAAACCATGTTGATATTCTCTTCTGTCTCCTGTCAAAATTTTCCTGTAGTTGATATGTGTACTATAGCATTTCATCTAAGGGATAAATATTCATATGTTCATTGACTTAAGCCAATAGTTTTCAATAAAACTACCTGCTTCTTTTGTATATTTCAATATATTTCATCAAATGAATGTCAAATATTCAGTGTAATAGAATTATGTAAAATAACGCAACATGACAGAACAAACATGACAGAAGAGATAAAACAATTATATAAAATGTCAATTAATTTATTATTTGACAAACTTTTATTACCCAGACATCTGCTGATGGACAACTATATTGATCCAAATTATTTGCTGTAGTAAATAAAGAAACAATAAAATCAGGGCTTACTTATCTTTGCAGTAAGATATGGAGTTTTGTAGTCATATTCCAAGGACTAAAAGAGATGTGGCATATGGTGATTTTATATTTAATTTTTTTCTCTTTTGTACACTGCCTGTGAATTTTGCTTTGTTTTCACTATGTTGTAAACCTATCATATTCAATTATGGGCACATAATAATTTTGCTTGATACTATTAATATAAATAAAGAACTTATTTTCGTTCACAAGGAACAGATATTTTTCTGCAACATTAAAACTTTATAAAATGAAATGCTCAATACATATATATACATATTATACATACATATGCATATGCTATATATACTTACATATATGAATACATATAGACACACTACATATATATATACATATATATGTATTTATGTATATGCATATATAATATACTCCATATATTCGGTAATGTCAACGTAGAGATGGAAATATTTTTTTAAATGAATTATTTGTTAAATAGAATTTGGTCCTACTAACTATTTAATCTTTCTAGCTTAAGTGTTAAAAATTAAATCTTGTTTGACTAAATGCTGGATTCATATCCTCATGTTAACAAAGGGCAAGAAAATTGATGTATGTAGCCAGGACAATGTGGATACTTCCTCTGTAGTCTACAATCAAATATATATTATTCTATTTGGCTTTTATTTGCATAATTGGCTGGACTTTCTGGGACTGTTGTTTATTTGTTTGTTTATTTTCTTTTTCAGGGGCTTAACTGATAAAACAAAGTTCCATTTGAAAAATATTTAGAAAATTTAGTATAAATGATAATAGTATAATTTTTCTTAAAATATCTTTTAATTTCTGTAATGTATATGACTTGAATTACATTGCTACACCCTCTATATTTGCTCTTCACTCACATTTTAAAATGTTTTAGTGTATTTTATTTGCTTGCTGACAATTATATTAATGAAAGTCATTATGTCTTCAAATTATTGGTTCCTTATATTTTTCTCCTTTTCTTTCAGCCTTGTGATAGATACAGAAGGTAGCTCAAATTTCAAGAATTTTGAAACTATTCCATGACCAACCTCAAATCAATGCTATACCCTATGATGAAAATAGCTTAAGGTATTTTTTCTTTTGTCCTTGATGATATTTTCATAAATACATAGTATTACATGGCAAACATCCTTTTCCCTTGTAATTAGTTAATAATTAGATGACAGAAGATTCCCTACCTCTGCCCAAAGTTTGGCTATCAGCCTCAGCACATGCTTTCATACGCTGTTGGGTACAGCCTTTCAGAGGCCCTCTTGTCCTGTCTCTTGTGTTATCCCTCTTCTGATTTCTGTCCTGTTCACCTTTCTGAGTGAGGATTGTTCATATTACCAAGTAGGTACCCTAGTAAGGGGAACGGGACTGTTTCTGAAATGAGCTCAGTGGCTAGCTCTTTGATCACCTCCCCCTGGGCAGGCTGGGAGCAGCCTTACCAGGCCACAGAGGAAGACAATGCAGCCAGTTCTTATGAGACCTGATAGGCTAGGGTCAGATGGAAGAGGAGGAGCATCTCCCCTATCAGTGGACTTGGAGATGGGCATGGTAGGAGATAAGGGTGGGATTGGGAAGCAATGAGGGCTACAGCTGGGATACAAAATCTATAAACTGTAATTAATATAAAAAATAAAATTTAAATTGAAAATAATCAGATTATGTTAGTATAGAAATATTATCTAATATGGCTTAACATAATAAAAATAAATCTTAAAAGCAATGGTATTCTCCACAGAGGTCAGAATCTTTTGAATAATGAGAATACAAAAGTTCTTGTCACCTTGGAAGATGGAAAAAATAACATGCTATCACCAGACAGTGACCACTATAAGATGAATGACCCCATTATTCAGAAGAAAACAGATACCAAATTAGTATGTACAGAAAAATGACCTGGAATAATCATGAGGGTGACTTTCTCTCCACAACTTTCAGATGTTATCTCAGTTTTGCTTACTCCTTGAAATACTTACTATATTTTGCACTTATGCTGTTCCAATTTATAGTTTAATACACACATGTATATTCTTTCATTCTTTAACAAAAATACATTGTTTTCTTTCATATAAACACAATTTTCATTAAAATAATTTCAGATATTTTATTAACAACAGTAATATTGTGAAAAACAATAAATGGATTCTAAAACATTTTCAGACATTCTGATTTAAATAAAATGATAAAGAAAGCATGGGTACTCCCAAGTGAATGTAGATGACACATGGATACTTCCATTAAAACACCTTGAACTTGACTTTAAAAATAAGATAGGCCAAGTCTGGAGACATAGAGAAATTACTAATGACACTTACTGCTCTTGCAGTAGATTTGGTTTGGTTCTCAATATACACATGTCACAAACACACTTAACTCCAGACACAGAGACTTGTAATCCCAGCACTTAGGGAGAAAGAGGCAGGCAGATCTCCGTGTGTTCAAGGCCAGCCTGATATAAAGTGAGTCCGAGACAGCCAACATTACACAGAAAAAGTCTGCCTTAAAAATACCAAAAAGATTTCCTTATTTTTCATTGCTGAGTAATACTCCATTGTATAGATGTAGCACAATTTCTGCACCCATTCTTCAGTTGAGGGGCATCTGGGCTGTTTCCAGCTTCTGGCTTTTACAAATAAAGCTGCTACAAACATGGTTGAGCAAATGTCCTTTTTGTGTACTTGAGCCTCTTTTGGATATATGCCTAGGAGTGGTATGGCTGGATCTTGAGGAAGCACTATTCCTAGTTGTCTGAGAAAGCACCAGATTGCTTTCCAGAGTGGTTGTACAAGTTTACATTCCCACCAGCAGTGGAGGAGGGTTCCTCTTTCTCCACAACCTCTCCAGCATGTGTTGTCACTTGAGTTTTTCATCTTGGCCATTCTGATGGGTGTAAGGTGAAATCTCAGGGTTGTTTTGATTTGCATTTCCCTGATGGCTAATGAGGTTGAGCATTTCTTTAAGTGCTTCTCTGCCATTCGATATTCCTCTACAAAGAATTCTCTCTTTAGCTCTGTTCCCCATTTTTTTAAGTGGATTACTTGGTTTGCTGCTTTTTTCAGCAATGAAAAATAAGGAAATCATGAAATTTGCAGGTAAATGGTGGGACCTGGAAAGGATCATCCTGAGTGAGTTGTCCCAGAAGCAAAAGACACACAGGGTATATACTCAGAGTGAATGGAATTTTAGGTAAGAAGTGGGAAATAGTAAGAGCTGGAGAGGACAGGAACTCCACAAGGAGAGCAACAGAACAAGAAAATTTGAACACAGGGAACTTCCCAGAGACTCATACTCCAACCAAGGACTATTCATGGAGATAACCTAGAACCCTGACAATGCAGCCACTTCTGATGAGAACTGATAGACTAAGATCAGAAAGAAGGAGAGGAGGACCTGCCTTATCAGTGGACTTGGGGAGGGGCATGCATGCAGAAAGGGGGGGGGAGGGTGGGACCAGGAGGGGAGGATGGAAGGGCTTATGAGGGGATACAAAATGAATAAAGTGTAATTAATAAAAGTTAAATTAAAAAATACCAAAAAGAAAGAAAGAAACACAGAAAGAAAAAAAAAGAAAGGAAGGAAGGAAGGAAGGAAGGAAGGAAGGAAGAAAGATACCCAAAGCAAAGTACTCTTGACTCTTGTGATCTCCTTGAACACCTATAGGCAAATGATACACATAAACTAATGGTAGGGAACACAGAAAGAGAAAAATACCAGTGACTAAATAAATGTGGAAGAGTTGGCATATTTAGTTAATAGCACTAAAACCTGTATTTAAATGTATGAACAGACAGCATTGAAATTATATATATATATATATATATATATATATATATATATATATATGAATTAAAGGCATTGAAAGAAGGCTTCCATATTAAAAAACAAAAACATATAAAATATTTTAAGGACCAATGGAATAGTTCAGCATGTTAGATCACTTACTTTATAATCCTGAGTTGTATTTATAGAACTCACATGAAGGTGGAAGGAGAGAAATTGTTCCACAACATTGTCCTCTGTCCTATAGAGCATATTTAATCCATAAATGTACCATGATATGTGCACACACAAATACACCTGCCCAATATTAAAAAGAAATTTTATGGACAGGTTGTGGTGACACATCCTTAATCACAGCAACTAGGAGGCAGATGCAGGCTGCATTTTTGAGTTCAAGAATAGCCTCATCAACAGAGTTAGTTCCAGGATAGCCTAGGCTAGAAAAAGAAACCCCACTGGGGAGGAAAATTGGGGGGAGGTTTTACAACTATATAAATAATAGCTGAACTCTAGAAAAAGTTTAAAAATAAAAAGAACTTGGAGGGAGATCCATAATGGTGGCACCAACCATGCAGGTTATCTGAACAACAACTCAGTAGTCAAACAGGGTGACCTGCAGGCTGTGCTCTGGACCCCAAAACCCCCATGTCTGTGTTTCTCATGTGAAAGGAGAATCCATAGGGATACTCTAATGTCCTTTTTCAGGCCACATGGCTAATACTAGGAAAAATTCCTGGGTTCTTGCCCTGCATAACTGCCCAATCACACCATATGTACCTTCCTGGGAGAGGCAGCAGCTCACTCTGCTCTGACCTGCAGCCCTCTGCCACACACCCAATCCCACCTGTGGATACATTCTCAGCACAGTACAGACACTGAACACAGCAAAGCTGAGTGAGGCTTGGGAGCAAGGTTCCATTCCACACCATCTAAGGGAAGCCTGTGGGACACTGGAGCAGGTCTAGACTCAGAGAAATTTCCACCTGTTCCTCAGTTACCTGGGTCACAAACAGTAAGCCAGAAAAGTCAGTGAATCCAGGGGAGACTACTCAAGACTCCAGAGACAGGTGGAGCCAGATTGGAGTATAGGCTCCAAGAGTGATCAGTCAAGGCTCCAGACAATCAGATGGCTAGAGGCAACACTAATAATACAGGCAACAAAAAACAGGACATCACTGCTTCCCCACAATATATAAAAATCAACAGATATTAAATTGCAGCTGACACACAGAAAAAATGTTCTTAAATCTATAAATATGCAGTTATTCAAGGCATATAAAGAGGAAATGACCATAAAGAGAAAAATAGAAGCTAACGTGGAAAGACAGGAATCCACATTCAAGCAGATGAAGGAAATAAAAAAAATCATTCAAGGCACTAAAAAGGGATTAGAATCAGTAAAGAAAATACAAACAGAAAACACTGGAGTTGGAGAACTTAAAGAAGAGATCAGGAACCACAAACGTAAACATCACCAACAGAATACAAGATTTGGAAGAGAGAATTTTAGACATTTAAATTACAATTGCAGGAATTGCTACATGTCTCATTTAATGAAAAAATAAGAAAAGTTACAAACACAAAACATCAAAGAAATCAAGACACCATGAAAAGACAAAAATTAAGAATTTTATGAATAAATGAAAAAGAACATTCCAAGCTCCAAAGCCCAGAAAATATTTTTGAGAAAATCATAGAAGAAAATTTCTCCAGTTTTTAGAAAGAGATGCCCATAAATATACACAGAGGCCTATAGAACACCAAATAGACTAGACAAGAAAATAAACACTTCTTTCCACATAGTAATCAAAATACTAAAACTACAGAACAAAGGAAAAATAATAAAAGCAGCAAGGGGAAAAGACAAAGAAAAATATGAAGGCAGGACCTATCAGAATCACACCAGACTTCTTAACAAAAACTATGAAAGAGAACAGGAGCTCCACAAAGACCAAATATATCTTGGCACAGGGGTCTCTTCTGACACTGTTTCTCCAACCAAAGACCATGCATGGATATAACCTAGAACCCCTGTTCAGATATAGCCCATGGTAGCTCAGTATCCAAGTGGGTACCCTAGTAAGAGGGACAGGGACTATTTCTGACATGAACTCAATGGCTGGCTCTTTAACTCCCCCACCCCAAGGGAGGAGCAGCCTTGCTAGGCCACAGAGAAGGACATTTCAGCCAGTCCTGAAGATACCTGATAAGCTAGGGTCAGATATAGGGGGAGAAGGACCTTCCCTATCAGTGGACTTGGAAAGAGGCAGAGAGGAGATGAGGGAGGGTAGGATTGGGAGGCAATGAAGGAAGGGGCTACAGCTGGAATACAAAGTAAATAACTTGTGATTAATATTAAAAAAGAAATAAAAATTATTAAAAAAAAAAACTATGAAAGCCTGAAGGGCGTGGGCAGATGTCATACAAACACTAAGAAACCACAGATAGCAACCCAGATTACTATATCCAAAAAAAACTTTCAATCAACATGGACAGAGAAAACAAAATATTCCATGAAATAACTAAATTTAAACAATATCTGCAGCAACTTAGCCCTACAGAAGACACTAGAAGGAAAACTTCAACCCAACCAGATCAACTACACCCAAGAAAACACAGGATAAAGACTCTATCACATCAGAAAAGCAAAAGAAAACAAGTACACAAACAAACAATCACCACCAACTATATAATTATAGGAAATATCAATCATTGGTCACTGATATCTACTAACAATAATGGTCTCAACTCTCTAATAAAAAGACACAAACTGACTCATTGGTTGCAGAAACAGGATCCAGCATTCTGCAGCATTCAAGAAACACACCTCTGCAACAAAGATAGACACTACGTCAGGGTAAAGGGCTGTAAAAGGTTTTCCAAGCACACAGACACAAGAAGCAAGCTGGAGTAGCTATCCTAATGTCTAATAAAATAGGATTTCAACAAAAATTAAGGAAAAGCGATGTAGAGGGGCACTTCATTCTCATCAAAGGCAAAATCCACCAGGAGAACATTACAATACTGAACAACTATACTCGAATAAAAGGCTCCTGCACTTGTCAAGGAAACATTATTAAAATTTAAATCACACATTGATTCCAACACTTTAGTAGTGGGAGACTTCAACATTCCATTCTTGCGGAGGGACAGATCACTGAGATAGAAGCTAAATAGAGAAATAATGATATTTACAGAAGCCTTAAATCAAGTAGACCTAATAGATCTTTACAGAACATTTCCCCCAAACAGAAGAGTATGCCTTCTTCTCAGCACCTCATAGAACCTTCTCCAGAATTGACTATATTGCTGGGAACAAATCAAGCCTTAACAGACAAGAAGCTTGAAGGAACGGCTTGTATCATATCAGACGAAAATGGTCTAAAACTAGACATCATCAATGACAGAAATAACAAAAAGATTATACAAACACACATATGGAACCTCATCCACTCTATTCAATGACACCTGGGTCAGGAAAAAAACTATAAAAGCCTGAAGGGCGTGGGCAGATGTCATACAAACACTAAGAGACCACAGATAGCAACCCAGATTACTATATCCAAAAAAAACCTTTCAATCAACATGGACAGAGAAATAAAGAAAGGAATTAAAGAAAGAAATTTCTTTAATGGAAGGAAATAAAGAAAGAAATTAAAGACTTCCTAGAACTAATGAAAATAAAGATAAAACTTACACTAACTTGGACACAATGGAAGCAGTGCTAAGAGGAAAGCTCACAGCACTAAGTGCCTTCAATAGCAAATACAAGGCATCTCATACAGGCAACTTAATGGCCCACCTGACAGCATAGAATAAAAGAAGAAGATACTCCGAAGAGGAGTAGATGGATGGAAATAATCAAAATCAGGGCTGAAATCAATACATTAGAGACAAAGAGAACAATTCAAAGAATCAAGGAAAACAAGAGCTGATTCTTTGAGAAAATCAGCAAGATAGAAAAACCTTTAGGCAACATAACAAAAAGGCAGAGGGAGACTCTCCAAATCAACAAAATCAGAAATGAAAAGAGGGACAAAACAACAGACACTAGGGAAATCCGAAGAATCATTAGTTCCAACTTCATAAGCCCATATGCAACAAAATTTGAAAATGTAAATGAAATGAACAATTTCCTTGATAGATTCTTGATAAATTACTAAAGCTGAAACAAGATCAAGTAAATAAACTTAAAGTCCTATATCCCCTAAGGAAATAGAAGTAGTCATCAAAAATCTCCCTTCCAAAAAATGTCCAGGGTCACATGGTTTCAGCACAGAATTCTACCATACCTTCAAAGAAGAGCTAATACCAATACTTTTTAAACAGAAGGAATATTACCAAATTCATTCCATGAGGCCACAGTCAACTTAATATCTAAATCTCTCAAAGACCCAAAAAATAAAGAAAATTTCAGACCAATCTTCCTTATGAACATTGACACAAAAATACTCCAGAATATACTCACAAACTGAATCTAAGAACACATTAAAGATATCATCCGGAGGCAGGGCAAGATGGAAGCCCTGGGAGGACTCTCATTCTGACAAGCAGCACAACAGAATCGGCACACTGACCAGCAATCAGAACTCTTGGCCATAAAACACAGACGATCATGTTTTCCAGGTGAGAGGATACCCCACTGTGAGGGATTCAATCAGCTTTTAACTCACCCGGCTAAACCGCAGAAGAGATCCCGGTTCCGCCAGACACGTGGCTGCCGGCCCCCAGCCCACAGCCACAAGCCAATGTCTCTGGTCACAGTCCCAGACTGAACCATGCACACCACACTATCAGAGAATGGAATTTTCAGTCGAGAGATAACCCCATGGTGCAGGAAACAATTAGGACCGACCTTAGGTCACCCAGACATCCCCTGGAAAAGACTCGGGTTCCGCGGGCACTCCAGGAGCCAGCCCAGAGCCAGAGCCGGGGACCCAGGTGCCTGAACAGAGCCCAGCCTACGCACCAGATTCACTGCCCCAGATAGAACTGTGGGCACCAGGGCACCAGAGACTGAGCTTCACTGTCTGGTGCAAACACACAGGGAGGGAAACAGGTGATCTGATCTCAGAGCACTCAGCTGACACCCCCACCCCGAAAAGGTCTCTGGAAAATTACCCAGTTTAGGCAGACGCCCAGGCTCCCAAAGGCCGGAAAGGCAGACACAGGCAGTTTCTGAGTGCCAGCTAACTGGTGGAGACTGAATAGTGCATCCCAGGGCAAAAAAGAGACTGGGAGTCCCTGTCTTCAGAGAATCCACAAGGAAGGAAGGAAATTGTACTGACTTAAATCACCCAATCTTTCCCTGGAAAAAGTCACGCAGACCAGCGGGGATGAGGCGCCATCACTCAGCTGTGCTCCAGACACAGGAACAAACAGTTGCTGCATGCCAGATTTCCAACTGGGTCACAGCAGCTGATCATTAAATTTACAGCAAGAAACCCAGAAGCAGGGCAGCTGTCCTCAGGACTTCTCTGGGTGAGAGGAGAACCCTCTCGACTAACAAAGACCACAGTTACCACTCAGGTCTCTATCACTGAGGTGAGCAGCAGTAACTCCTGAAAAAATGCCAGGCATCCAGGGACTATACCCAAAAAGATGAGAAGACTTCTTTCAGGAAAAACCAGCTTTCTGCAAAAGGGATTCTCTCCACCACAGGATCCCCAGGAACCACCAGAAAATAACCCCAAACACCTAAGATAGCACAATGGGTGGAGGCCAGCATAAAAGCTCAAGCAACAAAGGACAGAGCAATATGGCATCTCCAGAACCCAGTTACCCAGGGGCAAGTAGCCCTGGACACCCCAGCAAAACTGAAATCCAAGAAAATGACCTAACAACTGTGCTCATGAAGATGATAACAGAGGAAACAAATAAGATATGTAAAGACATAGAGGAAGATAAACTCAAACAGAATATTGCCATCTGTAAAGAAATAGAGGAAGTTGCAGCCAAACAGTTTATGGCCTTTAGAAAGGAAATGCTTAAAGCACTGAATGAAATAAAAGAAAGAGAGTTAAAGGAACTAAAAGAAAAGCAGGAAAGTACAATCAGAAAGGTGAAGGAAGTAAACAAAACAACTCAACACCTGAAGATAGAACTGGAAAAATTAAAGAAAACACAAATGGAGGAAATAATGGAGAGGAAGAATCTAGGGAAGAAAACAGGAACTACAGAGGTAAGCATAACCAACAGACTACAAGAGATGGAAGAAAGAATCTCAGGTGTAGAAGATACAATGGAAGAAATCAATGTATCTGTCAGAGAAAATGTTAAATCCAAAAAATTCCTGACACAGGCCATCCAAGAAATCCAAGACAATATGAAAAGAAAAAAACTAAGAATAATAGGTATAGGGGAAAAAGAAGACTCCCTTCTCCAAGGCCCAGAAAATATTTTCAACAAAATCATTGAAGAAAATTTCCCTAAGTTAAAGGAGAAGCCAATAAGAATACAAGAGGCCTACAGAACACACAACAAATTTGACCAGAAAAGAAAATCCTACCACCACATAATAATCAAAACAGTAAATATACAGAACAAAGAAACAACACTAAAAGCTACAAGGGAAAAAAGACAAGAAACATATAATGGCAAACCCATTAGAATCACAGGTGACTTTTCAACAAAGACTATGAAAGCCAGAAGGGCCTGGACAGATATCATGCACCCTAAGAAAACACAGATGTCAGCCCAGGCTACTATACCCTGCAAAGCTCTCAGTCCTCATAGACAGAGAAAACAAGATATTCAATGACAAAAACAAATTTCAAAAATACCTACACACAAATCCAGCATTACAGAAGACACTGGAAGGAAAATACAATCCAAAAAATTTAGCTTCTTTAAAGAAAACACAGGAAATAATTAACCTTACTACAGCAAAACAAAAACCAACCAAGCACAGAACCTTATAACCACAGCCAACATCAAAATCAAGGGATCTAACAGCCACTGGTCATTAATCTCTCTCAACATCAATGGACTCAACTTGCTAATAAAAAGACACAGATTAACAGAATGGATACATAAACAAAACCCAGCAATTTGTTGCATACAAGAAACACACCTAAGGCACAAAGACAGAAATTACCTGAGGGTAAAGGGTTGGAAGACGACTTTTCAAGCAAATGGACCCAAGAAGCAAGCAGGAGTAGCCATTCTAATATCTGATAAAATAGACTTTCAACCAAAATTAATAAAAAGAGATGGGGAAGGACACTTCCTACTCATCAAGGGAAAATTCTATCAAGAAGACATCAAAATCCTGAACATCTATGCCCCAAATACAAGAGCACCCACATTTGTTAAAGAAACATTAATAAAATTTAAAACACATATCATCCCCACACATTAATAGTGGGAGGCTTAACACCCCACTCTCAACAAAGGACAGCTCAACAAAACAGAAATTAAAGAAAGAAACAATGTCTCTAACAGAGGTCATGAGTCAAATGGACCTAACAGACATTTACAGAACTTTACACCCAAACACAAAAGAAATTACCTTCTTCTCAGCACCTCATGGAACCTTCTCCAAAATAGACCACATAGTTGGTTACAAAGCAAGCCTCAACAGATACAAGAAGATTGAAATAATCCCTTGTATCCTGTCTGATTACCATGGAATAAAGCTGGAACTCAACAACAGAAGTAGCAAAAAGTATACATACTCATGGAAACTGAACAACTTGTTACTAAATGACATCTGGGTCAGGGAAGAAATAAGGAAAGAAATTAAAGTCTTCCTAGAACTCAATGAAAATGAAGACACAACATACACAAACTTGTGGGGCACAATGAAAGCAGTACTAAGAGGAAAGTTCATAGCACTAAGTGCCTTCAAGAAGAAATTCGAGACACCTCATTCATGCAACTTAATGACCCACTTAAAAACCCTAGAAAAAGAAGAAGCAGACACACCAAAAAGGAGTAGATGGCTAGAAATAATCAAACTCAGAGCTGAAATCAATCAATTAGAAACAAGTAAAACAATTCAAAGAATCAATGAAACCAAGAGCTGGTTCTTTGAGAAAAACAACAAGTTCAAAAAAACCTTACTAAAAGGCAGAGAGACACCACCCAAATCAACAAAATCAGAAATGAAAAGGGGGACACAACTACAGACACTGAGGAAATCCAAACAATCATTAGGACTTACTTCAAAAGTCTATATGCCAAAAAATTTAAAAATCTAAATGAAATGTACAATTTTCTTGATTGATTTGACTTAGCAATGCTGAATCAGGACCAGGTAAATCAATTAAATAGTCCTATATCCCCAAAGAAATAGAATTTGTCATCAAAAGTCTCTGATCAAAAACAGCACAGGACTAGATGGTTTCAGGGCAGAATTCTGCCAGACCTTCAAAGAAGAGCTAACTCCAATTCTCTTCAAAGTATTCCACAAAATAGAAACAGAAGGAACATTACCAAACTCATTCTATGAAGCCATAGGCACCTTGGTACCTAAACCTCACAAAGACTCAACAAAGAAAGAGAACTTCAGACCAATCTCCCTTATGAACATTGATGCAAAAATACTCAACCAAATACTTGCAAACTGAATCCATGAACATATCAAAGATATTATCCACTATGACCAATTAGGCTTCATCCCAGGTACGCAGAGTGGTTCAATACACGGAAATCCATCAATGTAATCCACCATATGAACAAACTGAAAGAAAAAAACTATGTGATAATCTCCCTAGATGCTGAAAAAGCATTTAACAAAATCCAACATCCATTCATGTTTAAAATATGAGAGAGATCAGGGATACAAGGCACATATCTAAACATAGTAAAGGCAATATACAGCAAGCCTATAGCAAACATCAAACTGAACAGAGAGAAACTTAAAGCAATCCCATGGAAATCAGGGACAAGACAAAGCTGCCCACTCTCTCCATATCTCTTCAACATAGTGCTGGAAGTCCTTGCTAGAGCAATAAGACAGTAGAAGGAGATCAAGGGGATACAAATTGGAAAGGAAGAAGTCAAATTATCACTATTTGCAGATGATATGATTGTATACATGAGTGACTCCAAAAACTCTACCAGGGAACTCCTACAGCTGATAAACACCTTCAGCAAAGTGGCTGGATACAAAATTAACTCCACAAAAATCAGTAGCACTCCTGTATACAAAAGACAAAAGGGCTGAGAGAGAAATTAGAGAAACAACACCCTTCACAAGAGCCACAAATGACATAAAGTACCTTGGTGTAACCCTAACCAAGCAAGCAAAGACTTGTATGAAAAAAATTTCAAGTCTCTGAAGAAAGAATTAGAAGAAGATATCAGAAGATGGAAAGATCTCCCATGCTCATGGCTTGGCAGGATTAACATAGTAAAAATGGCCATCTTACCAAAAACAATCTACAGATTTAATGCAATTCCCATCAAATTACCAACACAATTCTTTATAGACCTGAAAAGAAAAATTCTTAACTTGGTATGGAATAACAAGAAACCCAAAATTGCTAAAACAATCCTCTACAAGAAAAGATCTTCTGGAGGAATCTCCATCCCTTATCTCACACTGTACTATAGAGCAACAGTTATAAAAATTGCATGGTACTGGCATAGAAACAGAATGGTGGATCAATGGAACCAAACAGAACACCCAGAAATAAACCCACACACTTACGGACACCTGATTTTTTACAAAGTTGCCAAAACCATACAATGGAAAAAAGATAGCATCTTCAACAAATGGTGCTGGTCTTACTGGATGTCTACATGTAGAAAAATGAAAATAGATCCATACTTATCACCCTGCACAAAACTGAAGTCCAAGTGGATCAAAGACCTCAACATAAAACCAGACACATTAAATTGGCTAGAAAAAAAAGTGGGGAATACCCTAGAACTCATTGGTACAGGAGAAAACCACCTGAACAGAACACCAGCAGCACAGGCTCTAAGATCAACAATCAATAAATGTGACCTCATGAAACTGAAATGCTTCTGTAAAGCAAAGGACACCATCATCCAAACAAAGTGACTGCCTACAGATTAGGAAAGAATCTTCACCAACCCTTTATCTGACAGAGGACTCATATCCAGTATATATAAAGAACTAAAAAGATGAAAAGCAGCAAAACAAGTAATCCACTTAAAAAATCGGGAACAGAGCTAAACAGAGAACTCTCTGTAGAGGAATATCAAATGGCAGAGACCCATTTAAAGAAATACTCAACCTCATACTCAAGGAGAGGTTGTGGAAAAAGGGGAACCCTTCTCCACTGCTGGTGGGAATGTAATATTGTACAACCATTCTGGAAATCAATCTGGCACTTCCTCAGACAACTAGGAATAGTGCTTCCCCAAGATCCAGCCATACCACTCCTAGGCATATATCCAAAAGAGGCTCAAGTACAGAAAAATGGCATTTGTTCAACCATGTTTGTAGCAGCTTTATTTGTAATAGCCACAAGCTGGAAATAGCCCAGATGCCCTTCAACTGATGAATGGATGCCAAAATTGTGGTACATCTATACAATGGAGTATTACTCAGCCAAGAAAAATAAGGAAATCATGAAATTTGCCGGTAAATGGTCGGACCTGGGAAGGATCATCCTGAGTGAGTTGTCCCAGAAGCAAAAAGACACACATGGTATATACTCACTCATATAAACGTACCACATAGGATAAACCCACTAAAATCGGTACATATAAACAAAAAAAAGCAAAAGATAGGACCGTAACTAAAATGTTCAATCCCCATCCTGAAAGGTAAAGAGGATGGACATCACAAGAAGAAAACAGGAAATAATCTAGGAACCTTCTACAGAGGGCCTCTGCAAGCCAGAAGAAGAAAACAGGAAACAACCTGGGAACCTGCCACAGAGGGCCTCTGAATGCCTCTACCTTGTAGACTATCAAAGCAGATGCTGAGCCTGATGGCCAACTGTCGGGCAGAGTGAATGCAATTTTATAGAAGAAGTTGGAAATAGCAAGAGCTGTAGAAGAGAAGAACTCCACAAGGAGAGCAACAGAACAAGAAAATTTGAACACAAGGAACTTTGCAGAGACTCATACTCCAACCAAGGACTATTCATAGAGATAATGTAGAACCCCTGCACAGATGTAGCCCATGGCAGTTCAGTGTCCAAGTGGATTACATAGTTATGGGAAGAGGGACTGCCTCTGACATAATCTGATTCGCCTGCTCTTTGTTCACCTCCCCCTGAGGGGGGAGCAGCCTTACCAGGCCACAGAAGATGACAATGCAGCCACTTCTGATGAGAACTGATAGTCTAAGTTCAGAAAGAAGGAGAGGAAGACCTCCTTTATCAGTGGACTTGTGGAGGGGCATGAATATAGAAAGGGGAGGAAGGGTGAGATCGGGAGAGTTAGGAGGGAGGTTCTTATGGGGGGATACAAAATTAATAAAGTGTATTTAATAATATTAATAATAATAAAAATGACAAAAAATATATTATCCACTGTGACCTAGTAGGCTTCATCCCAGGCATGTTTAACATATGAAAATACAACAATGTAAACCCACCATACAAACAAACTGAAAAAACAAAACAAAACAAAACAGAATATCTTCTTAGATGCTGAAAAAAGCATTTGACAAAATTCAACACATGTTCATGTTCAAGTCTTGGAGAGATAAGGGATACAAAGCACACACTTAAACATAGTAAAAGCAATCTAGACCAAGTCTATTGCCAATATCAAAATAAATGGGGAAAAACTGAAATCAGGTACACCACAAGGTCGGCCAGTCTCTCCTGATCTCTTCAACATAGTTCTTGAAGTCCTAGCTAGAAAAATAAGACAACTAAAGGAAATCAAACGATACAAATTAGAAAAGAAGAAGTCAAAGTATCACTTTGATACTTTGATGATATGATAGGATACATGAGCGACCCCAAAAATTCTACTGGAGAATTCTGTTAGCTAATAAATATTCATCAAAGTGGATGGGTACAAAATTAACTAAAAAAAAAAATTCTGAAGAAAAAGAAAGAAATTAGGGAGAGAAAGAAATTAGGGAAAGAACAGCCTTTACATAGCCAAAAATAACATAAAGTACTTTGGTGTAACTAACCATGCAAGTAAAAAATGTGTATGAAAAAAAAATTCAAGTCTCTGAAGAAAAAAATTGAAGAAACCAGAAAATAAAAATATATTCCATGTAGGATTAACATAGTGAAAATGGCTATCCTGCCAAAAGCAATCTACAGATTCAATGCAATTCTTATCAAAATACCAACACAATTCTTTACAGACCTAGAAGGAGCAATTCTCAATTTCATATCTAAAAACAAAAACCCAGAATAGCTAAAACAACCCTGTACAATTAAAGATGTGCTGAAGATATCTCCATCCCAGATGCATCTGGGATCTGGGTACTGTAAAGCAACAGTAATAAAAATGGCATGATACTGGCATACAAACAGGCGGGTGGATCAAAGGAATCAAATCAAAGACATAGATATAAATGCCCACACCTATGGAAAATTAAGTTTTGACAAGTAAGCCAAAACTATACAATGGAAAAAAGATGGCATCTTCAAAAAATGGTGCTGGTATAAACTGTATGTCTACATGTAGAGCAATGCAGATAGATACATATTTATAACCCTGTACAAACTTAAAGTTCAAGTGAATCAAAGACCTCAACATAAAACTAGACACATTAAATCTGTCAGAAGAAAAATTGAAGAAGAGCCTTGACCTCATTGGCACAGGAGACAACTTCCTGAACAGAACATCAACAGCACAGGCTCTAAGATCAACAATTAATAAATGGGACCTCATGAAACTGAAGCTTCTGTAATGCAAAGGAAACTGTCAACAGAACAAAATGATACCCTGTTACATACTGGGAAAGGATCTTCACCAACCCTACCTCTGACAGAGGGTTAAAATTCAGAATACATAAAGAACTGAAAAATTTTAAAAACTACAAACCAAGTAATCCAATTAAAAATCGGGTTCAGAGTTAAACATAGAATTCTCAATAGAGGACTGTTTAATGGCAGAGAAACACTTTGATTTTCTCTAAGTAATACATAAAACTTAGGTTAGAGATATTTTTTTCTAAATGGGGTATTTAAAACCTAGCAATTAGATTTTATTCAAACAGTTAATGTTTAGTTTTCCCATTGAGTTAATGTCTTTAGTCACCAAATAATCTCCATCTTGTTGGTAGGAAAAATTCAACTTAAAATAGTTATTCCATTTGGATCCTTCTTTTTAATTATCTAGTAGTCATTTTGCTGTGTAATATTTAAAACTATTGGTAAAATTTGGCCTATTGTACAAAATTTCAATTGTGCCTAGGATCCTAAATCTTCTGAATTGAATAAAATAAAACTAATAATTTATTAAAGTAAAAAAAAAAAACCTAATTTTCAACGTCCTTAGTAATAAGGGAGATGCAAATGAAAATGATCCTTAGATTTCACCTCACACCCATCATAATGGCTAAGATAAAAATCTCAAGGGATGATGCATTCTGGAGAGGTGTTGGAGGAAGGAGAATACTCCTCCATTGTTGGTGGGAATGTAACCTTGTATAAACATTATGGGAATCATTCTGGTGCATTCTCAGAAAATTAGGAATAGTGCTACCTCAAGAACCAGCTATATCACTCCTAGGCATATACCCAAAAGATGCCCCACTATTCCATAAAGGACATTTGCTCAATTATTTTGACAGCAGCTTTACATGTAATGGAGAGGATCTGAAAACAACCTATATGTCCCTCAACTGAGGAAGAGATACAGAAAATGTGGTAAATTTACACAATGGAACACAACTCAGCAATTGAAAATAAGGAAATCATGAAATGTGTAGGCAAATGGTAGAAACTAGAAAAGATCATCATAAGTGAGGTAACCCAGAAGCAGAAAGAAACATATAGCATATGTTTCTTATAAGTGGATATTAGCTATATAATATAAGAAAGTTCTAAAGAAGCTAAATAACAAGGAGGACTATAGGGAAGATACTTAATCCTCATTCAGGAAGGCAAACAGGATATTAGGAGAAGAAAAGGAACAGGACATGAGCTTTCCACAGAGGACTTCTGAAAGGCTTTACCCACCAGGGTATGGAAATAGATACTGAGACTAATAGCCAAACTTTGGTCAGAGAACCTGAAATCTTATGGAAGATGAGGGAGATGAATAGACCTGGAGTGAACAGAAACTCCACAAAGAGACCAACAGAGCCAAAATCCTGGGCCCTGGGAGACAAGCAGAGACCAATATTCAAACCAAGGACTATGCATTGAAAGGACCTAGACTCCTTGTTCAGAGGAAACCCATATGCTGCTCAAATTTCCAAGTGGGTAAATTGTACAGGGGCTGTCTCTGACATGAACTCTTTGATCACTTCCACCTTGGGGGTGCAACCTTGCCAGGCCACAGAGGAAGATGATGCAGCCAGCCTTGATGAAACCTGATAGGCTATGTTTAGAGAGAAGGGGAGGAGGCTCTCTCTTACTATGGGGGCAGGGAAAGGGCATAGGGGTAGAACAGGGAGGGTGCATGGGACTGAGAAGAGACCAGGGTGGGGACAGCCGCAGGGACACAAAGTTAATAAATTGAAATAAATAAATAAATAAATAAACAAAAGAAGAACTTGGAATGATGATTTTTCAAATTCCAAAGGACATAGAAATCAATGCAGAAAATTGTATTCAACAAATACTAAAAAAGACATAACAGAATTCCATTATTTAAAACAGGTTAAATTATTTTATGACCATTAATTTTTCTGTACAAAAAATACTAGAATGAACTCTTTGGTCTATGGAGAGAGATAAAGGCATAAAAAAGGCTATAAAATGATTTTACAGGATCACTTAATCAAATGAGAATTGAGAAAATATCAGTCCTAATATGGAAGATAATAACTGTGTCAATATTAATAAATCAAAGAAAAGTTTTTCTGATGAAGTAATCTGTAAGTATAAATATATGAATTTAGAATACAGTTTAATAATATCTCCATTTACCAAGTATCTCTTCACCCAGCTCTCAGAGAGATTTTGTTGCACAGTAGACAGTGATCTATGTAGAAACCCACAACTTCTGAAACTGTAAAGTATATGTGCATGTAGAGTACTCAACCAAAAACAGAATGTCAATATCATAACCCTTTCTCATGATGCTTGTGAACCATCATTGAAGAGGAGAAATAAAGCATGTAAGAACCAGTTTCAGAATGAGTAAACATACCAGTGTCTTCTGGACATTCCAAGAACACGACATTCACAACCAGCTGTTTACTTGTACAAAATCAAAGCAAGTATTACTTCCAGCAGTTTCCTCTTCTGGGCTGTGTCTGCTTCTTTATTTTCCCTCTAGGGATTTTAGGTGTGCTCTTCTGTTGTTTGCATGAGATGTATGCAATCTCGTTATGAAGATACTTAGTGCTATGAACTTTCCTCTTAGCATAGCTTTCACTATTAATTTTAAAAGCACATCTAAAAGCTCTAGAACAAGAAGGAAAAAAAACACAGCAAAGAGGAGTATATGGCAGAAATAATCAAACTTAGGATTGAAAATAATAAATTAGAAACAAAGAACAATACAAAGAATCAATGAAACCAAGAGCTGGTTCTTTGAAAAAAAAATCAACAAGATAGACAAACCCATAGCCAAACTAACTGAAAGGCAGAGAAACAGTATTCGAATTAACAATGTCAGAAATGAAAAGGGAGACATAACAACAGACACAAAGAAGGATTAGGTCTTACTTCAAAAACCTGTTTCCTGATCCTAGTCTATCAGGTCTTATCAGGAGAGGCTGCTTTGTCTTCCTCAGTGGCCTGGTAGGGCTTCTCTCCCCTCAAGGGGAGGTGATCAAAGAGCAGGCCAATCATTTCATGTCAGAGACAATCCCTGTTCTGTTTCCTGATCCTAGTCTATCAGGTCTTATCAGGAGAGACTGCTTTGTCTTCCTCAGTGGCCTGTTAGGGCTTCTCTCCTCTCAAGGGGAGGTGATCAAAGAGCAGGCCAATCACTTCATGTCAGAGACAATCCCTGTTCCCATTACTATGGAACCCACTTGGACAATGAACTGCCATGAGCTACATCTGTGCAGGGGTTCTAGGTTATCTCCATGCATGGTCCTTGGTTGGAGTTATCAGTCTCAGAAAAGATCCCTGTGCCCAGTTTTGTTTTTTTGTTTTTTTGTTTTTTGTTTTTTGTTTTTTTTGATTCTGTTGCTCTCCTTGTGGAACTCTTGTGCTCTCCAGGTCTTACCATCTATCACTTTATTCATAAGATACCCTGCACTCTGCCCAAAGTTTGGCTATAAGTCTCAGCATCTGCTTTCATACCTTGCAGGGTAGAGTCTTTCAGACTCTACTCTATGGTAGGCTCCTGTCCTGTGCCCTGTTTTCTCTATCTTCTGATGTCCACCCTCTTTGCCTTTCTGAGTGGGGATTGGACATCTTAGCCAGAGTCCACCTTCTTGATTAGTTTCTTTAGGTGTACAGATTTTAGTATGTTTATCCTATATTATGTATCTAATATCCACTTATGAGTGAGTATATACCCTTTGTGTCTTTTGGCTTCTGGGATACCTCACTCAGAACGATCTCTTCCAGTTCCCATGATTTACCTGCAAATTTCATGATTTCCTTGTTTTTTATTGCTGAATAATATTCCATTGTGTAGATGTGCCACAATTTCTGTATCCATTCCTCAACTGAGGGGCATCTGGGTTGTTTCCAGCTTCTGGCTATTACAAATAAGGTTGCTACAAACATGGTTGAGCAAATGTCCTTGTTGTAGACCTCCCCTATCAGTGTAGGGAAGAGGGAGAGAGGGTGAGCTTAGGAGTGGAGGAGAGAGGGAGCTACAAGAGGGATGCAAAGTGAATAAATTATAATTACTAAAAATAAAAAGGGAAAAACCTATTTCCTCAAAAATTGAAAACATAAAGGAAAGGATTTCACTTACTGAAGCAAAATCAAGATTAGGTAAATATTTTAAACAGTCCTATCACCCCTAAGGAAATAGAGTCATAAAAGTCTTCCAACAACAGAAATCAAAAATAAATAAAAAATAAAAAATAAAAATAAATCAGGGTCAGGTGTTTTTAGCTAAGAATGCTATCAGACTTTCAGAGAAGAGCTAATACCAACACTCCTCAAACTGGTCTACAAAACAGACACTGAAGGAACATTGCAAAACTCATGCTTAAATAAAGTTGTAGCACTTAAAGAAATGCCCAGTTTCCTTAGTCATCAGGTAAATGCAAATCAAAATGACTCTGAGATTCCATCTTACACCCATCAGAATGGCTGCAAACAAAAACTCAAGTGATAGCACATTCTGAAAAGGTGTGGAGAAAGGAGAACTCTCTTCCATTGCTGGCTGAGGTGCTAACTTGTACAATGACTTTGGAAATCAATCTGACACTTTCTCAGAAAATTGGGAACATCTCTATTTCAAACAACCTATATCCTGGGGATACACCCAAAAGATGATCCAACGCAAAAAGGACACTTGCTCATAGTGACTTTGTTTTTAATTGCCAGAAACTGGAAAAACCCAATGTCCCTCAACCAAAAAATGAATAAAGAAAATATGGTACATCTACACAATGGAATACCGTTCAGCTATTAAAAACAAAGACATCATGAAATTTTCAGGCAAATGGATGGATCTGGAAAAGTTTATCTTGATTGAGGTAATTTAGACCCAGAAAGAAAACATGGTATATATTCACCTCTAATAGGACATTAGCCATAAAAGACAAGATAACCACACTACACTATAATGGACAGACCTAGAGAAGCTAAGTAATAAGGAAGCCCCAATGGAGGATGCTTGATTCTCATTCAGAAGGGCAAATAGAATAGACACCAGAAGTGGTTGAAGAGAGGGAACCTGACTAGAGCCTACCATAGATGTCCTCTGAAAGACTCCACCTACCTGAGGACCAAAGCAGTTGCTGAGAGTCACAGCTAAGTTGTGAACAGAGCACTGGGAGATTTATGGAAGAGTGGGGGTATATAGGAACCCATAGGGGACAGGAACTGAACAGGAAGATCAACAGAGCCAACAAATCTGGGCCCAGGGAGGTCTGCATTGACTGATGTACCCACAAAGTCCATGTATGGACCTAGGCCCCCTGCTCAAAGGTAGCTCAGTTTCCATGTGGGTCTCAGGAGCTGTCTCTGACATAGACTGTTACCTGGTCCTTGATCATTTCCTTTCAGCAGGTCGGCCTTACCAGGCCACAGAGAAAGAGGATACAGCCAGTCATGTTGAGACTTAATAGACTGGGGATGACAGGGTTAGTTGGAAAAGGAGGAAGGCCGGCATTTTCTGAGAACTGTGGGAGGAGGTGGGGGGGGGAGTAGGGATAACGGGACATGGACATGGAGGTGACAAGGGAAAAGGCTATGATCAAGAGGTACAGTGAATGAATTACAAAAAATTAAATGTAACAAAACAAAAAGAAAATGAATTAACTTAGAATACACCTAACAAGCAAAGTTAAAAACCATTACAATGAAATTTTTCAAACACTCAAGAAAGGAAGCTAAAGACACTCAAGGAAAGAAGGACTTCTTATGGTTTTGTAATAGAAGAATTAATATTGTTTAACAGTTAACTTCCCCACCCCCCAAAAAAAATCTAAATATTTAATGCAATACCTGTGAAAATTCTAATGCTGTTCTTTAAACAAAAGGAAAAAGGACAAAGTTAAAATACATTTAGAAACATAAAAGCTTCCTGAACTGAAACATAAACTGATTGTATCATTACACCTATCAAAGTATATCACAGAACCATTTAAATATCCCTAATATGGTTGCTAGCAGAAAAACATACATATGGAAAAATAGAGCACAATACAATATATACAAACATACACATGCAGATAAAGCAACCAAAGTTTTGACAAAATTAAATTAAAAAATCCATTGGCTAAAATCACACAACAAATGGTTTGGGTAAAACTGTTGTGTGTGTGTGTGTGTGTGTGTGTGTGTGTGTATGTATGTATGTCTCTGTGTGTGTAAGAATGAAACTGGACCCTTATCTATCAGTTTATAAAACAAACAAACAAAAAACCCTGAAAATCTTCAAGGTGATCAAAATCTTTAATGCAAATTCAGAAAATAAAACCTAGAGAGGAAAAACAATTCATGATATAGGTAAGAAGAGGTATGGACTGTATAAATTGAATTTGGTCACTTAGAAAATAAGTCAAATAATTGACAAATATGATTCATTTTTTGTGTGCATTTCATATCTATCAATGTTGCTGCATTTTTTTATTAATTACACTTTATTCACTTTGTATTCTCCCTGTGGTTCCCTCCCTCCTCCTGTCCCAATCCCTCCCTTCCTTCACCTTCTGCATGCATGCCCCTCCCCAAGTCCACTGATAGTGAAGGTCTTCTTTTCTTTCCTTCTGATCATAGCAATTAGGTCTCATCAGGAGTGGCTGCATTGTCTTCTTCTGTGGCCGGGTAAAGCTCCTTCTCCCTCAGGAGGAGGTAATTAAAGAGCAAGCCAATCAGTTCAAGTCAGAGGCAGTCCCTGTTCCTATTACAATGGATACTAAACTGCCATGGGCTACATCTGTGCAGGGGTCTTAGGTTATCTCCATGCATAGTCCTTGCTTGGAGTATCAGTCTCAGGAAAGACCCCTATGCTCAGATTTTTTGGTTCTGTTGCTCTCCGTGTGGAGTTCCTGTCCTCTCCAGATCTTACTGCTTCCCACTTCTTTCCTAAGATTCCCTGAGCTCTGCCCAAAGGTTGGCCAAAAGTCCCAGCATCTGCATTGATAGTCTGCAGGGCAGAACCTTTCAGAGGTCCTCTGTGTCAGGCTCCTGACTTGTTCCCTCTTTTTTCCTTCTTCTGATGTCCATCCTCTTTGCCTTTCTGGAAAGGGATTGAATATTTCAGCAAGAGTCCTCTCTCTTGATTAGTTTCTTTATGTGTACAGACTTTAGTAGGTTTATCCTATATTATATGTCTATATGAGTGAGTATTTACCATGTGCATCTTTCTGCTTCTGGGATAGGTCACTCAGGATGATCTTTTCCAGATCCCACCATTTACTTACAAATTTCATGATTTCCTTGTTTGTTTGTTTTTTTTTTTTTTTTTTTTTTTGTATTGCTGAGTAATATTCCATTATGTAGATGTACTACAATTTCTGTATCGATTCCTCCTTTAAGGGGCATTTTAGAGGGACTGTTTCAAGCTTCTGGCTATTATAAATAATGCTGCTAGGAATATGGTTGAGCAAATATCCTTATTGTGTACTTGAGCCTCTTTTGGGTAGATGCCTAGGAGTGGTATAGCTGGATATTGAGGAAGCACTATTCCTAGTTGTCTGAGAAAGTGTCAGATTGATTTCCAGAGTGGTTGTACAAGTTTACGTTCCCACCAGCAATGGAGAAGGGTTCCCCTTTCTCCACAACCTCTCCAGCATGTGTTGTCTCTTGAGTTTTTGATCTTAGCCATTCTGATGGGTGTGAGGTGAAATCTTAGGGTTGTTTTGATTTGCATTTCTCTGATGGCTAATGAGGTTGAGCATTTCTTTAAGTGTTTCTCAGATATTCGATATTCCTCTATTGAGAAGTCTCTGTTTAGCTCTGTACTCAATTTTTTAATTGGATTACTTAAATTGTTGCTGTTTAACTTTTTGAGTTCTTTATATATACTGGACATTAGTCCTCTGTCAGATATAGGGTTGGTGAAGATCCTTTCCCAATCTGTAGGCAGTCATTTTGTTCTGACGACACTGTCCTTTGCTTTACAGAAGCTTTTCAGTTTCATGAGATCCCATTTATTGATTGTTGCTCTTAGAGCCTGTGCTGTTGGTGTTCTGTTCAGGAAGCTGTATCCTGTGCCAATGAGTTTAAGGCTCTTTGCCACTTTTTCTTCTAAGCGGTTTAGTGTGTCTGGTTTTATATTGAGATTTTGATCCCCTTGGGCTTTAGTTTTGTGCAGGGTGATAAATATGGATTCATTCGCCTTTTTCTACACGTAAACATCCAGTTAGACCAGCACCATTTGTGGAAGATGCTGTCTTTTTTCCACTGAATGATTTCGGCATCTTTGTAAAAAATCAGGTGTCCATAATTGTGTGGATTTATGTCAGGGTCTTCTATTTGATTCCATTGATCCATCAGTCTATTTCTATGCCAGTACCATTCATTTTTTAGTATTGTTGCTCTATAGTACAGCTTGAGATCAGGGATGGAGATACCTCCTGAAGATTTACTTTAAAGAATTGTTTTAGCAATTTTGGGTTTCTTGTTGTTCCACATGAAGGTGTGAATTTTTCTTTCCAGGTCTGTAAAGAATTTTATTGGTAATTTGATGGGAATTGCATTGAATCTGTAGATTGCTCTAGGTAAGATGGCCATTTTTATTATTTTAATCCTGCCAAGCACGGGAAATCTTTCCATCTTCTGATATCTTCTTCTAATTCTTTCTTCAGAGATTTGAAATTTTTTCCATACAGAGACTGAAAAAATCTTTGACTTGCTTGGTTAGGTTCACACCAAGGTACTTTATGTCATTTGTGGCTATTGTGAAGGGTGTTGTTTCCCTAATTTCTTTCTCAGCCCTTTTGTCTTTTGTATACAGGAGGGCTAGTGATTTTTTTGAGTTAATTTTGTATCTGTTTCTGCCTTTTTACTATCCTTCTATGTGAGTTTTGAAGATTCTCTTTGTGGATAATTATTAGTCACATTGTTGTCATGTAGTATTTACTTTTTAATTCTGTTTTACTGAGTATAACTTTTAAGAGAATATTAGACATAGTAATAGTACTTTTATTATAACTGCATTAAGTTTTCATTGTTGCTTTCAAAATATTTGTGTATAGGAAAGGAGACTTTAAGTAAGCAAAGAGTAAGTGTACAGAATGAGAGAAAAATGTTTGACCTCCACACATTCAGCAAAGCAACTACAAACCCAACAACTAAGTCGACAAAATGGAAAAGAAATTGAACAGAATTTGTTCATAGATAATAGAAATGGCCAGTAAGTATTAGAAAGCTATCCATATTCCTAACCTTCAAAGAAATGCAAACAAAAATATTTTGAAACTCTTATCTTATCCTTGTCAGAATGCTTATCATCAAGTAAACAATTGACAACAAATACTGACTTCATTGCTTCTGCAAGTTTAAACTGGTATGGCTACTATGGAAAATATGAATCTAAATTCCCTAAAATCTAAAAATAAACCTACAATACTACTCATCATTATCACTCCTTGGTAGACACTGAACATTCTATCTTTGTACAGAACTGCAGGAGAATCCATGTCTATTACTGTTCTAATCACAATAACTGGAAAATGCAATCAGCTTACATTTCTTCTGATCCATGAATAGAAATGTGATACATATATATATATAATAAAATTTTGTGCAGCTGTAAAGAAGATTTGTAGAACAGTGGATGTAATATGTTTCTACATGAGTAAACCAGGCTGATATATCTTCTCTCTCAAATATGTATTCTAGCTTCAAAGTTCTAAATATTTTATGTATCAGCTGTAATGAATGTCTTAAATGTAATGAAATTAGAAATTTGTCAAAAGAAAGGAGAATTGGAGGAAAGAGGTAAAACATATGTGACATATAAGTAAAGCAAAAGAACACTGGGGGTGGAAGGCTCAAAGAAGCTAAGGCTCAAGTGGGAGGGAAAAGAGGGACTGATTGAGTTAAAAAAAAAAAAACCTGAAGATGTGTCCGGATTTTTTCTTGAAGTCTTTGATCCACTTGGACTTTAGTTTTGTGCAGGGTGATAAATATGGATCTATTTTCATTTTTCTGCATGTAGACATCCAGTTGGACCAGCACCATTTGTTGAAGATGCTGTCTTTTTTCCAGTGAATGGTTTTGGCTTCTTTTCAAAAATCGAGTATTCATAGGTGTGTGGGTTTATTTCTGGGTCTTCTACTTGGTTCCATTGATCCTCCTTTCTGTTTTTATGCCAATACCATGCAGTTTTTACTACTATTGCTCTGTAGTACAGCTTGAGATCGGGGATGGAGAAACTGAACAGAACACCAACAGCACAGACTTTAAAGAGCAACAATCAATAAATAGGACCTCATGAAACTGAAAAGCTTCTGTAAAGCAAAGGACACCATCATCAAAACAAAACGACTGCCTACAGATTGGGAAAGAATCTTCACCAACCCTTTATCTGACAGAGGACTTATATCCAGTATATATGAAGAACTAAAGAAGCTGAAAAGCAGCAAACCAAGTAATCCAATTAAAAAATGGGGAACAGAGCTAAACAGAGAATTCTCGACAGAGAAATATCGAATGGCAGAGAAACACTTAAAGAAATGCTCAACCTCATTAGCCATTAGGGAAATGCAAATCAAAACGACCATGAGATTTCACCTCACACCCATCAGAATGGCCAAGATCAAAAACTCAAGTGACAACACATGCTGGAGAGGTTGTGGAGAAAGGGGAACCCTCCTCCACTGCTGGTGGGAATGTAAACTTGTACAACCACTTTGGAAATCTATCTGGTGCTTTCTCAATTAGGAATAGCGCTTCCTCAAGACTCAGCTATACCACTGCTAGGTATATACCCAAACTTTGCTCAAGTACACAAAAGGGATATTTGCTCACCCATGTTTATAGCAGCTTTATTTGTAATAGCCAGAACCTGGAAACAACCCAGATGTCCATCAATGGAGGAATGGGTACAGAAATTGTGGTATTTTTACACAATGGAATACTATTCAGCAATCAAAAATCATGAAATTTGCAGGCAAATGGTGGGATCTAGAAAAGATCATTCTGAGTGAAATATTCCAGAAGGAGAAAGATAAACACGGTACATACTCACTTATATAGACCTATAAGATATGATAAACATAATGAAATCTCTACACCTAAAAAAGATAATCAAGAGAGCCGACATGGGGTAAGATGATCAATCCTTGTTTAGGAAGACAGATGGGATGTGCATTGAATATATGACAGGAGTCTACTGAAGGCATCTGAAAGACTCTAACTAGCAGTGTTTTCAAAGCAGATACAAAGAGTCATAACCAAACCTTTGGCAGAATACAGGGAATCATATGAAAGAAGGGGAGTTAGTCTGATGCGGAAAGGATAGGAGCTCTACAATGACCAAATATATCTGGGCATAGGGTCTTTTCTGAGACTGACATTCAACCAAGGACCATATATGGATATAACCTAGAACCTCTGCTCGGATGTAGCACATGGTAGCTCAGTAACCAATTGGTTTCCCATAGTAAAGGGAACAAGGACTATTTCTAACAGGAACTCAATGACTGGCTCTTTGACCTCCCACCCCCCAAGGGAGGAGCAGTCCTGTTAGGCCACAGAGGAGGACTTTTCAGCCAGTCCTGAAGATACCTGATAAAACAGGATCAGATGAATGGGGAGGAGCACCCCCATCAGTGGACTTGGAAAGAGGCAGGGTGGAGATGAGGGAGGGAGGGTGGGATTGGGAGGGAATGAGGGAACGGGATACAGCTGGGATACAGAGTTAATAAAATGTAACTGATAAGAAAAAATAAAATTAAAAAAAACTAAAGATGGAAAAAAAGAATCTTATAAAGACCTAATAATTTGTAAACTATTAAAATAATATTTTAAAAATAAGAAAAGTTTTAATAGAAATATACTACATTCATGAACATTGTTATTTTTATAAGTATAAGCTATCTCAGGCCAGCTGTAGAATAGTTCTTCCTCAGATTTTAGGGAAAGGAGGCCTCCAAGGAAGCAAAAACAATGTAAACGTGTGGTATTGCTCTTCAATGTCCACCAGAGGTGAGGACCTGTAACTGAAGACACACATTAAAGAAATTAAGTTGGAACTGTACTGGAAACAACCTGCTGACTTGCTTCTGTGGTGTAGGCTGTTGGTGAAGAAAGCATACTGGATTTTTATCTAACTAGGGATACTTCAAGCCATAGTAGCAATGCACCAGGCAATATGACCAAATATGAAATAACACAAGAAATCTACTATAGGGACAATCGTCCACGTTTTGGCTAAATTTTATGGCCACAACTGGAGGGCAATCATTCCTGACACTGTAAGTTTGTTCAGAAGACGATGATCCTGGATAGAGGGATGTTATAAATACTTTGCTAAATAGATATGTTGTCTAATGGCTAATGAATGTTTATGCCCACATATTGCCTCTTCCAGTTTTAATAAGAGTTGTGTATGGGAATTTATATAGTAGCATATATATATAGTAAATACCGTAGTGTAAGGGACTGCAGAAACTCATAAGTGTAAGGATATCAAGTGATTGTAAACTATTCTGTTTTTAAGCAAAGAGATGTACCACTTACTTGGAGTACTTACTTGGAGTACATTGTGATACAATAAACAGAAAGAACATAAGAGGCATAAGATTGAAGAGCATGAGAAAAAGCTGTGATTTCCTTATGACATAGCTCTTATACTCATAAATTTATAGTAGCTTTGGCTACCTGTACAAGATCCAAACAAGACTGTGCCTGTCAATAAACCTTCATGGAAGACAAATAGGAGAGAGAGAGAGTGAGAGAGAGAGAGAGAGAGAAAGAGAGATTGCCTAGTGAGGTTTCAACCTTCCCAGAAGAGCTAAGAAAGAGTAATAGTTGCTGGGGTAGTGGAAGTAATAGTCCCGGTTGTTGTTTGTTTCTTTTCAATATCCACTGACATGTTTCCATTGCTCAAATCAAAAACTGCTGCTCAAGCAAGCAGCACTAATTAATTGTGTGTGGGTTAAACACACAACAGACTAAAAAATATACAAAATATATGAACGTAGAAAATGGTATGAAAGAGGATTTTTACAATAGCAGAAATAGGATAGAAGACAATGATAAGAGTGGATATAAGAAAGATATCGTACATTTGTGAGTCTGTGTGAAATTATGAAACAAAATTATTTTTGAAAGTTTCCCAATACCAAACTAAAGTCTTACTACTAATATTCATTTTTTTAAATTTTTCTTTATTTTTAGAATTTACTTTTTATTAATTCCAGTATTCACTTTGCATCCTAGCTATAGCCCCCTACCTCAACCCCTCTCAATACCATCCTCCCTCCCTCATCTCCTCCCATGCCTCTCCCCAAGTCCACTGATAGGAGACAACATCCTCCCCTTCTGTCTGAACCTAGCCTATCAGGTTTCATCAGGACTGGCTGCATTGTCATCCTCTGTGGCCTGGTAAAACTGCTCCCCCCTCAGGGGGAGGTGATCAAATAGCCAGTCACTGAGCTCATGTCAGAGACAGTCCCTGTTCTCCTTACTAGGGTACCCACTTGGAGACAGTGCTGCCATGGGCTATATCTCGGTAGGTGTTCTAGATTATAATATAATTACAACTTTTCTCCTTCACTTTTTTCTCTTCAAATTCTTCCAAATATCTTTCCTTCCCTTTTTTTTTCAAATTCATGGCCTCTTTTTTTCATTATTTGTGTGTGTGTGTGTGTGAGTGAGTGTGTGTATTCCCAATACATAAATACAACCTTTTCAGTCTTTTTTCTCTTGTATTTATTATTATTAATTATAATTTATTCAATTTTTATCCTCCCTCAGTTCCTCCCAGTCTCACCCTCCCTCTCTCTTCTCACCCTATGACCTTCCCCTAGTCCTCTGATAAGTGAGGTTCTGATCCCTTCTGTCTGACCCTAGCCCATCAGTATTATCATGACTGGCTGCATTGTGTTCCTCTGTGGCCTGGCAAGGCTGCACCCCCACAAAGGGAGGTAATCAGAGAGCCTGTCAATGAGTTCATGCCAGAGACAGTCTCTACTCCCTTTACAAAGGAACCCTTGGATACTGAACCTATGGGTACATCTGAGCAGGGGTTTTAGAACTTCTCCATGCATGGTCCTTGGTTGAGGTATCAGTCTCTGCAGGGCCCCTGGGGCCAAGGTTTTTTTTCTTGGGGGGGGGGGGTCTTTTGGACTCCCTTTGGAGCTCCTGCTATACCATTCTTACACATATATCCTAAATCTGCTCTACTATACAACAAAGACATTTGCTCAACCATATTCATAGCAGCTCTATTCATAATATGCAGAATCTGGAAACAACCTAGATATCCCTCAGTGGAGGAAGGGATAACAGAAATTGTGGTACATTTACACAAAGGAATACTACTCAGCAATTAAAAACAAGAGAATCATGAAATTTGCTGCCTCAGTCTTAATAGCATTGTGTGGACTTAAGACCCACTCATCAAGAAAGAAATCACCCCAGAGTCAGTAATGCCATGGATCTTAGAAACTACCACCATACTAAAAAGTACAATCTCTAACCTCATCATAAAATTTTTCTTGACTCCACAGGGTGAATTTTGAATATTTGTCTTTATACCCACAGATGAGAATAGTTCTTTTCCCATTTTAAGGAAACTTCTTTATGTAACAGACAAAAGCATTATAGAAAACAATAACGAAAAAAAAATCAGAGTTATGAAGCTCATTCCCAATGGATACATTTACACTGTAACTCCCAAACTAATGGCTCAGGAATTGTTGTAGAAGGGGTATTAGAAAAGATTATAAGAGCCAGAGTATCAAGAACTTTGCTGTCAGATTGTGTCCACTATGAATATCAGAATCTATATCCATAAAGTCTCACCATTGTGACTGCATAAACATGAGTTGACCAAGGACAACAACATGCTATCATGTATTGTGTAGGTAGGTGGCCTCAACTCTACAAAATGTACTACAGGCGACTAAGAAATGCTGAGAGCAGAAGAAATAGTTGAATCCAGGAAAAAGCACATCAGTTGTTTATCCATTTTCAAGTTCTCAACTATGAAACAAAATTCTTTTTGTTTTGTTTTGTTTTTATGAGACAAAGTTTCTCTCTGTAGCTTTGGCTATCCTGGACTCACTTTGTAGAACAGGATGGCCTCAAACTCACAGAGGTCATCTTGCTTCTGCCTTCCAGAGTGCTAGAATTACCAGCCTGCACCACCATATCCATCCAAACATTTTTATTTATAATATGGAGCTGAATAGATGGAAAATAATAGCAATTTGAAAAATGTTATGACTAGTCACCTAGACATAAATGTGTAGAATATGGATATAAGTATTTAAATCAAAGTACTCAGAAAAATGGCAACAAGCATAAGGGTTCATGTTGGTATCACAAGGGAAATAGAATAAAATTCAGATGGTATGAAAAAAGAATAATGGTGTAGGTAGGCTTCTGAGATTGGGAACCAGAGAACAGGATGACATAGTCAGTGTGAAGAGTAATTATTAGCATTATAGATCTAAGGAAATATCATATAGAAACTGCTAATATAAAATATCCCTAATATACAATAATAATATTAAAGAGACCATAGCACCTCTGACAATATGTACAAGAACGTCACAAAATCATTCCAGCTAAAAGTAAGAATGTCTGGGAAAGGAACACATGTCACCTGATTAACTAGGTTGAGAGGAACACAGAAAAGTGATATCTCACACTGTAGAGCACATAAACACGTTTCCAACGAAAGAACAGGGAGGGGTCTGCAGCTGGGATATAAATTGAAAAAACTGTAATTTATTTTAAAAATTAATTGCAAAAAGAATCAATAAAATACAAACCAAATCCAGGCACACAGGGCTGGTTCAGTGTATAGAAATCCATAAATGTAATCCACTATATAAACAACCTGAAAGAAAAACAAAGCAAAACAAAGTACATGACCATCTCCTTACATGCTGAAAAAGCATTCGACAAAATCCAACATGCATTGATGTTTAAAGTCTTTGAGCGATCAGGGATACAAGGCACATCCTTAAATGTAGTAAAGGCAATATACATCAAGCATTTAGCCAACATCAAACTAAACAGAGAGAAACTTAAATCAATCACACTCTAGTCAGGGACAAGGCAAGCCTGCCTATTCTCTTCCTATCTTTTCAAAATAGTACTTAAGTATTACTAGTGCAATGAGACAACAAAGATCAAGAGGATACAAATCAGAAAGGAAGAAGTGAAAGTATCACTATTCACATATGATATAATAGTATACATGAGTGACCCCAAAAATTCTACCAGGGAACTTCAAAAGCTGATAAACCTTCAGGAAAGTGGCTGATTACAAAATTAAAAAAAAAATCAGAAACTCTCTTGTATGTAAAAGACAAACAGGCTGAAAAAGAAATTAGGGAAACAGCACCCTTCACAACAGCCACAAATAACATAAAGTTCCTTGTGTAATCTAATGAAGCATGTGAAAGACCTGTATGAAAAAAAAATTCAAGTCTCTGAAGAAAAAAATTGAAGAAGACACCAAAGATGGAAAGATCTCCCATGCTCATGGATCAACAGGACTACCATTGTGAATATGGCCATCCCACCAAAAGCAATTTATAAATTCAATACAATTTCCATCAAAATACCAAAATAATTCTTTCTGGACCTTGAAAGAACAATTCCCAATTTCAAATGGAAAAACAAAAACAAACAAACAAACAAAAACCAGAATAGTTAAAATAACCCTGTAAATGAAAGATCTTCTGGAGGAATCTCCATTAATCTAAAGCTGCATTATAGGGTAAACACAATAAAAGCAGCATGGTACTGTCATAGAAAAAGACTGGTGGATTAATGGATCAAATAGAAGTCCTGTGGATATTTGATTTTTGACAAAGAAGCCAAAATCAAACAATGCAGAAAAGGTAGTATCTGCAACAAATGGTGCTGGATGAACTGGATGTCTACATGTAGAAAAATGCAGAGAGATACATATTTATCACCCTGTACAAGACTAAAGTCAAAGTGGATCACAGTCCTCAATATAATATCAAACACACTAAAACTCTTAGAATGAAAAGTGGGGGAAAAGCCTTAAACTCATTGGCACAGGAGACAGCTTCCTGAACAGAACACCAGCAACACAGGCTCTAAGATCAACAGTCATTAAGTGGGACCTCATAAAACTAAAAAGCTTCTATAAAGCAGAGGATACTGTCATCTAAAGAAAAGACAGTCAACAGGCTGGAAAAGGATCTTCACCAATCTTACCTCTGACAGTGGGCTAATATTCTGAATATATACAGAAATCAAGAAGTTAAATACCAACAAACCAAGTAATTCATTTAAAAAATGGAGTGCAGAGATAAACAGAGAATTCTCAACAGAGGAATACTGAATGGCCTAGAAACACTTAAAGAAATAACAAGAAACAGGACAGGAGCCTACCACAGAGGGCTTCTGAAAGACTATACCTAGCACTGTATCAAAGCAGATGCTGAGACTCATAACCAAACTTTGGGCAGAGTGCAGGGAATCATATGAAAAAGAGATAGTTAGTAAGATCTGGAGAGTACAGGAGCTCCACAAGGAGAGCAACAGAACCAAAAAATCTGGTCTCATGGGTCTTTTCTGAGACTGACACTCCAACCAAGGATATAACCTAGAACCTCTGCTCAGATGTTGTCCATGCAGCTCAGTATCCAAGTGAGTACCCTAGTAAGGGGAAGAGGGACTGTCTCTGACATGAACTCAGTGGCTGACTCTTTGACCACACCCCCTGAGAAAGACGCAGCCAGGCCACAGAGGAGGACATTGCAGCCAGTCCTGAAGATACCTGATAAGCTAGGGTCAGATGTAATGAATGTAAAACATAAAAATTTAATTAGAAAAAGAAATGTTCAACATCCCTAGTCATCAAGGAAATGCAAATCAAAACAACCCTGAGAGTCAACCTTACATCATTCAGAATATCTAAGATAAAAAATTCAAGCGACAGCACATGCTAGAGATATTGTGGAAAAATGGGAACCCTCCTCCATTGCTGTGGGAATGTAAACTTGTACTACTGTTGTAAAAAGTTATTAATATTTACTATGGGTTTAACTTCTGTAACGCTGCTGTTAATCCTCAGCAGCTGTATAACCAAATCACTACACAGAGACTGGGTTTTTAGTTAACCTAGAACACAATGCTAGGCAATATTTACTGCCTCCTAAACCTCCAAGCGCTCAGTTTCCTAACATTTAGATTTCCCACATTATACTTGCTTTTTGTGAAATCTTAGGTCTGGTTCATGCTCCAAGTCCTCCAAGCTCTCTCCTCCTGCTCTGCTCTCCTCCTGTACTCCTCTCCTCGAGCTCCTCCTCCTTCTCGCCCCTTCCTGTTCTCTAGCTCCTCCCCTCTTCCCTGTCCTCTGGCTCCTCCCATTGCACAACATTGTATCTAGTTGCTTTATTTGTGTCTTGTTTACACAAGAGTTGAGACAGGATGCTTATAGTGAGTATCACAATGCAATATCCAGATAGAAACCAGAGAGTTGGGGGTGGGGAAATCAGCATTTGAATTAACAAGGGTAAGGCATATACATTTTAAAAGAACATTATACCAACATACCACCAATTAGGAAATTAACCTGATGCTTTCTCAGAAACTTAGGAATAGTGCTACCTCAAGAGCCAGCTATACCACTCCTAGGCATATATTTGAAAGATGCTCAATCATACAACAAGGACACTTGCTGAACTATGTTTATAGCAGCCTTATTCATAATAACAAGAATCTGTAAACAACCTAGATGTCCTTCATCCAAAGAATGGATACAGAAAGTGTAATACATTTATACAATCGAATACTACTCAGCTACTAAAAACAAGGAAATCATGAAATTTGCAGGAAAAAGATGGAACTAGAAAATGTCATCCTGAGTGAGGTAATCCAGAAGCAGAAAGATGCTGAGACTTATGGGCAACCTTTGGGCAGAGTGCAGGGAATCTTAGGAAAGAAGTGGGAAACAATACGATCTGGAGAGGACAGGAACTCCACACGGAGAGCAACAGAACCAAAAATTCTGAGCACAGGGGTCTTTCCTGAGACTGATACTCCAACCAAGCACCATGCATGGAGATAACCTAAGACCCCTGCACAGATGTAGCCCATGGCAGTTCAGTATCCAAGTGGGTTCCATTGTAATAGGAACAGGGACTGATTGGCCTGCTCTTTAATTACCTCCCCTGAGGGGGAAGCAGCTTTACCAGGCCACAAAAGAAGACAATGCAACCACTCCTGATGAGACCTAATTGACTAGGATCAGGAGGAAGGAAAAGAAGTCCTCTTCTATCAATGGACTTGAGGAAGGGCATGCATGCAGAGGGTGGAGGAAGGGAGGGATTGGGATGGAAGGAGAGAGGGAACCACAGGGGGGATACAAAATGAATAAAGTGTAATTAACAAAGAATTAAAAAAAGAGACACATGGTCTGTATTCACTTATATGTGGATATTAGCTGTATAATATTGGGAAAACATATTAAAATCTACAATCCTTAAAGACACTAAACAACGAGCACTGTAGGGAAGATGTTTAATCCTCATTCAGAATAGTAAACAGGATAGAGATCAGAAGTAGTAGAAGGAAAATAGTAGAAAGGGCCTCTGAAAGATCCTACCCATAAGGATATTGAAGTAGTTGCTCAGACACATAGCCAAACTTTAGGCGGAATACAGAGAGTCTTATGGAAGAAGGGCAATATAAAATGACATGGAGGGGACAGGAGATCCAGAAGGAGACCATCAGAGCCAAAAATATCTGAGCCCAAGGGGCCCTGTAGAGACTGATGAATTAACCAAGGACCATGCATGCAGAGGACCTAGAATCCCTGCTCAGATGTAGCCCATAGGCTGCTCAGTCTCCATGGGTGTTCCCTTGTAAGGGAAGCAGGAGAAATTTCTGGCATGAACTAGGATGCTTGCTCTTTGATCACCTCCTCCTGGCGATGTGGCCTTACTAGGATACTAAGAAAGAGGATCCAGAGTGTCCTTATTAGACATGATAGGTTAGGGTCTAATAGTAGGTTAGGAGGACCTCCCGTATCAGTGGATGATGGGAGGGACTTGGGGAGGGGAGAGAAGGAGGGTGAGACTGGTAGGAGATGAGAGAGGGAGCCAGGATACAAAGTGAATCAATTGTAATTAATAATAATTATGATAATAAATAAATAAGTCAAAGTACATTAAAGGAAATGTATGTTGCTATATATCCTAGATTTACTACAAATACATAAATGCAACTTCCTGATTTTATTTTTGTTGTATCAGTATAACAATTTGAGGAATGACCACTTATCATTGGGCAACTGATAAAGGAGTTCATCAATGGAAGAGACTGGTTTCTCGGCCAGCTCTCACTATTTGTCCATAGTGTTTCATTTAAGAGTGAGATCTCACAAAACCTCCTCTCTTCCGTATTACTATGTACATTAATGTTGCTCGTGTTCTCTCATTTATGCAGGTAGGCTTCCTATATTCTGGCTCTTAAAATCTTAATCTGGCTCTTAAAAGCTGTAGATTCAGGAACTGTGATGTAGGCATATCCATTGGGGCTAGAATCCCCACTATCCATTGATCCCTGTAGTAACATGTACAAGTGTGGATATCTGTGCCTATCTCTATTCACTTGTAAAAGGAGGATTCTTTGATGAGGGGTGGTAGATATGCTCATCTGGTTTCTGTGGTTATTTAATGGTGAATACTCAAATCTGAGGATTTGGGACTAGCAAACCTAAAAAAGGGAGCACATGTAGCATCTTTCCTCCTAGGCCTGGGTTTTCTCACTCAATAGTCCATCCATTTTTTTGACTACTTAATGATTTTAGTTTTCTTTTTAGTTAAACAGTATTTTATAATTTATATGTACCATATTTCCCTTACCCATTCAACTCTTGAAAGACATTTTGGTCGTTTCCATTCCTGGTTAATGTTATTTGAATAGCAATGGAGCAAGGACCTAGGGGATAGGGTGTCAACACCAGTATGGCCATGTTCCAATGAAAGGTATGACTAGGTTATATAATAGATTTACTTTTCTTTGTTTTAAAGAAAATTTATTTAAAATCAATTTCTGCCAACTTTTCTATAATATATCATATTATTTCTTTACACTTATTGAGAAAGGAAAAAAAGAGAATAATAAGAAATTTTGTGTGAGAAGAATGGAAAAATACAAGAAAGATTTTTTTTCACAGTTCAGAGAATTTGTAAGACTTCAGCTGAGTTGTAGCCTCAAATTATACATCTCTGGTTGAGCCAAAGTGAAGGAAATATTAAGAGATGTAGAGTAAAGCAAAAGCTATCTCACGTCCCACAAATAGATAAAACTGTTATATTTATAACATATCTTCAAGACAAAATTCAATAAACTGCCAAACACCCCCAGAAGAATAAAACCTACACAGATCCTGGCCTTCTCATATTGAATGTAAACTCTTCATGGATCTTGCAGTTTAATGACGTGATGGCAGAAAATAAAGGACACCAACTTTTGGAGTATTTTTTTCTATTGGTCCTAATTAAATGTACATATTCAGAAGTATAGAAATAGCTGATTATAAACCTGAAGGAGTTTTTTAAATGAACATCATGGGTCATGAATGTGATACTAAAGAAAATTAAAATTTAGGATTAACTTTAATGTTATTCAGCTTTTTGTATGAAAAGTTTCATAACTGACACATTGAACCTGTAGAATTTGAACGTATAGTACTTCTAAAGATTTTAATTCTGTTTTCACATTGATATGCATGGGATTATCATTTTGGTTTTATCTTAAAATGACTATGACCTAAATTAACTAGTACTTTTATAATGAAAAGATAAATCTGAAAATTTAATCCAAACTAAGAAATATGTATCATTTATTGATACATATTAAAATAATATAAATCAATAAGATTGAAGATATAAGTTTTATAGTTAGTTAACTGATTCTAATTGCAGAGATTAAATTGTATAAGGTCAACCAGGAAAGTGCAGTCCATTTCTATACATTTTATTAGGCTTTTTATGAAAATATTTACAGACACAGGAGTCCAGTGGAGACAAATTTTATCTAGAGTATGAAGTAGTTGATAGGGAATACATGCTGAACAGTGATAGAAGACTCTGGGATATTATGTTTATGGAGTTAGAGAAATGATAAGATTAAACTGTTTAGTGAGAATTATATGATTAGTTCAGCATTTTATATGAAAAGTTTGTGACAAAATATATAACATATTTCACATTTATCACCATTTGTGATAAAATACATAATATATTTCATAAGCATGCCCTAGGCACTTGCACATTATTGATGAGAAGCTATGGGACATGAAGTGTGGCGCAATGTTTTTCCTTGGTTTTAACTCTCAGTGCCACCAGTGGAGGGTCATATATAGGTCATTTGGTAAAGTAAAGAAAGTGTAGGTTTCATGGCTGACATAATACTGAAAATCTAGGAAAATGATCCAGAAAATCAGAAAGCTTTTTTTTTATATTACACAAGAAATGACAGTTACTTTCATAAAAGTAAAACAAGGAAAGGTTAGTTTAATGAAGGGGTGAATATTGTCATCCATCCCTAATTCCCTGCCAATTAACTTTCTCAAAATATAATGTTATGGGTGAGTTAAATAGGAACACGACAAATGGTAAGTGTTTTAGTGTAATAACGTTAGAAGAATGCAGGTTTTGGCAGTGAATAGAGGGTATTGTGGAGTAAGGAACTGAAAGTAATTGTCTCAGCAAGAACACGTGTTTAGTTACTTTATGTCCCTTTTAGAAAGTAATGGTAACTGCTTTCCTTCCCCTCTCTTAGGTACAAACAAATCTCTCTTTTGTATACTTGAGATATAAAAATCTGAAAAGCCCTTCAATTTTTAAACTTTTGCTTATGAAAGATGGTAGAACATAAACAAATTTCTCACAGTATAGCAGTTTAAGTACGAATGTCCCCAATGTTCTCAGATATTGAAAAACTTGGTTATAAGTTCATGGTCTGTCTGAGGATGTGTAAGCCTTGTTTTAGGAAGTATGTCACTTGGGAATGGCTTTCAGAGTTTAAAGATTCATTGTACTTCTAGTTCACTGCCTTTGCTTTGTGATTGTAGTTAATCTATGGTCTGTCTGCTTAGAGTTCATGCCTTTGGTTACTGCCAACCCTCCCTTCATGATGGACTCTGATCCCTATGAAACAATAAGACAAAATAAACTCTGCAATCTGTAAGTTGCACACACACACATATCAGCAAGATATATATATGGATATATATGGATATATATATATGGATATATACATATATATATATATATATATATATATATCAGCAAGAGAAAAGTAACCAATACATACAGATTTTTGCCATCTTGGTAGTACAGGTGTCTAAGTGTTACTATCATAATAAGAACAGATTGTGTTAAAAAATCACAGTTCTCTTATGATTTATGACAGGAATAACAGGAGTATAATGGTCAATACCTGTCCAGGGAATAAGTTTTACTAGCTGTCTTGCCAGGAGCAATAAAGACGAGTTGTAGGCACTTTGCAATTGCATCTCACTGGGGTAAATTTGATGAGATCATATAGTTTTGAAGCATCATGCTCAATATAATATCCAAGGTTTAGGCCTGAAAAGTTCATAATTTAGATCTGTAAATATTAGTTATTTTTCTCTAAATTTATATTTTGAAAGTAAGTTTTAAGTGTTTGTTAGCCATGTAGATTGATTCTATTCAGAATTTTCTGTTTCTTTCTTTTTTATTTTTCTGGTTCTTTTTTTAAAATTTTTTATTTAACTTTTATTAATTACACTTTATTCATTTTGTATCCCCCCATAATCCCCTCCCTCCTCTCCTCCCGGTCCCCCCTCACCCCCTTTCTGCATGCATGCCCCTCCCAAAGTCCACTGATAGGGCAGATCCTCCTCTCCTTCTTTCTGATCTTAGTCTATTAGTTCTCTTCAGAAGTGGCTGCAATGTCAGGGTTCTAGGTTATCTCCATGAATAGTCCTTGGTTGGAGTATGAGTCTCTGGGAAGTTCCCTGTGTTCAAATTTTCTTGTTCTGTTGCTCTCCTTGTGGAGTTCCTGTCCTCTCCAGTTCTGATTGTTTCCCACTTCTTACATAAAATTCCACTCACTTTGCCCAACAGTTGGCCATCAGGCTCAGCATCTGCTTTGACAGTCTGCATTGCAGAGTTTTCAGAGGCCCTCTGTGGGAGGTTCCTAGGTTGTTTCCTGTTTTCTTCTTCTGGCTTTCAGAGGCCCTCTGTGGGAGGTTCCTAGGTTGTTTCCTGTTTCCTTCTTCTGGCTTTCAGAGGCCCTCTGTAGCAGGTTCCTAGGTTGTTTCCTGTTTTCTGTTTCTTCTGATGTCCATCCTCTTTGCCTTTCAGGATGGGGATGGAACATTTTAGTTAGGGTCCTCTCTTTTGCTTAGTTTGTTTAGATGTACAGATTTTAGTGGGTTTATTCTATGTTGTATGTATAAATGACTGAGTACAGACCCTGCATGTCTTTTTGCTTCTGGACAACTCACTCAAGATGATCCTTTCCAGGTCCCACCATTTACCTGCAAATTTCATGATTTCCTTATTTTTCATTGCTGAGTAATACTCCATTATATAGATATACCACAATTTCTGCATCCATTCTTCAGTTGAGGGGCATCTGGGCTGTTTCCAGCTTCTGGCTATTACAAATAAAGCTGCTACAAACATGGTTGAGCAAATGTCCTTTTTGTGTACTTGAGCCTCTTTTGGAAATATGCCTAGGAGTGGTATGGCTGGATCTTGAGGAAGCACTATTCCCAGTTGTCTGAGAAAGCGCCAGATTGATTTCCAGAGTGGTTGTACAAGTTTACATTCCCACCAGCAGTGGAGAAGGGTTCCCCTTTCTCCACAACCTCTCCAGCATGTGTTGTCACTTGAGTTTTTGATCTTGGCCATTCTTATGGGTGTAAGGTGAAATCTCAGGGTTGTTTTGATTTGCATTTCTCTAATGGCTGATGAGGGTGAGCATTTCTTTAAGTGCTTCTCTGCCATTTGATATTCCTCTATTGAGAATTCTCTGTTTAGCTCTGTTCCCCATTTTTTAAGTGGATTACTTGGTTTTCTGTTTTTCAGCTTCCTTAGTTATATATATATGTATATATATATATGTATATATATATATATATATATATATATATTGGATATGAATCCTCTGTCAGATAAAGGGTTGGTGAAGATTCTTTCCCAAACTATAGGCAGTCACTTTGTTTTGATGACAGTGTCCTTTGCTTTACAGAATCTTTTCAGTTTCATGAGGTCACATTTATTGATTGTTGATCTTAGAGCCTGTGCTGTTGGTGTTCTGTTCAGAATGTTTTCTCCTGTACCAATGAGGTCTAGAGTATTCCCTACTTTTTTTTTTCCTAGCTGATTTATTGTGTCTGGTGTTATGTTGAGGTCTTTGATCTACTTAAACTTCAGTTTTGTGCAGGGTGATAAGTATGGATCTATTTTCATTTTTCTACATGTAGACATCCAGTTGGACCAGCACCCTTTGTTGAAGATGCTATCTTTTTTTCTATTGCATGGTTTTGGCATCTTTGTCAAAATCAGGTGTTTATAAGTGTGTGGGTTTATTTCTGGGTCTTCTGTTTGGTTCCATTGATCCACCATTCTGTTTCTATGCCAGTACCATGCAGTTTTTATGACTGTTGCTCTATAGTACAGCTTGAGATCAGGGATGGATATCCCTCCAGAAGATCTTTTATGGTAGAAGATTGTTTTAGCAATTCTGGGTTTCTTGTTATTCCATACAAAGTTGAGAATTTTTCTTTCCAGGTCTGTAAAGAATTGTATTGGCAATTTGATGGGAATTGCATTAAATCTGTAGATTGCTTTTGGTAAGATGGCCATTTTTAGTATATTAATCCTGCCAAGCCATGAACATGGTAGATCTTTCCATCTTCTCATATCTTCTTCTAATTCTTTCTTCAGAGACTTGAAATTTTTTTCGTATAAGTCTTTGACTTGCTTGGTTAGGGGTACACCAAGGTACTTTATGTAATTTGTGGCTATTGTGAAGGGTGTTGTTTCCCTAATTTCTTTCTCAGCCCTTTTGTCTTTTGTATACAGGAGTGCTACTGATTTTTTTGAGTTAATTTTGTATCTGGCCACTTTGCTGAAGGTGTTTATCAGCTGTAGGAGTTCCCTGGTAGAGTTTTCCGGGTCACTCATGTATACTATCATATCATCTGCAAATAGTGATAATTTGACTTCTTCCTTTCCAATCTGTATCCCCTTGATCTCCTTCAACTGTCTTACTGCTCTAGCAAGGACTTCCAGCACTATGCTGAAGAGATATGGTGAGAGTGGGCAACCTTGTCTTGTCCCTGATTTCAGTGGGATTGCTTTAAGTTTCTCTCTGTTCAGTTTGATGTTGGCTATAGGCTTGCTGTATATCGCCTTTACTCTGTTTAGATATTTGCCTTGTATCCCTGATCTCCGCAATACTTCAAATATGAATGGATGCTGGATTTTGTCAAATGCTTTTTCAGCACCTAGGAGATTATCATGTGGTTTTTTCTTTCAGTTTGTAAATATGGTGGATCACATTGAGGGATTTCTGTATATTGAACCACCCCTGCATACCTGGGATGAAGCCTACTTGGTCATAGTGGATAATATCTTTGATGTGTTCTTGTTTTCAGTTTGCAATTATTTTGTTAAGTATTTTAGCATCAATGTACATAAGGGAGATTGGCCTGAAATTCTCTTTCTTTGTTGAGTCTTTGTGTGGTTTAGGTACCAAGGTGACTGTGGCTTCATAGAATGAGTTTGGTAATGTTCCTTCTGTTTCTATTTTGTGGAATACTTTGAAGAGAATTGGAGTTAGCTGTCCTTTGAAGGTCTGGTAGAATTCTGCACTGAAACCCTCTAGTCCTGGGATTTTTTTGGATGGGAGAGTTTTGATGACCTCTTCTATTTCTTTGGGGAATATAGGACTATTTAATTGATTTACCTGGTCCTGATTCAGCTTTGGTAAGTCGAATCGATCAAGAAAATTGTCCATTTCATTTACATTTTCAAATTTTGTGGCATATAGACTTTTGAAGTAAGTCCTAATGATTGCTTGGATTTCCTCAGTGTCTGTAGTTATGTCCTCCTTTTCATTTCTGATTTTATTGATTTGGGTGGTGTCTCTCTGCCTTTTAGTTAGCTTGGCTAAGAGTTTGTCGATCTTGTTGATTTTCTCAAAGAACCACCCCTTCTTTTCAATGATTTTTTGAATTGTTTTATTTGTTTCTAATTGATTGATTTCAGCCCTGAGTTTGATTATTTCCAGTTGTCTACTCATTTTTGGTGTGTCTGCTTCTTATTTTTCTAGGGTTTTTAAGTGGGCTATTAAGTTGCTTGAATGAGCTGTCTCGAATTTCTTCTTGAAGGCACTTTGTGCTATGAATTTTCCTCTTAGCACTGCTTTCATTGTGTCCCACAAGTTTTGGTATGTTGTGTCTTCATTTTCATTGAGTTCTAGAAAGACTTTAATTTCTTTCTTCATTTCTTTCCTGACCCAGCTGTCATTTGTAACAAGTTGTTCAGTTTTCATGTGTATGTAGGCTTTTTGCTATTTCTGTTGTTGTTGAGGTCCTGCTTTATTCCATGGTGATCAGACAAGATACAAGGGATTATTTCAATCTTCTTATATCTGTTGAGGCTTGCTTTGTGACCAACTACATGGTCTATTTTGGAAAAGGTTCCATGAGGTGCTGAGAAGAAGGCAAATTCTTTGAGAATGTTCTTTTTGTAATCAAGAGAGCGGGCACTGGGTAAGATGATCAATCCTCATTTAGAAAATCAGATGGGATGTGCATTGAACGTATGACAGGATTCTACCAAAGAAGGCATCTGAAAGACTCTACCTAGCAGTGTTTCAAAGCAGACACTAAAACTCATAACCAAACTTCGGCAGAGTACAGGGAATCATATGAAAGAAGGGGAGTTAGTATGATGGGAAAAGGATAGGAGCTCCACAAGGACCAAATATATCTGGGCACAGTGTCTTTTCTGAGACTGCCATTCAACCAAGGACAATGTATGTATATAACCTAGAACCTCTGCTCAGATGTAGCCGTGGTAGCTCAGTAACCAATTGGTTTCCCATAGTAAGGGTAAAAAGGACTATTTAACAGGAACTCAATGACTAGCTCTTTGACCTCCCACCCCCCAAGGGAGGAACAGTCCTGTTAGGCCACAGAGGAGGACTTTGCAGCCAGTCCTGAAGATTCCTGATAAAACAGGGTCAGATGTATGGGGAGGAGGTCCTCCCCTATCAGTGGACTTGGAAAGGGGCAGTGTGGAGATGAGGGATGGAGGGTGGAATTGGGAGGGATTGAGGAAGTGGGATATGGCTGTGATACAGAATTAATAAAATATAACTAATAAGAAAAAAATAAAATTTAAATAAAAAAAGAGAATGTTCTGTTTCTTTGCATAGCCCAATTTTAAAATGTGTTGTTTTTTCACTTAATGTATGGTTTCTTTAGTTCTTCGTATATTTAGACATGGTCATTTTCTACTATTCTGTAGACTGTCCTCTCAGTGGCATCACAATTTCCTTTGCCTTACATAAATCTGTTAGTTTCATGAGAACCCATTTGTCACCCATCTTATATCTTATACCGGAGTCCTATTCAGATAATCTTTGTATGTCCCTTTAAGGTGAAGCATGCTCTATTTTTTCTAGCTTCTTTAGAGTATTGAATCTTATATTGAAATTATTGACTCATTTGGAATTGAGTTTTGTTCAGGAAAGGAGAATAGGACCCAGTTTTATTGTTGTCAACATTCTGAAATCTAGAACTCATTGTTGGAGATGGTGTCTTTTCTACAATGTAGGTTCTCATGATTGCTTTTCAATTCTTGGGATTAAACACCATGACCTTGGAAACTTATAGAAACAACTCTTAAAAGAAAGTGTTTAATTTAGGGTTCAGACATAATTCCAAAGCTTTAAAGTCTAAGGACATCATAGTAGAGTGCATGACTCAAGGTAGACAGGCATAACAGAGTAGCAGTAGCTAGATCTTACATCTGAAGGCACAACTAAGAGGCATAGAGAGGTCACTGAGATTTTTGTGGTCTTTTTAATATTTCAAAGACCAACCCTAGTGTCAAACCTACTCTGAAAATGCTACACCTTCTAAATATTTCAAGTTCTTCCATTGGCTGAGGACCAACTACTCAAATATATGAGCATATGTGGGTTATGATTTCATTAACTATATCCCACATATTTTTGGTATCCTTGTTAAAAATCCAGGTAACTTTAATTATCTTGATTTATATCTGAGCCCTCAATTCTTTTTCATTGAAGTGGTAGGAGAATTAGGTGGTGAATATGATATTTCATTCTATACATTTATGAAATTCTCAGAAACAGTGGAGTAAAAAAGATGTACACATTAATTGACACTGTAAATGGATCCAATGGTTTGGGTCCTCAGCTTGTAGACAAATGAGAAATCATGTTCCACTTTTCAGACCTAGACTTTTTTTGCTTTAGTGGGTATATAGGTATGTATAAGCTTATTTTGCTTTAATAGAATATTTTTGGATTGCTTACAGATAGAGTTTCCTTTAGCTCATTATTCTAGAGATTCTTTACAGTAGTATTTGGATAAAAAATGTCTCCAATAGATTTTGAGATCTGAATATTTGCTCCCCAATCAGTAGTGCTGTTTGGGGATGTTTAGGAGTTATGCCCTTGTGAGAGAAAAATAACTGGAGATAGGTTTTAAGTCCCTAAACAGTCATACTGTTTTTGAAGAGAGGCAACAGGGTAGGAGAGGGGATGTGAAGAAAAAAGAAGGTGGGGTCCGATGTGGGGAAAGCATGGGCAAGTGGTGAGAAGGTTTGGAGAAAGAAGAGAAACTGAGGAAGGGAGCATTGTTGAGATAAGCTGGAGACCTATGAAAGAGTAGGCTCCTGAGAAAATATGGGTGGGACTCTAGCTATAACTCCAAGTAATGAGGTAATGGAGACAGAAGAGGGCACCTTCTAGCCAGACTCATGTGGACAGAAGGAAACAACAAATCACCAACAAAAACTTCAACACAAAATCTACCCTGCCTACAAGATGTGCATGGATAAAGTGAGAGCAGATGTTGAGGGAATTTCTAACCAATGTCTGGCCCAACCTGAGACCCACCCCATGGAAGAGAACCAATCTCTGATACTCTTAAAAACACTCTGCTATGTTAGCAAATGTGAGCCTACTACAGTTATCCTCTCCAACCAGCAGTGGATTGAAACATATGCTGAGACTTACAGCCAAAAATTAGGCGAAGGACAAGGAGCCTTGTGGAGAAGTGGGGGGAAGGATAGAAAGATCCAGAGGAGACAGAAACTCCATAAGAAGAACAACAGGGTCAACAAACATGGGCCCAGAGGAGACTAAAGCACCAATCAAGGACCATTCATTTATTGGACCTAGGCCCTCTACACATATGTAGCCAATGGCCAGTTAAGTCCTCATGTGTATTTCTTAGTAAGGGGAGTAGGGGCTGCCTATGCTATAGACTCTGTTGCCTGATTTTCAATCACTGCCTTGCCCAGCCTCAGTGGAAGAGGATGCTCTCCGCCCTGATCTGACTTGATGTGCCTAGGTGAGTTGGTAGGAGGTCTCCCTTTTTTTGAGGAGTAGGGGAAAGAGAGCAGAGGAAAAATAAAGTGAGGTTGTGACAGGGAGGAGAGTAGGGAGGAGGGCCTATGATCAGGATGTAAAGTGAACAGATAAAAATGAAAAGAAAAAGGAAAGTGTAAGGTGAATAAATCTTCCAACCCCCCAAAAAAGGTTAGAAAATCCAAGATGGTGGCTTCAAGAGCACACTGTATCTGATGACCAGGATATTAGTACCTGCACAGAACGAACAGAATAAACTGAGCCCTAAAGCATGAGAGATTGTATTTCCCAGGTGAGAGGAAATCCCATGGTGCGGGAAGCAGTGGGATCCAATCTCATGTCACACAGCTAAATCCTGGAAGAGTTCCCAGGTCCCAAGAGCCAGCACCCATAGCCAGCCCAGAGCCAAGGGCCTGTGTGCCCTGATTCACCTCCCAGACTGATTTGTGGGCCCCACACACCAGAGACTAGATTTCCCTATCTCTGAGGAAACCAAAAAGTGGAGGAAACATCATGTCCTACCTCAGGGTACCCAGCTAAACCGTGGAAAAGTTCCTAGGTCCTACAGGCTTGGAGCCACAGTCTCCAGCCATATGCCTTTGTGCTGTGATCACTGGCCACTGATTACCTCCTGTGTATTGGAACACAGAGCTCCAATCTCATACCTAAAGACACCTGGGATCCACAGGATCAGCCCCAGCCACTGTTCCAAAGCTCAACCTTGGGATCCTTGGTTCTTCAAGAGGGCTATGCCCCAACAAACACAGTGTAAGCGCAGCAGTTCACTAAATTCAGAGCAATAAACCTAGTGGCAGAGTTGCTATCTCCAGGACTACTCCTGGTGAGAGGAAAGCCCCTTAGCTCCCAACAAGCCCAATTAGCCCACAGGACCATACATCTGAGGAGAGCTGTGGCAATTCCCTGAGAAGAACCTGCTATTCGGTGACCATATCCCAAAAAGCTGAGGAGGGCTACGTTGTGAACAGGCATCTTACTGCCAAGGGGATTCCCCCATTCCAGGATTCAAGCAGGCACCAGAAACAAACAGCCAATACCTGAGATGGCCAGATGGGCAGAGGCCAGCATAAAAGCACAATCAACAAATGCCAAAGGAACATGGCATTTCAGAACCCATTTGTCCAGGGGCAAGTAGCCCTGGATACCCTGGATATGTGAAATTTAAGAAGTTTACCTTAAATCTTTGCTTACTAAGATGACAATTGTGGAAACAATTAAAATCTGCAAAGAAATAGAGAAAGAGATTATGGTCATTCATAAAGAAATACAGGAAGATAAAACTAACAAATTATGGTTATCTGTAAAGAAATACAGGAAGATACAGTCTAACAGTTTGTGGTCTTTAGAGAGGAAATAATTAAATCACTGAAAGAAATAAAAGAAATAGAGGAAGGTTCAAACAAACAGGTGAAAGAATTAAAGGAAAATACAATCAGACAGGTGAAGAAAATCAACAAAATGTTTCAAGATCTGAATATAGAAATGAAAAAAATTAAAGAAAACACAAATGGAGGAAATCATAGAAAGGGAGAAATTAGGGAAGAAACAGGACTACAGAGGAAAGCATATCCAACATACTACCAGAGATGGAAGAAAGAATCTCAACGTGTTGAAGATACAATGGAAAAAATTAATGTATCCATCAAAGAAAATGTTAAAGCTGAAAAATTTCTAACACAAACCATCCAAGAAATCCAAACAATGTAAAAAAGATATAACCTAAGAATAATAGGAACAGAAATAGGAAAATAGGGGAAAAAAAGATTCCTATATCCAGGGCCCAGATAATGTTTTCAACAAATTAACAGAAGAAAAATTCCCCAATTTAAAGGAGAGGCCTATAAGCATACAAGAAGACTACAGAACACCTAATATATTAGAACAGAAAAGAAATTCCTCCAGCAACATAATAATCAGAAGAGTAATTATACAGAACAAAAAAAAATTCTAAAGGCTGCAAGGGGAAAAGGCTAAGTAAAATATATTGGCAACCCCATCAGAATCACACTTGACTTCTAAACAGAGATTATGAAAGCCAGAAAGGCCTACAGAGATATCATTCAGACCCTAAGAGAAAACAGATATCAGCCCAGACTATTATACCCAGCAAAACTCTCAATCATCGTAGATGGAGAAGAGAAGATATTCAACAACAAAAACAAATTTAAACAGTACCTACCCACAAATACAGCCTTGTAGAGGATACTAGAAGGAAAAATACAATCCAAGAAAACTAACTACATCCAGGAAAACACAGGAAATAAATAAACTCACTACAGCAAAACTAACAGAAGCTAAGCACACAAACACACTACCACAACCAACATCTAAATAAAAGGATCTATCAACCACTGGTTATTAATCTCTCTCAACATCAATGGACTCAACGCTCCAATAAAAAGCCTCAGACTAACGGAAAGGATGCATAAATAAGACATAACATTCTGTTCTATAAGATTTTGTACAAGAAACACACCTAAGTCACAAAGCTGGACATTATCTGAGATTAAAGTTCTAGAAGATGGTTTCCCAGGCAAACAGACCCAAGAAACAAGAAGAAAGAGCAATTCTAATACCTGATAAAATAGACTTTCAACCAAAATTAATCAAAACGATGATGAAGGTCATTTCATACTCATCAAAATAAAATTTCATCAAGGAAATATCTCAGTTTTGCAAGTCTATGCCCCAAATGAAAGAACAGCCACATTTGTAAATAAGCAATAATAAATAATAATAAACCACACATAGATCCCCCACATTAATTGATGGGAATGTCAACACTCTACTCTCAACAAAGGACAAGTCAAAATAGAAACTAAACAAAGAAACAATGACACTAAAAGATGACATGAATCAAATGCAATGAAGAGATATCTACAGAAATTTTTACTCAAACTCAAAAGCATGTACCTTTTTCTCAGCACCACACAGAACCTTCTCCAAATTTGACCATATAATCGGTCACAATGCAAGCCTCAACAAATACAAGAAGATTGGATTGTATCCATGGTGGATTGACCACCATGGACTAAAAATGGACGTCCACAATAACGGAAATAGCAAAAAGCCTAAGCACACATGAAACTGAACAACATTCTACCCCATGGTAGCTGGGTCAGGAAAAAAAGAAATAAATAAATTAAAAGCTTCCTAGAATTCAAAGAAAATGAAGGCACAACACACCAAAACTTATGGGATACAATGAAAGTAGTACTAAGAGGAAAATTCATAGCACTAAGTGCCTTCAAGAAGAAATTTGAAACACCTCATACAAGCAACTTAATAGCTCATGTGAAAGACAAAAAAAAAAAAAAAAAAAAAAAAGAAGCAGACACACCCAAAAGGAGTAGATGGCTGGAAAAATTCAAGTTTGTAATGCTAAGTGCCTTCATAAAGCAATTCCAAACATCTCATACAAGCAACTTAAGGCCTCACCTGAAAGCCCTAGGGAAAAAAAAAGAATACATACCCAAGAGGAATAGATATCTGAAAATAATCAAATCAAGGATGAAATCAATAAACTAGAAACAAAGAAAACAATTCAAAGAATCAATGAAACCAAAGAGCTGGTTCTTTGAGAAAATCAACAAGATAGACTAACCCTTAGCCAAACTAACTAAAAAGCAGAGGAACACTGCCCAAATTGACAAAATCAAAAATGAATAGGAGGACATAACAGCAAACAATGAGGAAATCACTCATTAGGTCTTACTTCAAAAGCCTATAAGGACAAAATTTGAAAATGTAAATGAAATGGACACTTTTCTTGATAGATTCCATTTACAAAAGCTGAATCAAATCAGGTAAATAAATTAAATAGTCTAATATCTTCTAAGGAAATAGAAGAATTCGTCAAAATTATTCCATCAATAAAGAGAGAGAGAGAGAGAAGCCCAGGACCAGATGGTTTCAGTACAGAATTCTACCAGACCTTTAAAGAAGAGCTAACTCCAGTTCTCTTCAAACTATTCCAGAAAATAGAAACAGAAGGAACATTACCAAACTCTTTCTATTAAACCACAAGCACCTTGATACCTAAACCTCACAAAGACCCAACAAAAAAAGAGAGAATTTTATATCAATATTCTTTATGAACATTGATGCAAAAATACTCAACAAAATACTTGCCAACCAAATCCAAGAATACATCAAAGATATCATCCACTATGGCCAAATAGGCTTCATACGAGATATTCAGGGGTCATTTAATATATGGAAATCCATCAATGTATTCCAACATATAAACAATCTGAAAAAATAAACAAAAACACATTATCATCTTCTTAGATGCTGAAAAAGACTTTGATAAAATCCAACACTCATTCATTTGTAAAGTCTGGAAAGATCAGGGATACAAGGTACATACCTAAATTTAGTAAAGGCAATATTCATCAAGCCTATAGCCAATATCAAACTAAGCAGAGAGAAACTTAAATCAAACCCACTGAACTCAGAAACAAGGCAAGACTGCTCACTTTTTCCATATCCATAGTACTTGAAGTCCTTGCTAGAGCAATAAGACAACTAAAGGAGATCTAGTGGATTCAAATCAGAAAAGTCATAGTATCATTATCACAGATGATATGATAGTATACATGAGTGACCCCAAAAATTCTACCAGGGAACTCCTACAGCTGATAAACACCTTCAGCAATGTAGCTGGGTACAAAATTAACTCAAAAATCTCAGCAGCCCTCCTATATACAAAAGACAAATGGGCTGAGAAAGAAATTAGGGAAACAACTCCCTTCACAATAGCCACAAAAGACATAAAGTATAGTGGTGTAACTCTAACCAAGTAAATGAAAGACTTGTATGAAAAATACTTCAAGTCTCTGAAGAAAGAAACTGAAGAAAGTTTCAGAAGATGAAAAGATATCCCATGCTCATGGATCGGTAGGATTAACATAGTAAAAATGGCCATCTTACCAAAAGTAATCTACTGTTTCAATGCCATTCCCATAAAATTACCAACACAATTCTTTATAGATCTTGATAGAAAAATTCTCAAATTCATATGGTAAAACAAACAAACAAACAAAAAATAGAATAGCTAAAACAATCCTGTACAACAACAGATCGTCCAGAGGTATCTTCATCCCTGATCAAGCTGTACTACAGAGCAATAATAATAAAAAAATACAACATGGTACTGGCATAGAAACTGGCACAAACACATGATTTTTTACAAATATGCCAAAAGAATACATTGGAAAAAAGATAACATCTTCAGCAAATGGTGCTGGACTAACTGGATGTCCCCATGTAGAAAAATGCAAATAGACCCATATCTATCACCCTGCATAAAATTTAAGTCCAAGTGGATCAAAGTCCTCAACATAAAACCAGACACACTAAATTTATTAGAAGAAAAATTAGGGTAGAACCTTGAACTCATTGGCAAAGGAGAAAATTTTTTGAACAGTACACTAACAGCACAGGCTCTATGATCAACAATAAATAAATGAGACCCCATGAAACTGATATGCTTTTGTGAAGAAAAGTACACTGTCAACAGAAAAAAATGACAGGCCTACAGACTGGGAAATGAGGGCAGGACTTTAGGAGCAAACCCACACTGGTAATTGCGAATGTGTGAAAAACAATGTTGTTTCTTGGCAATAGCCTTAGTGGTGACAAGCTATTAAATATGAAACTGAAAGGTAATAAAATCCAGTCTACTTAGGCATAAGGAAATATGCTATTATGATGCACAGTCAAGTTGATTGGGTAGCCATCAGAAATCTTTGGAAATTTGACACAGATCTTGTTGTATTTCCTCACACATACTGCTAAAGTACAGAAAAAATTATGGATTTTTGTAGCAATACCAATGCATTTTGAATTATAAATTTTAAAAGCTTAAATTTTGACATTTTATTGTTGCTTTTTTCTACTATAGAAAACTCTGATGATGAAATTTTTGTTTTTATTTTATGTGTTAATCCCTGTGTTTGGATAGCATATCTTGTTCACTCTAGTTGTGACATCATAAATGTAGAGAGACTGAAGAAATATACATGAGAAAATAGTTTGGACATTAAAGAAGCTGAATTATCAAAAATCATTTATTGGTACATGCTCATGGTGTGTGTATGTGGCTATGGGTACATGCACTGCAACAATTGTGTTGGTTAGAGAACTACTTTTATGAGTGAATTATTTCCTTCTAACTTAGGGAGCCAAGTTCTCTGTTCTTTCTACTACTCAGCATACTAGAGCCACATGGCCTGCGCTTCATCCTATTTATGTAATACTGGAATTAAGTTTTGGATGGAGTTACTTTGTAAGGGCTCTGGTCATTCAATTCAGGTCATATGGTGCTGTAGGTTATGATTAACATTTACTATTGATATATCTTCTGGTAATGCTGCTGTATAACCAAACCACCATACAGAGACCATGATTTATTTAATTAACCTAGAACACAATGCTGGACAATAGTTGCTCCATCCTAAACCTCCAAGTTCTTATAGTTCCCAACATTTAGAATTCCTACATTATACTTGCTTTTAGTGATATATTATTAGGTCTAGTCCATCTCTCCATGTCATTCCAAGATCTCTGCTTCTGGCTCTGTTCTCCCAGCTCTGACCCCACTGCTTCCTGTCCTCTGACTCTTCCCTCTCTTCCTGCTTCCTTTCCCTTGCTCAACATTGTGGCTAGTTGCTTTATTTTGGCATGTTTACACAAAGTTGAGACAAGTGATGCTTAGAATAAGTATCACAATGCAATGTCCGGATTGAAACCAGAGAGTGGGGGAGAGAAATAAGCATTTGAATGAATAAAAGAAAAGTGTATACATTCCAAAAGAACATTAAACCAACAATACGATCTATTAGACAAGCCTTTACCTGTTACCTCAATAGTTTCTGGAGATATTTCTTATATTATACTATACTATATTATATTATATTATCATTATTATATTATATATATTTTAATACATATACATATATATTATTTCTAAATCAAAGCTTTTAAAATTAAACTAGATCTTCTTATTTTTTTATTGAAAATAAACTATAACCAGCTGATTCAATTTAATTCAGTCATACTTGTATTACACTCACTTCCCTAATATAAGGATGACCAGAACTGTTTTCCTAAGTCAAGGAAAGTAATGGGTTTTCTCCACCAATAAATTATGTCAATTCAAGTTTATTTGAAGGGAGATGGGGTGGGGGTAGTGGGAATGGTAAACACTTCTTAACAAACAGAAGGCCTTTGAAACACCATGATGTAAGATTCTGAGTCATCTTACTTTTTACATGATCAGAATTATTTTTACACCATTTGGACACTTTGTTTAAGAAGGATTGAAAATATGACAATAAACTTGGACTTCGGAGGTACAGACACTCATTGTTTTAAGTCAACAGGAAGACTACTGCCAAAAATTTAATGAATGAACTGTTGTCTTTTCTTCAGTCTTTCTCTGTTCTGCTTCTCTGCCTTTATAGTTTTTATTAATCCCCCTTTCTTATTTTTCAGAAAGTGTAATTAAGACATATATAACCACATATTATTGTGGCCTCAAATGCACATCTGACGTGTAAAACTATAACCAAAACATAATTTAATGTTTTATATTAAATCTTAGTCTTCATTGTATTTATGAACTACAATAAAAATAATTTTAGAAAATTATGATAAAATAGCATGTAATTTTTACATATTATAGACTCAGATTGATGATTCTTATGCCATTAACAAAATTATTAACTTGTTATAATTTAATGTACTTTCCCTAAAATGAGCAACATATATTTATTGAATATATGCAAATCTTGTATTCACAATATTAAATGCTAATCAACAACTTTTGTATTAGTATTTTCTATTTAATAGAAGCATATTAGCCTTCCCTTCTGATGCAATGGAAATGTTTAACTTGAAATTCTGAGAACAAACAGACACACAGGTTTATCACTTTAGCATCCTTTTCTCTTCTCTGGATATAATAAGCAGTTAAATTAAACTACTTCATACTGAAGAAGCAACTACATTTTAGGAAGGCAAAGGGAAGTTTTTTTGGTTCAGAAAAATATGGTTGAGAACACAGAATTTTTAGTAAGATATTAGAGGGTAGAATTTTTAGTTATCTATAGAAAAGCAGCTCTAAACTATATCACATTACAACACAGCCATTCACTGTGGACAAAGTCACTTTCAGGGGTAGTCTTACTACAATGAATAGCTCTGCTGCCCTTTGTGAGCATCATGGAGCATATTTGTATCTCTTGATTATTATAAGCTGGATATGTTTCAAGATATTTTCAGTATTTTAAATGGATGCTTATTTTCAGGAAAATTCCTGCAATGTCCATACATGCAAGTTGAAGGTAAGCACACAGCATGCTTAATAATTAAGTCATGAAAATACATTCGAATATATTTGTTCAAATATTTTAACATGATAATATTCACTATTTACCAAAGAAATCCTTTGAGAATGAGCATTATGGTTAACTCAAAAACTAGTGAGTGAAGGGAAAAATAAAAACAGAAAGCAAATAAAAGTTAAAATGATGGAAAATGTCTGTTCATTTAGCTCCATGTATATTATAATCATGTAGAATGTTCATATTTAATAAAATATATTAAAAGAATTTGTATGTACACCACAAATAGAGAAAAGGTGTTTCCTAATTTAAATATTTTTCTGCCATCATCAGTATTAACAAATGTATTTAAACAAGTGTGTAACTTTCAAGGCAAATTGACAACACATTACTAAAGTAGTAAGGGAAATCATTGTAATGTTAAAAAGAGAACTGAATAGTATTCCACTGTGTAAATGAATGTAACACAAATTCTGTATCCATTCCTCCATTGAAGGACATCTGGGTGGTTTCCAGGTTCTGGCTATTACGAATAAAGCTGCTACAAACATGGTTGAACAAATATTCTTGTTGTGTACTTGAGCATATTTTGGATATATGCCTAGGAGTGGCATAGCTGGATCTTGAGAAAGCATTGTTCCTAATTGTCTGAGAAAGCACCAGATTGATTTCCAAAATGGTTGTACAAGTTTACATTCCCACCACCAATGGAGGACAGTTCCCCTTTCTCCACAACCTCTCCAGCATGTGTTTTCTCTTGAGTTTTTGATCTTAGCCATTCTGATGGGTATAAAGTGAAATCTCAGGGTCGTTTTGATTTCCATCTCCCTGATGGCTAAGGACATTGAGCATTTCTTTAAGTGTCTCTCTGCCATTCTACATTCCTCTACAGAGAGTTCTCTGTTTAGCTCAGTACCTCATTTTTAATTGGATTACTTGATTTATTGCTTTTAGCTTTTGGAGTTTTATATATATACTGGATATTAGCCCTTTGTTAGATATAGGGTTGGTGAAGATCCTTTCCCAGTCTGTAGGCTGTCCTTTGTTTTGACAACTGTGTCTTTTGCTTTTCAGAAGCTTTTCAGTTTCATGAGGTCCCATTTATTGATTGTTAATCTTAGAGCCTGTGCTGTTGGTGTTCAGTTCAGGAAGTTGTCTCCTAGAGTCTTCCCTACTTTTTCTTCTAACCAATTTAATGTGTCTGGTTTTATTTTGAGGTATTTGATCCTCTTGGACTTTAGTTTTGTGCATTGTGGTAAATATGGGTCTATTTTTATTTTTCTGCATGAAGACATCCAGTTGGACCAGCACCATTTGTTGAAGATGCTGTCTTTTTTCCATTGAGTGGTTTTGGCTAAACGAGGAAATCATGAAATTTGCAGGCAAATGGTGGAACCTAGAAAAGATCATCCTGAGTGAGATATTAGAAGCAGAAAGACACACATGCTGTGTACTCACTTATTAGTGGATACTAGACCTATAAGATTTAGATAAACATACTAAAATCTGTACATCTAAAAAAGCTAAGCAAGAAGGAGGACTCAGGGTAAGGAGGTCAATCCTTATTTAGAAAGACAAATGGGATGGACATTGGAAATAGGAGAAAATAGGAAGCAGGATAGGAGCCTACCATAGAGGGCCTCTGAAAGACTCTACATAGTAGTGTATCAAAGCTGATGCTGAGACACATGGCCAAACTTTGGGAAGCGTGCTGGGAATCATATGAAAGAAGAGATAGTTAGTAAGACCTGGAAAGGACAAGAGCTCCACAAAGACCAAATATATCTGAGCACAGGGGCTTGTCTGAGACTGATTCTCCAACCAGGGACTATCCATGGATATAACCTAGAAGCCCTGCTCAGATATAGCCTGTGGCAGCTCAGTATCCAAGTAGCTACCCTAGTAAGGGGAACAAGGACTGTCACTGATATAAACTCAGTGGCTAGGTCTTTGACCTCCCCACCCCCCATGGGAGGAGCAGCCTAGCTAGTCCACAGAGGAGAACACTGCAGCCAATCCTGGTGAGACCGGATAAGCAGGGTAAGTCCCTATCAGTGGACTTAGAGAGTGTCAGGGAGGAGATGAGGGAGGGAGGGTAGGATTGGGAGGTAATGATGGAGGGGGCTACATCTGGGATACAAAGTAAAAAAATACACTATAAACTTTTATGTGCATAAAACAGAGAGAGAACTGAAGAGAAGAAACTGGAGAAATCTCAACAGGAAATTTTAATTTTTTTTCTGAAATGAGTGTCATTAAGTATTCAGGAAAATTATCCTTTGGCTAAGTTAAATTTTTCAGAGAATCTTCTCTTAATTTTTATATTATTTTACTTATACTTTTTAAGCAAGCTAAGAGTACCATTTCAGATAAAACTATGCTGGACTTTGAGTCACTAGCATACAACATGAGAATTTTTCCTGTGCTGCAAATCTGTCTAAACAATTGTCGAGCTATATTTTAGGTAATTGGACTGGAGAATTCGATACTATGATGGAGCAGCTGTGAGTGGCCATTGTCACGGTAAATTCTACCAGAGTGGACGCAGGACTAGCCACAGGATTATCATCATGGATTGCTGCAGCCATGAATCATCTGAAGGAATGGGCAGGCATGGGAGCGTTAGCAGGCCTTCTGGTGTTGGTCTCCTTGGTTTGCCTGTGGTATATATGCAAGATTAGAGTCTCACAACAGAGTAATGCAGCCATGACCATTCAGGCCTTTACAGCCATTGAAGCAGGACAGTCTCCCCAAGCATGGTTGGCTACCATAAAAAGCTAAAATCCTCGCTCAGGATGTGAAGCTAAGCACTGCACTCAGGGTCAGCCACTTTGGACCCAGAGAAGAGCATGTCTGATTGCATGCGGGTTGATGCCCCAGGTCCCGCCTCTGAGAAAAAGGTATCAGACGGGTCTGATGCTCTTTGGGTGCATGACACCTAAATGAACATCAGTACAAAGTCCCAATTTATTTCTAATATCAGAGATCAGACCTCTACTCTTGCCTGATGCATCTAAAACAAAAAGGGGGAAATGTAGAGAGCTGCGGAATGCCGTGCCTTAAAGATGGAGCTGGTTTCCGCCTTCCACCTTCCCGATGGTGAGTGCTCTCTGTCACGAACAATTCCGCATTTGGCTAAGGCCGAAGATCTGGCTTGCTTCCATGTATATGGACCTATCTGCATTGCCCACGTGGCACGCTGGGGTTGGCTACCCAGAGACTATTTAAGCTGTGGGCTGGCTTTCCCCAGGGTCAGATGATTGTTCAAGGTTCCTGAATAAACTGCATTGAAAAAAAAAAAAAAGATTATAAAAAAAAAAACTAGCAATGATTAATTTTATAGTTTTCTGGTAGTTTTACTTTGCTTTTCAAAGCATTGCATTACAAATATACATCACATTCTGTATGTATAAAAATTCTTTATTATGAAATTATCAATTTGAAATCTTTCTTCTTGCTCAGGAGGCTCTGCCTTACTGGTGAACTGGCAGAAGTTATGAGGCTTCCTTTAAAAAATATAATCCTCTCCTTCAACTTCCATTGAATTTATGGTTAAATGAATGTTGAAAAATTTCAAACTATAGAAGCATAGAAAAAAATTATGAGACACTAACTCACCATTAAAATGTCAGAAGAAATACTTCTAGAGTCCAAACTTGTGTTATCCACATAACAAGAAGGGAAGCACATTTCTTTGTGGTTCTAAAATACAGACAACAGAGATACTTTTTAAGTAGATACCAAAGCTTCAACTTCTTTTGTCAAGTGACCAACTACATTGTCAGTCTGCCAGAGAGCAACAGAACCAAAAAAATCTGGGCACAGGGGTCTTTTCTGAGACTGATACTCCAAACAAGGACCATGCATTGAGATACGTTAGAACCCCTGCACGGAAGTAGCCCATGGCAGTTCAGTGTCCAAGAAGGTTCACAAATGGTAGGAACAAGGACTGTCTCTGACATGAACTCATGGGCTCGCTCTTTGATCACCTCCACTTGAAGGGGGAGCAGCCTTACCAGACCACAGAGGAAGACAAGGAAGCCATTCCTGATGAGACCTGATAGACTAGGGTCAGATGGAAGGAGAGCAGGACCACTTCTATAGTTGGCCTGGGGGAGGGGCATAGAAAAAGAAGAGGGAGAGAGGATGGGATTGGGAGGAGACAGGGGGAGAGGCTATATATAGCTGGGATACAAAGTGAATAAACTGTAATTAATAAAAATAAAATAAAAATAAAAAGAATATTATCACAGGAGCCAGTACACTGTATCTAATTCTTAATGATATTTATTTTTGTCTTTACAAACCATGTTTAAAAATTTTCTAAACACTGTATAGAAAAGAAAGTAAGGAAAGCTTCAAAATGAGTGTATAGTGATGAGGATGAAGTAAATGCAGTGACAGAAAGGTTTCAGACATGACAATATATGGGATCTTTTTGTTATAGTGGGATATTTCCACCCTAGAGATATGAACATATTGATCTTAACATTATTACACCTAAAAATGCATTGTTTCTTCTTGCATTTTTTATAATTTTTTTAGGTTCTCACAGGAGTATTAGAGTAGAGAAATCACAGATACAAATTATATGCATTCCACAAACGTGTCAATTGTTTACAATTATATTTATTATAGCTTTAGAACATCAAGACACAAAAATCTAATACACAGAGTTACAATTTTTTTACTACAAAGAAAATATGGTAACAATTACACTGAATCTTCTCATTATTTTAGAACATAATTTAGTTGGCATTATCTTTACTACAGTTGCCTTTATAACTAATAGTATATCTAAGTATAAGGGTAAAGAGTTTTAAATATTTTGGTTAAAGCAGAACAAAGTTTAAGGTGTACCTGGAAGATAAAGCACAACATACACATATCACAGAGAAGGAGAGTGAAGGGCAAGGAGAAAGAGGGTCAAGAAATAAAAGGGGAAAAGAATGGCAAACAGACACATAATTTTGTTTTTATTAAGAATACCAAATGCCAGAATTCAGAGATTGAAAAAAAAAAAAGGTACTCTTTATTCCGCGAAAATTTTATTTACTGAAGTATAAAACAAGTGAAGATTTAATTAAGGTAAATGATGTCAGACTTGTAAATTATAGATTAAATGTAAAAAAGAAAAGGCAAGGAGACAGAGGAAGAGAAAGAATGGAAAGGGAGAAATAAGACAGAAGAGAAAAACAAAAAGCAAAAAATGTTTCTGATTTTGAGTGATGGTTGTGTTGAACTTTAAACTTTGCATGATGAGATTAAGAAATGTAAGCACTTTCAAGGCTGGAATTGCAACCAGTTTTGTTCTCATCCAATAAAAGGAGACCAGAATGAGCTCTTTATGAATCTGAAGTTTTTATTGAACCATACAGACTTAGCCAGGGCAATGCTTTCTTATGACAACAAGGAGGTGGCCTTGAGTCACTATAGCAGCAAGTTTATAAAGGCAAAATCTACAAGTTGGACACTTTTCTTGGGTAGAAGTGCAATCACTGTTGGCAAACATGACAGAATATGAACTTTTAAAAAGTGGGCATAGCTGTTACCATGACATCACTATTTGTTCAAGGAGGGAGTAGAATAACTTATGTTACAGATGCAGAACAATGGCAGGTGAGTTATGTAACAATACATGCCTGAGGGTCAGGCTGACCTCAATTTTAGCATGAAGTTGGGATAAGAATTAGCAAACATTTTTTTCTCATTTTAGAAGAGAGAGAGAGAGAGAGAGAGAGAGAGAGAGAGAGAGAGAGAGAGAAGATAACACCAAGAGAGAAACTAATTTATCATTCGTATGTAAAAGAATAAAAATCTTTCTCTCCCTCTCTTCCCCCCTTCCTTCTTTGTAACCTCTCCCAGGCTTCATCCCTGTTTTGCTTCTCTGTGATTTTTTAAATTGGTGAGATCCTGATGTTTCTGTTTTTTTGTGATGGTAAGGAACCAAGCAAACAACAACAAAACCCAGAATGAACAAAAAGAAAAATCCCATGTAGTTAATTTATAATTTACAATGGCAATTATAGCTACACTATAAAGAAAAAAATGGCCCCAGCTGTGGTATCAGTTATCTATATCCTTCTACTGCTTGGATGGAGAGGCAAGAGGGTCACTACAAGTTTAAAACAAAGCTGAGCTACCTAAGTGAGTTTCAAACTAGACTAAGTTGCAGTGTGAGATCCTATCTCAAAACAAAGATATTGTGGATTTCATACAAATTGAATTTTCAAAATCACTGAATACAAAAGGGATGTAAAGCAAAACAAAATGAAAAGGTACATCCATTTCTTACATTTACATAAACCTAGTTAATGGAGTTGAATTGCTTCTACTCTGAGTAAACTGGTGAGTGCGTGCCCATCTGCATTTCTGCCTTTATATTGTGAACATGTGCATCTATAGGGAACATGTGCCTGCAACAGCACTGAATTTGGCAGATTCTTGAGCTGAAGAAGGCCATGGCCCTGCACACTGTCCAAATGAATCTTCAGAAATATCCAATGTATTTTCTTTTCTCTATTGTACGTTTTAACCACAAAATAAGAAGACTGGGATTATGTTATTAATTGTCACTTATCAATTTAAAAATAAAGGTTTAAAATGAGTTTTGTATTAGTTTCTATGGAAGATATGGTTACATTCTTAAGTATTTAAGCATTCAGTTATCACGCATGCTCACATATTTGATACCTGGAGATATTGTGTTGGTATATCATTTACATGTCATATATACTGCTTGCAATGTGATTCATGAAATAGTCACCCAATTACAGTTCAGAGAAGCTTTGCCTGAGTAGAGGGCAACACAATTTGCACCTTGAGAATATTCACAAATCGAAGTACAGTAAGAAATTAACTCCTGGTAAATGATGCTTCTTGTTGGAAAATGAAGAATGGGAAATAGCTATTTTCAAAAGGATGCAAATCTACAAAAAAAATGCATTCCAACTCACATAAATTGTAATTTAGTTTGTACTTTTGCAAATAGAACTCAGTGGCAACATTTCATTCTCTTGAAATTTTTTTTTGGTTTCTTTCAGCTTATTCTAGTCTGTAATCACTGTCTTACATATAATATAATACATTTCCTTTGAAGGTAGGAAAGTAAGAATATAATCAAGTAGTTATGAGTATTTAAGAACCACACCTATAAATTACACAAATCCAAATTCTTTTTGCTAATTCTGTAATTGTGTATGCCTCAAATCCCACAAAGAATCATGCACTTCTACCCCATATATTTTAATTTTCTCATTTTTAAAGATGGAAATAATAACAAGAACATTATATTATTTTTGTATAGAAATAAAAACTTAAACAAGACACTTATGTGATGGTGTACACTGCTGGAGGCAGAGGCAGGTGAAACTTTATGAGTACCATGACAACAGCCTCTAGTGAGGAAATTCCAAGCCAGCCAAAGCTACATTTTGAGAGACTGTCAAAACAAAAAACAAAACACAAAATGTGAATTTCCTACTCTATAGGATCATCTGTCTTCGCCCAATTGTGCACACTTAATACTTGTGTCTATGTTTGAGAGGCTATCATAGTCACTGAATAACTGGCATTGCCAGACAAATTCCTTGGTATTACAAAGGCACAAATGAGATTTGATCTACCATTGTGTTACCATATAAAACTTTGTCAATAGTAATCCTCTCAGGAAGGCTCCTAAGAAAGATTCAACATCTCTGTTGATTTTAGAAGTTTCAATATGTAGTAATGTCTAAATCATTCTCTTGATGAACTTGAGTAAAATTGTGTAATAACAAAACAAATAATATACATTTAGTAATAATACATATTCTAATAAACTATTCATGAATATGAAATACTATCCTTGTAATTCTAGAATATATTTTAACCTAACATTGAAGCTTGTGCTTTTCACACTTCTTGCAAATTTTTTGTGATGGATTTTAGTAGCTTTTAGGGAACTCTGTCTATATCTATTTGAAAGATATGGACTACTATCTCTAGGATTGCCATTTACCATACTCTGCTTTGTTTCATATGCACTGTTGATATAACAAAATAACCTGTCACCAAATCCAAAATCAGGACATGCTTACTCAGAAAATATTGTGTCATAAATTATTTTCTCCAAATATCCTATATTATCCTTTATCATTGTACATCCCAATTTCAGGATAATTATTTTTAAATCATTTAGTTTTCCTCATTATCCACTATGAGACTTAATCTATTCTTAAGCACATGATGTAAAGTTAAACCTCTTCCCATTTTCTTCAGATAACCTATATTTACTTCCAATTATTGTATTCAGATTATTTTTTATTTTTATATTAATTACAGTTTATTAACTTTGTCTCCCAGCTGTAGCCCCCTCCCTATTTTATTCCCAATTCTACCTGTATTCCTCATCAACTCTCTCCAAGTCCACTGATAGGGGAGGTACTCATTCCCATCCATGTTACCCTAGTTTTACAGGTCTCATTGGGACTGGCTGTATCGTCCTCCTCTGTGTCCTGGCAAGGCTGGTCCCCCTTAAGGGGGAGGTGATCAAAGAGCCAGCCACTGAGTTCAAGTCAGAGACAGTCCCTAGGGTATCCACTAAGCTGCATTGGGCTACATCTCAACAAGGGTTGTAGGTTTTATCCATGAATGGTCCTTGATTGGGGTATCAGTCTAAGAAAAGAGCCCTGAGCCCAGGTTTTTTGGTTCTATTGCTCTCCTTGTGGGGCTTCTGTCCTCTCCAGGTCTTACTATCTCCCCCTTCTTTCATAAGTTTCCATGCACTCTGCCCAAAGTTTGGTTATGGCTTTCAGCTTCTGCCTCAATACACTGTTGGATAGAGTCTTTCACAGACCCTCTGTGGTAGGCTCCTGTCCTGTTTCCTGATTTCTCCTTCTTCCAATGTCCATCCCATTTGTCTTTCTGAGTGAGGATTGATCATCTTACCCAGGGCCCTCCTTTTTGCTTAGCTTCTTTAAGGTGTACAGATTTTGCTATGTTTATCCTGTATTATATGTCTAATATCCACTAATATCCATATATACCATGTGTGTCATTCTGCTTCTGGGATACCTCACTCAGGATGATCTTTTCTAGATCCCACCATTTGCCTGCATATTTCATGATTTCCTTGATTTTAATTGTTGAGTAATATTCCATTGTATAAATGTACCACAATTTCTGTATCCATTCCTCCATTGAGGGACATCTGGGTTGTTTCCATATTTTGTTTATTACTAATAAAGCTGCTACGAACATGGTTGAACAAATGTCTTTGTTGTGTATTTGAGCATATTTTGGATATATGCTCCTATATATATATAGGAGTGGTATAGCTGGATCTTGAGGAAGCATTATTCCTAATTGTCTGAGAAAGCACCAGATTTATTTCTAAAGTGGTAGCATAAGTTTACATTCCCACCAGCAATTCTCCACATCCTCTCCTGCATGTATTGTCACTTGAGTTTTTGATCTTAGCCATTCTGATGGGTGTAAAATGAAATCTTAGGGCAGTTTTGATTTGCATTTCCCTGATGACTAAGGAAGTTGAATATTTCTTCAAGTGTTTTTTTTTTTTTTTTGTCATTCTATATTCCTCTGCAGAGAATTCTCTGTTTAGCTCTATAACCCATTTTTTAATTGGAAAACTTGTTTTGTTGTTTTTTAACTCCTTTAGTTTTTTATATATTCTGATATTAGCCCTCTGTTAGATATAGGGTTGGTGAAGCTCCTTTCCCAGACTGTAGGCTGTCATTTTGTTCTGACCCAGTGTCCTTTGCTTTTCACAAGCTTTTTAGTTTCATGAGGTCCCATCTATTGATTGTTGATCTTAGAGCCTGTGCTATTGGTGTTCTGTTCTCTTACTGTACCCTTTCAGTAATGAAACAATGCACCAGTTAGCTTTCCTAGTTCTGAATTCTTTCTTTAATATATAGAATCTGTCAATACTTATGAACTTATACAAAATTCAAATCACTTCATCAAATACTGTGCATTTCTTCTATCTCATCACTGCTCTCATTTCCTACCAGTAAAACTCTTTGAAATTTGAAATAATGTACTCTGAGTTATTGTCATCCCATGATAAAATTAGGACTTGCTCATAATTTTATGCTTTTCTCAAACTCAAGAGAACAAATTTAAGGAAGGATGGCATGTTATGACATTCTTTCTAACCTAGAGTGGTTCTCTTAGATGGTAAAATATCATGCACCTTGTGGATTACACAGAAGGTATCTCTCTCCTTCTCCTCTTTTTGCTCACCCTTATATATTACTGTGTCTTTCCATTATAAGTTACACTTTTTACCTTGCGTAACATAACATATATTATACGTGTATTATGAACAGACAGTAATATATATTTTAAGTTTATTGATTTTTTTTCTTTATTTTCTCTCAGACTTCAAATCTTAGGTCTCCCATGTAAATGGCAATTCCTAGTTTGCTTCACTCAAAACATTACAAATTAATTTGTTTATCACTGAATAAACCATTTTTGTTTGTTTTTGAGGCAGGCTTTCTGTTTGTAGGCCTGACTGTCTGAACTCACTTTTTAGACAAGGCTGGCCTTGAACTCATAGAAATCCACCTGCTTTTGCCTGCCTGAGTGCTGGGATTACAGGTGTGTGTGACACTGCCAATTGTTTGGAAAATTTGTAATGCTTCAAACTTTTTGAACTATTGAGCATTTTGTTAACCTTTTTGTTAAGTCTCATAAAACTCTCATAGTATCACTGCTATGCTTCAATAGTAATTACAAGTTTTAAAACCCAACTCCCTTGACTAATGCCTTTAGCTAAAATACAAAACCATAAAATTATAATCACAGTCATTTTCACATCTTTTTATATAAATAATAGTAAATATTCACTAATTTTTTTAGAATATATTTGTATATATGTAACCTTGATTATTATACTTCATATTTCATAACCTGGATTTCCCTCTCAACAATATCATCTCCTAATTAGCACTTTTGGCTCCAACTAATCCTTATTGGTGAGACTCTCATTTCGTTTCCTCTAGTCACATCTCACAGTTTCACCCCTGATTAGAAATTCCTTTGTATTTAATTTTTTTTAGCCAGTTTCTACAAATAATATTTTGTACATTTTTTTAAAGTTTGCTACAAATTAGAACTTCCTGGAAGAGGTTGTGGAATATGCTGAAAATCTATTTACTTCTCTGTCAAACAGTCAAGGTTAGAACATGGTCTTTTGACGTGAAAGTTTCTGGTTTCTTTGAAGATTGAGTTTTGTCATGTGATATTTTGCTATAAGCAGTGCATGTGGTGTTTTGCCAAAGTTGGCTTGGAAGTGGGCATGAGATGTTTTTCTGTGAGCTCTCTCCTGCAAGGGGCATGGCTTTGGCCAGCTGAGAACATCCTTGGGTAGACTGTGAGGAGAAGAGATATATAGAAGTCTACAAACAGTGAGACATCGATTTTTGGATCAACATCACTGTGGTGATCTTCGTGCTTCACCACTTGACTTCACAGAGAGAAATGTTCCAGCTAATTTCTCCGGGCAATCCAACTGATTCTTATAGCTTTCACTGACTTTGTGTTGCTGCTTTGTTTTGGCCTTTGGACTGGACTGCTGGTATCCTTTCAACTGAGTTTGGTAATCCCTAATCACCAGGACGTAGATAAAAGAGGTCTATTGGCCTTTTCCCTATTATATCTTACCTAAAGTTGGGGGTGAGGGTTAGAAGGGAGGCAAAGGTGTTTAAGAATCCTAAATAAAGGAGGTTTGGTGAAAAATCTAAGGCTTTCATAAGTTTAAGTCTTTCATACTTTTGTTAAACATTAGAATAGAGTATTCTAGTTTCAACTTTATTGTATGAGAAGTTGTATGCAATGTGTTTTGATCAAATCTACCACCTCCTCCTTGCTTGCAAGTCCCACATATCACCCAGCACTTTTTATTACCATCTTCATGTATTTTTCATAACTCACTAAGTCCTTTGAATTATGCCAATATGTGCCCAAGTGTACTTTTTGCTGGAAATATACTCAAAAGATTCCATACCCTACTGCATAGACACTTGCTTATCCATGTTCATTGCTGTTCTATTCATATTAGTTAGGAAATAGAAACAACCTGGATATCGAGCAATTGAACTGAGTGTGATACATATACACAACAGAATTATATTTTGTTATAAAAAATAATAAAGTTAACTGGAAATAATTATTCCAGGCAAAGTAAGAAAACTTCAGAACTTTATGTGTTGTTTTTTTTTTTAATGCAGATCTTAGTTTTTAATCTTTTATGTGTGTTTAAATTGGAGTATTTGTAGAAACCACAGCATTAGAAATGTGCCATTGATGAAGGGGAGTTAGAAACCAAGTAGTAGAAAGGGATAAAATGAGATGATGGGGTAGAGAAATATAAGTGGGATAGATGGTATGGAACAAAGGAGAAGAGGATGAAGAGAAAGATGAAAAGCATCTTTGAAAAAAACACATGGAGACCTCCTGTTCAATAAAGTTTCCAATTATGTATCCCCTATACTAGGGTTAATGCTTCTTCTAGATATCATTTTATAGCAAACAAAATCCTAATGCCAGTCATGAGTTACTTCTCTGCATTATAATGCTCATCCTCAACAAAATGCAGGCTATTGCCATTGTTATTGGTTACCCACCAGAACTATAAAATCAAACTCTTTGGGGGAAGGCACACATATATGAATCATGGGATGTGGAAGCTGATAAACATTGCCCTTAATGGTTTTCCTTTCATAGTATCAGAGGTACTATGCTGGCATGTGGAGAGAAAAGTTATCAAACACTTGTGAAGGCCGTGAACTCTAATAATTGCCAGCCTGACAAGGTACAACCTTTAGAATCTTAGAAGAATGGGTGATATAAATTAACCATCCACTTTCTGATTAGATCTAAGGATCACTCCATAATATTTAACTCATGCCTGGTAATAATACAAGGCTAGGAGGTCACAGGTTCTAAGAGAAACTCTACTAAAACTGTCCTGGCAAATGGACACATTATTAAACTTCTCCCTAAGTTCTTGTCTTCATACACATATATTATTGCAGCTCTCAAACCACATCAGAAAAGAATCTTTTTTACATTATATGATCAATAACTGGTCAGGGTGCAGAAAATATGAGACTGTGGAATGCTCAGCCCTTAAGTGGAACACCTTTATCACATGTCTTTCAAAGACTAAGGAATTTTCTAGGAAAGGTGGGTGGTGGGTATGATAAGATGCAGAGATTACAGAGGACTGCTGCTAACAGTGCGGTCAGGAAATGATAGGACTGTTGCCCTTAATGCACAGCAGTTGGTTGTAAGGACAATACCTGTGTAAGATTCTTCAAACCAGCTTTTCTGAGGATCGATCTGAGAAGGACTGTTCTAGTTTTCTTAAAAGCCTTTTATTTTTTTCTGTGACAGTTTCTGGTATGTTATTCTTAGTTTTCACTTCTGGTTCTTTTTCTACTTCTACTTCCTTTTTCTAAGGCACTGCTCCCAAGCCTATTCTCTTGTCTTCCTGTCTCTTCTTTCATATGATTTAAATCTAGAGTCTGGCTTTAGCGGCAGGCAAAGGCCAGCAGTACATGTCCCAGAGTCCCAGATTCATGCAGCAGCAACACCATCCTCCCAGGGCCCAAGTCTCCTAGACGCCATACTAGCTTCTCAGGATCACCAACACCGACAGTATGGACCGCCCAATCCCACAGTGACAGAGAATACGCTATATACTCACCAAAATCAGGCAGAAAGGTCATACAACCTAGACACACCAGGCGCTGGACCTCCCAAGCTTGGAGAGCACAGTGAAGAGACCCCATGACTTCCCAGAAAGCATTGAGACAAGCGACCCAGTCTCCAGTTACAGCAGGATTTTCTAACCTGGCAGCAGTGCAGCAATGAGCTGGCAGGGCACAACAGCCCTCCAGATTAAGACTAACCAGGGCCAAACCAGAAAACAGAGAGCCTGATTACCCCGATCACTACTGACATGACAACCCTGAAATCTCCAGCTGCAGCAAGACCTCAGAACCTGGCAGTGACAGCAGCACAGAACTGGCGGAGCACATCAAAAAAGCAGGGCCAAACTAGAGAGCAGAGAGTCTTGATATCCTGATCTCTGCCAAGTGACCTGCCTGTAAGTGAGTGTACCCTTGAGAATCTGCAGATCCCCAGATCCTGGGTCCTTCTAAAACAGAAGCCAGGCATCGAACTCCTCCCACCCACATACCCACTTAGGGAAACAGAGGGGCACTAGGGACATTGAAGTTCCTGCTCTGTGGGTCTAATTGAGGAGTTAAGGCAGTTAATGCCAGAAAGTGTGCTGCGATCATCACTAGCACCTGCGACATATACAATGCAGAGGCCCTCCCACACACTCAAGCACTCAAGGGTTCAACATTAGCCATCACTCTATTCCTCAAGACACACGTCCACACACACACACACACACACACACACACACACACACACACACTTGCATTTGCCCCTTTTGCGCCTGCGTACTTTTCTTCCACAGGTACAGCTAGTCCTCAGCACACGCTGAGAGTTCTCAGCTTCCTGAAGAACTCTCCAGACGCCAGAGAGAGACAGTACCAGTCTGATATGCAGAATCCAAAAACAAACAGGGAAGGATTCAGATAAGCCAATGGCCAGGGGTAGGCAAAGAACACTTCCAACATAAATCAGGACATCATGACTTCACCAGCAAACCCCCAAATCGATGGGTACTCCAATTCATCAGAAGCAAAGGAAAATGATTTTAAAGCCATACTTGCCCAATTATTTGAGGCTCATAAGGAGGAAATGAACAAATTTTTCAAAGAGTTGGCCAGTCAGTTGGAGGTAAAGAAAGAAGAAATAAACAAAATCCTTAAAGAAACACAGGCAAACATGGCCAAACAAATAGATACACAAGTAGAGGAAAAATGAGTGGCATATAAAAAGGAAATGAACAAAGAAATAGAGGCCATTGTAGAGAGACAGGAATCCAAATTCAAACACATGAAAGAAATGGTGCAAGGCATGAAAACAGAATTAGAATCAATAAAGAAAACACAAAATGAGAAAACCCTTGAGCTGGAGAACTTGGAGAAAAGATCAGGAACCACAAAAGTAAGCATCACCAACGGAATACAAGAGATCGAAGAGAGAATCTCTGGAACTGAAGACACACTTGCAGAAATTGATACTTCTCTCAAAGAAAAAGTAAAATCAGAAAAGTTCCAATCACAAAATATGCAAGAAATCAAGGATCCTATGAAAAGACAAAATCTAAGAATAATAGGAATTCATGAAAAAGAAGACTCCAGGCTCCAAGGTCGAGAAAATATTTTCAAGAAAATCATAGACGAAAATTTTCCCAACTTAAAGAAAGAGATGTCCATAAATATACAAGAGGCCTACAGAACTCCAAAAAAGAAAAGAAACACATCACGTCACATCATAGTCAAAACACTAAATCTACAGAACAAGGAAAAGATATTAAAAGCAGCAAGGGAAAAAGGCCAAGTAACATATGAAGGTAGACCTATCAGAATCACACCGGACTTCTCATCAGAAACTATGAAAGCCAGAAGGGCCTGGGCAAGTATCATGGAGACTCTAAGAGATCACAAATGTCAACCCAGACTACTGTACCCTGCAAAGCTTTCAATCAACATAGATGAAGAAAACAAAATATTCCATCACAAAACTAAATTTACACGATATCTACACAGCAAACCATCCCTACAGAAGATACTAGAAGGAAAACTCCAATCCAATGAAAACAAATTCACCCAAGAAAACAGGGCATACAGATAATGTCCCAACAAAAATGAAAAGAAAACAAACAATGAAACAGGGTTAGATCATCGACTCTATTACAAAAGGAACTAACATGCATTGGTCACTATTATCTATCAATATCAATGGACTCAACTCACCAATAAAAAGACACAGGCTAACAGAATGGTTATGGAAACAGGATCCAACATTCTGTTGCATCCAAGAAACACACCTATGCAACAAAGATAAACACTACCTCAGAGTAAAGGGCTGGAAAACTGTTTTTCAAGCAAATGGTTCCAGAAAACAAGCTGGAGTAGCCATCTTATTATCTAATTAAATAGACTTTCAACCCAAGTTAATCAAAAAAGATAAGAAGGGCCACTATATTCTCATCAAAGGAAAAATCCACCAAGAGGACATCACAATCTTGAATATCTATGCCCCAAATACTAGAGCACTGACATTCGTAAATGAAACATTATTAAAGCTTAAATCATACATTGATCCTAATACCTTAATAGTAGGAGACTTCAACACTCCACTCTCACCAAGGGACAGATCAAATAGACAGACACGAAATAGGGAAATAAAGGCACTCACAGAATCCCTAAATCAAATGGACCTAATAGACGAAAACAGATTGTTTCACCCAAACTCAAAAGAGTACACCTTCTTTTCAGCAGCGCATGGAACCTTATCCAAAATAAACTATATAGTGGGTCACAAAGCAATCCTCAACAGATACAAAAGGATTGAAATAATCCATTGTATACTATCTAACCACCATGGACTAAAGCTAGACATCAACAACAACAGAAACAACAAAAAGCCGACACGCACATGGAAACTGAACAACTTACTACTCAATGACAGCTGGGTTAAGGAAGAAATAAAGAAAGAAATTAAAGACTTCCTAGAATTCAATGAAAAGGAAGGCACAACATACCCAAATTTATGGGACACATTGAAAGCAGTGCTCAGAGGGAAATTTATAAGACTAAGTGCCTGCAAGAAGAAATTCGTAGCATCACATACAAACAACTTAATGGCCCAACTGAAAAACCTAGAAAAAAAAAGAAGCAGATACACCCAAGAGGAGCAGACGGCTGGAAATAATCAAACTAAGTTCTGAAATCAATCAACTAGAAACAAATAAAACTATCCAAAGAATCAATGAAACAAAAAGCTGGTTCTTTGAGAAAATCAACAAGATAGACAAACCCTCAGCCAAACTAACTAAAAAGCAGAGAGAAACTATCCAAATCAGCAAAATCAGAAATGAAAATGGGGACATAACTACAGACACTGAGGAAATCCAAACAATTATTAGGTCATACTACAAAGCCTATATGCCACAAAATTTGAAAATCCAAATGAAATGGATAATTTTCTTGAAAGATTCCATCTACCAAAATTAAGTCAAGATCAGGTAGAAAGACTGAATAGCCCTATATCTCCTAAGGAAATTGAAGCAGTCATTAACAGTCTCCCCTCCAAACAAAGCCCTGGACCAGATGGCTTCAGCGCAGAATTCTACAAGACCTTCAAAGAAGTGCTAACTCCAAATCTCCTCAAACTATTCCACAAAATAGAAACAGAAGGTACACTATTAAACTCATCCTATGAAGCCACAGTCACTTTGATACCTGAACCACACAAAGATCCTACAAAAAAAGCGAACTTCAGACCTATCTCTCTTATGAACATTGATGCAAAAATACTCAATAAAATACTTGCAAACTGAATCCAAGAACATATCAAAGATATCATCCACCATGACAAAGTAGGCTTCATCCCAGGCATGCAAGGGTGGTTCAACATATGGAAATCCATCAATGTAATCCACCACATAAACAAACTGAAGGAGAAAAACCACATGATCATCTCCCTAGATGCAGAAAAAGCATTTGACAAAGTCCAACACCCATTCATGTTTAAAGTCTTGGAGAGATCAGGGATACAAGGCACATACCTAAAGATAGTAAAGGCAATATACAGCAAGCCTATAGCTAACATCAAACTCAATGGAGAGAAACTTAAAGCAATCCCACTGAAATCAGGGACAAGACAAGGCTGCCCATTGTCTCCATATCTCTTCAACATAGTACTTGAAGTCCTAGCCAGAGCAATAAGACAACTAAAGGAGATCAAGGGGATACAAAGCAGAAAGGAAGAGGTCAAAGTGTCACTATTTGAAGATGATATGATAGTATACATGAGTGACCCCAAAAATTCAACCAGAGAACTCCTTCAGCTGATAAACACCTTCAGCAAAGTGGCAGGATACAAAATCAACTCAAAAAAAACCAGAAGCCCTCCTGTATACCAAAGACAAAAAGGCTGAGAAAGAAATTAGGGAAACAACACCCTTCACAATAGCCACTAATAACCTAAAGTACCTTGGTGTGACTCTAACCAAGAAAGTGAAAGACCTGTTTGAGAAAAACTTCAAATCTGTGAAGAAAGAAATCGAAGAAGATATCAGAAGATGGAAAGATCTCCCGTGCTCATAGATTGGTAGGATTAACATTGTGAAAATGGCCATACTGCCAAAAGCAATCTACAGATTCAATGCAATTCCCATCAAAATAGCAACTCAATTCTTTACAGACCTTGAAAAAAAGATTCTCAGCTTCATATGGAGAAACAAAAAAAAAAAACCCAGAATCTCCAAAACGATCCTGTACAACACAGATCATCTGGAGGTATCTCCATCCCTGATCTCAAGCTGTACTACAGGGCAACAGTAATAAAAACTGCATGGTATTGGCATAGAAACAGAAAGGAGGATCAATGGAACCACATAGAAGACCCAGAAATAAACCCACACACCTATGAATACTCTGCTATTTCACAAAGAAGCCAAATCCATTCAATGGAAAAAAGACAGCACCTTCAACAAATGGTGCTGGACCAACTGGATGTCTACATGCAGAAAAATGAAAATAGATCCATATTTATCACCCTGCACAAAACTAAAGTCAAAGTGGATCAAGGACCTCAACATAAAACCAGATACTCTAAACCAATTGGAAAAAAAAGTGGGGAACAGCCTAGAACTCATTGGCACAGGAGACAACTTCCTGAACAGAATACCAACAGCACAGGCTCTAAGAGCAACAATCAATAAATGGGACCTCATGAAACTGAGACACTTCTGTAAAGCAAAGGACACTGTCATCAAAACAAAACGACAGCCTACAGGTTGGGAAAGAATCTTCACCAACCCTTTATCTGACAGAGGGCTAATATCCAGTATATATAAAGAACTAAAGAAGCAGAAAAGCAACAAAACAAGTAATCCCATTAAAAAAAGGGGAACGGAGCTAAACAGAAAATTCTCGATAGAGGAACATCGAATGGCAGAGAAACACTTAAAGAAATGCTCAACCTCATTAGCCATTAGGGAAATGCAAATCAAAACGACCCTGAGATTTCACCTTACACCCATTAGAATGGCTAAGATGAAAAACTCAAGTGACAACACATGCTGGAGAGGTTGTGGAGAAAGGGGAACCCTCCTCCATTGCTGGTGGGAATGTAAACTGGTACAACCACTTTGGAAGTCAATCTGGCGCTTTCTCAGGCAATTAGGAGTAATGCTACCTCAAGACCCAGCTATACCACTCCTAGGTATATACCCAAAATTTGCTCAAGTACACAGCAAGGACATTTGTTCAACCATGTTTGTAGCAGCTTTATTTGTAATAGCCAGAACTTGGAAACAACCCAGATGTCCATCGATGGAGGAATGGATACAGAAACTGTGGTATTTTTTACACAATGGAATACTACTCAACAATCAAAAAGGAGGAAATCATGAAATTTTCAGGCAAGTGGTGGGATCTAGAAAAGATCATTCTGAGTGAAGTATCCCAGAAGGAGAAAGACAAACATGGTATATACTTGCTTATATAGACCTACAAGATATGATAAACATAATGAAATCTTCACACCTAAAGAAGATAATCAAGAAAGTGGACATGGGCGAAGATGATCAATCCTCATTTAGAAAGACAAATGGGATGTGCATTTAAGGTATGACAGGAATCTACCACAAAAGGCATTTGAAAGACTATCTATCAGTGTTTCAAAGCAGACACTAAGACTTATAACCAAACCCTCGGCAGAGTGCAGGGAATCATATGAGAAAAAGGGAGTTAGTATGATATGGAAAGGATAGGAGCTCTACAAGGACCAAATATATCCGGGCACAGGGTCTTTTCTGAGACTGACACTCAACCAAGGACCATCTGTAGATATAACCTAGAACTTCTGCTCGGATGTGGCCCTGTGGTAGCTCAGTAACCAAATAGTTTTCCAAAGTAAGGGGAACAAGGACTATTTCTAACAGGATCTCAAGGTCAGGCTCCTTGACTTCCTCTCTACCACCACCCCCCCAGAGGAGGAGCAGTCCTGTTAGGTCACAGAGGAGGACTCTATAGCCAGCCCTGAAGATACCTGATAAAACAGGGTCAAATGAAAGGGGAGGAGGTCCTTCCCTATCAGTGGACTTGGGAAGGGGCAGGGAGGAGACCAGGGAGGGAGTGTGGGGTTGGGGAGGAAATGAGGGAGCGGGATACAGCGGGGACACAGAGTTAACAAAATGTAACTAAAAAGAAAAATAAAATTAAAAAAAAAATCTAGAGTCTGTTTCTACACCATAAGTTTCATCTGCTAGTACCTGTGTACTTCTGCTGTACTGGTACTCTATAACACCAGACTGTTGCCAAAATGATTCTTCTGCTAGTAACATGATTCTCATTCAGACTGCATGATAATCACTTGAAGAAATTGAAAACTTCAGATTTACTAGTGTTGATGGTGAATGTTATTTGGACATTACTATTTTAATATTATGTGAAATATATCTAATGTTCAGGACAATTGAAAAGAATGAGTAAGTTGTTCTGTAATAGTCTCCAAAAGCTGTAAACTGAAACCAATTCCAGTAAAATACAAATTGTGAACTTAGAAAACTCAGAATTTAATTTTTCCTGAGGCTGCCTAGATGCTAGGTATGAATGTGGGATATTGAGAACCATGTTTGGGGTTATAATCTCAGTGAACATTGCTACTTCCACACAGTGATTTTAATGCATCCTAGAAGTCATGGCAAATTTTGTACTGAGTTTCGGTTCATTTCACAAAGTATATAAAACAGTCCTTTATGGTTTACCTTTGTAATATATTACTTAATGTGTCTTTTTACCTTCTAATAGGATTTTAAGAAAAACATGTATGAAGCACCATCAACTGAAAACATCTTTAAGTAACACCAGTTTATACAGTCTGGGATATTGTGATGTTTCTCTATCTGACTGTAATGCTTACAGTAAAATTGATGATACCAAGTTGATTGAAACTGACTTATTTGAATAATATTTTAAATTTTTCTAAAGATAGTTCTTTAGGAAAAAGTAGCCAATCACTTTAAATATAAATCATTAAATAATGATAGTTTTAAATTCTAGTATTATAAACCTGCATGGAATTCCAGGCCAAAGAGAGAATCTGCTGATGACAATACAAGTTAAGCAACACCTATGCAATGATACCTGAGGTTGACTATGGACTCTACAAACATTAGTTCAACATGCAGCTACATACATGCATGTACCCACGTGCATTCCTATACACATTCACACAAATTAAACTTAGGACAATAACTAAAGCATATCCTCTTTGTTGCTAATATTGGTTCATATAATTTCAGAGTATAAAATTCCTTTGTTTTCTGTAAAAATGAAAATTTCCCCAACGTAAGTTCTCCCTGTGTTTTATACCTCAGAGTCAATACATTTGGGCTGCTTTATAGTCTCACAGCTGCGGTATTTCATTGTGATTTTGATTTACAGGCATTGTAAGAAAACAGCAGGGCTACCTGTGACAGACACCTTGAACCTATGTACAAATACTCCTCATTTCCAAGCTTATTGGTAGGACTCACACATATTACTTTACTCGTATTACTTCTCCATAAACATGTAAATAGGCAAAAAAGAATGTAAAAAGATGAACATATTCTTCACACCATTCCCAGCTGATTAGGCCAAATCAACATTGACTTCAGTTTCCTCATAATTCTATGTTTACTCTTTTAAATATTCTGTATTTTAAATATGCTATCTTTTTTAATTTGAAGTTAATACCCTAAAATAGATTCATTCTTTTCATTTCATCAACATCACACAGTGACTATCTGGAAGCCTAATTCTAAGGAGGCAGCCATTCCAAACACGTACAGACAAAGCCATGGTTTCCTTGGCAACGGAACCATAAAAGGCTCTTAGAATAGTTATTCCCATCCTTACACAGGAGTCCTTTTCATTTCAGGAAAGCTTCCTGTCAGAATGCATTCATCAATGTAATTTACCAACAAAGCTGAAAAGATTAAATTTCTCTTACCTAAGAATGTAAAAGCAAAAAATATAAATAATAAGAACTGCAACCAAAAATCAACAGATTTAATAAAGCTACAAATGGGACATGCAAGTAAAGGACATTGCAGTTTCCTAAACGTAGCTAAAATCAGTTTGCACTGAGATTAATTTTTATTCCACTTTTACATAAGCAAACAGAAGGTATCTGCATTGGGAGAAGAAGCAGGTGAATAAAATTACTACGCCTAAAACTGCCCTTTATAATCCACAAGGAACTTTTATTAAATTTGAAAAGTGCATAAAATTTCACATCACTGGTACAATTAAGTTATGGCATTCCTTCAAACATTAATTTTTTCTTACAGTACTTACCACAAAAGGTAAAGTCTTTTTACTTGTTGGTGTTTGGTAACAGATTTACAGAATGAGATACTTGAACCTACTTTCTATCTATCGTGTGCTACATAGCATTTAAACAAGAAAGGAACTATCAGGAGACAAAAGACATTAGTCTGAAAGAATCATGTAGAAGTAAAACAATTGCCACATTTTGTTTGGACTTTTTACTGAAAATTAAAATTTGGAAATTCAAAATACATCTACTAAAGCAAATCAAAGTGGGCTAGCACACTTGCAGCCTTGCTTAAAATGTTAGTACCTAACACATGCACAAAGATGTCATTCCAGTCATTGCCCATGCTCTCTCCACAGTCTGCCTCTGCCTTTGTCTGCCAGCATGATACAGCAAAAGCAACGTTAACATTCCTCTCACCAAACTGAACAAGAACAATTATCAAATTATTTTTACCATAGATGAGGCTATGTTCAAGTGCTGAGAAAACTCAAAATTTTATTTTTGACCCATGGTACATTTTGAATTCAAAGCATCTATTGCAAAATGAAGCATGTTTTTACGTATGCATGCACATTTGCAAGTGCTCACACACACATACATTTTTTTTTTTCAAAATAAAAGGTTAAAAATAAGATTTTCAGTTGGAAGCAAGGTATTCTCACTCCCTTTTCACCTGAAGACTGAAAAAGAAACTCATTTCAGGAGGTGCCACTGCATGGATCACTCCAGACACAAAATGAATCAAGTCTCCTGTTGCATTTTGTGGGTAATATTTCTTCTGTTCCTGGTGAAATAATTCATTGCTTATAGCTGTGATATTCAAGTTCAAATTCTCTCTTTCTCAGATTAGTTTTGAATAGTAGATCCTCATACTACTATTACTTATGGCTAATAAGTAATTAAACAACAAAGTAATTAAACAATAAAGTAATTAAATAGCAAAAAAGATTACTAATTAGAATACAAATGTCAAACAATTATAATTTTAAGTGAATAGGTGAGACATATTCAATGAATTTTTAGCAATTAAAAAGAATTTGTTCATTAGGTATGGGGTCCAGTAAAATACATTAACCTATTTAAATGTGCTAGTCTTTCCAATGCTTCATTGTTGCGGTATAGGAAAGGTTATCATTATAGAATAAAGATAATATACTTTACAAATGAGATCTATATTTTACTGTCACCAAAATATTATAGTTTATATTAGCCCCCAAAGATAAGATATATAATAATAAAAATATTTACTTATATATTACAGTCTTTCTTTTGTAAAATGGAAATTCATAGTTTTATCTTCAAAAAATATATAATTTAAATAATTCCATGTAATAAAAATATATATAATACACACTTTTCTACAACTAAATCTACTGTGGAAAAGGTCAGCTAAAAATTACTTATAAAATTTTTAATTACAGTTTTACTGTTCAGGTATTCTCTTCACAGTTGGGAAATATAATGCAATAATGCAAATAAAGTAGAGTGTTCTCTGCCTCCAACTACGGCATGAAGTTCATCTTCCATGTCATGTTTTTTGAAAGCAAACCTCAAATAAGTTTCTTCCAAACCCTCTATTTTTTTTCTTTTTCTAATAGCTTATTGTTCCTCAGAAGAAACGAGTCACAAAGCCCTATTGTACTTAATCTAATTAGGATTTTTTTGAGAAACAGTAGTTACATAGTTCTCATTAACTGACTAAAACACACTAATATCTCCAGAGGTATAGAAGGGGGAAAAAGGATGATTCCTTTTAAAGCTCCAGAAATGAATGTAAGTGATCATATTCTGGTACATTAACAGTTTGTTCCAGTACATTGATATTTTATGTGAAAGCCCTACTCTGCAATTAATATGCCTGATGCAAATTGAAAAACCCATAATCCATCCTTCTCTGTTGGAATGTAAGAGTATATTATTATTGAGAAGCTACAGGATACCAGAGCCATTTTTTTAAACTTGAGTGCTCATTACCTTAAATCTGCATATAAAACAGTTTTGCCTTCAGGCGAGGTAATACATAACAGAATATGTTGTGGTGCATATAAGAAAAGTGTTCCAAATAAAAACGACCTGTGGGCTTCCTTTGTAGGCAAATTTTATGCAATTCTAGGCATTAGGGATTAATAATAGCTACCAGGGATAGAGGAGGCATGGGTATTAAAATACTGTGCTTTCTGCACAACCCAAGGCTACAGAACAAGCCAAATTGTCTAAACCTACTTAAAAGCAAAAAGTAGGTATTTATCACAATGAGAATATGCTACTGGAGTAATTGCATAGGATTCTGCCACATTGTTATTCAGAATTCCTCCTATAGTTTTAAAGGACAAAAGATGATCAATGTGGAAGTAAGAGACAAGAATGAGTAAAAAAGTCCTTTGTTTTAGCATCTGTGGTACTTTGATTTCAAATTTTTATATAATTTTCATAAGATACACAATGTTCTTAATACCTGCTATCATTGACAGAACAAAAAATGTTATTTAAAGAGGGATGTTTATTTAAATAGAAGTAAAACATACTTACAAAAGAATAAGAATCAAATAACACATATTCTCTAATTTTGAAAGGTCTTGGGTGATACAGGCTTACCACCATAGGCCTCTGTTAGGTATGTAGCCCCCATATGTGGTGGGGGCTGTTTAAATACTGTAGCATTTGCTTGGATTCTAATCTCTCTTACAAACCATTATTAAGGACTCTTAGCCTTCCACCGACAGCTATGTATATAATTGTGTCATTTAGCCTACCAAATGATAGAATTCTAAAAACAAGCATCTGTAATTAGGTCTGTTTCCTACAAGGAAATGACTGAGTCGTATTCAAAAGATATACACTCAAGCAGGATATACACATAATACATTGTATACAGAAAACCAATTTCTTATTTGCCTATTTTTGATAACTAAGGGAATGTTAACAACCACAGCAGAAGACAATGTTGCATATACATTCATTTAATACATATACTGCAGATAAAGAAACATATACACACACACATACAGACACACACACACACACACACACACACATATATATATATATATATGACAATTTTAAGAGTCTGGTATAATAATTTTCTGTTATTTTTATACAGGAAACAGAAAAATCACAGCTACAGATAATATCAAAGGAGGCAGACATTTTTGGAAACATATGGAATCAAATGCCTTCAATCTTAAAACATTGAAATTTAAATATACTTGGACTGTTAAAATGCAACTTAGTTAAAGGAAGCAATATTTTTTTTTATCTTTTTAAAATGCTGCAATTCTGCAATTCCACCATTTCCAAGAAAACCAATTAAGATTCAGAAAAAGTCTGGTAATAACAATTTTTATATTTCAGACTGGCATGTAATTTCAAAATGACTTCAAAAACCTAATACTGTAATTTGGAATCATATCACCACACTTATAGACTAATTTGAGTTCAATAAGATATGATTGTTTGATTCACAAAAGCTAAAAGAGATAATATAGATGAATTTTTCTTTAATAGGATAAAGTATATGGTTCTAATTCTGGATAGTATATAGTCATTATTTGATGACTACTTTAAGCGGTAAATAAGAATGAGACTGAAAATTAAGGAAAGAAGGAAGGAAGGAAGGAAGGAAGGAAGGAAGGAAGGAAGGAAGGAAGAAGGAAGGAAGGAAAGATAGAAAGAAAGAAAGAAAGAAAGAAAGAAAGAAAGAAAGAAAGAAAGAAAGAAAGGTAAGAAAAATCAATTCTCCCACAGGAAATGGGCACTGTTGATATACAAATAACCCCAAAGTAAAATGATGTATCATAATATCTGACTCACACTAAAACTTGTCCCACAAGCTTCTTTTAGTAGATTTCACGGTGTATAAATTTTTATTATTACAAGAAAACTTTAAATTAGATATTTATAGGGTGAGCAGAATATAGAACTGGAAACAATTTTCTCCAACTACTGTTAATATTTTAATTTAGATATAAGGACAGTTTTTTGAATATAAATATCATTGAGTAAAACCCTAGGGGAAGGTTTGTAATTGCTTTCCCTTGAAAATTTTAAGAATGATACCGCTTCCCATGTATCCAAGTGGTTGTTAGCACAGCATGAAATATGCTTACCCACAATGCAAGCATTGTTTAATTTGTTATTTTATACTTGGATGATTATTTTCACGTTCATATACCATTAATTTGTTTTTGGTGTTTCAGTAAATATCATCACTATATTTTTAATGGCAAGAAATGTTGTTGCAGCATGGGACAAGCGACACTTTTTGTAGCATCATAGAAGTAGTTTGTCCAGATGTAATGATGTTATTATCAAAGGACTTTGGTTTTGTTATTAATAGTACAGCTTGTTGTCTTTCTGTATTAACCAATAAATGCAAAATACGCAAAAGAAGAAAATTTCTCCTGCACTGTACCTGCAAAGACTTTACTTGCCATTAGTCTGGTACAAATACACCTTAAAACTATTAAATAAGATTTATATTTATCAAGTATTATAAGTGATATAGAGACAAGTATATAACAGCATTACATAAGCTATATACATATACTGAGGTAACTATATAAGAGATTTGCACATTTTTGGACAGCTGCAGGCTTATAAAATTTAATGACCTAGAATATATTTGCCAAAGAAATGGAAGGGCTTGAAATAATGAGTAGCTGTTTTGTTCTTTATGTTCACTGAGGACAAAAGAAGCAGGAATATCTCACAATTACAGTGGGAAGGTTTCGCACTGATACATTACGTAGGTCATTTTGACTGTTAGGTTCTTCAGATCTTTGTTACTGTAAGCTGCTTGGAGCCTCTTTTCAGAATAGGTTTCATTCTTAAGCTATTTTCTTTTTTTATTATTACAACCAATAGCTGTTGAAGAAAAAGATTATTCAAATATGAAATTTCAGAGTAACTTCCAACACAATAATTATCAGATAACTAAAACTTCAGATAATGTTTTATAACTGGGAGATTATAAAACAATGATTCTTAGTTTTCTATAACATAAAAATCGAAGTGTTTCCATTTCAGTGGATACTACTGTTGAGGAAGATGAGGACCATAACTGTCCTCTGACACACACACACACACACACACACACACACACACACACACACACACACACCTACAGCCTTACAAATGTAGAAAAAACAATCCTCAGCAGTAAGTGTGTTTTCTTCTCTAAGTAAATTTAATATAGAAAAATTCTAAGTCTCTATATAGGAATATGTAACTCCTTTGTGATATCACTCCTATATCTGGTCATAGAAGTAATCAAAATATCAAGTTCCGTAAAAGGAGATGTAGTAGAAGGTATAAAGAAATGGCTTTAAGGGTTTAAGAAAAAGCAGGAAATATTCTAGAACCCTCTTTTTCTTTCATTATTATTTCCATAAGAGATCATGTATTTAATAAATGCATAAGATTTTTTATCAAGCTTCTCTTGTACCCAGACATGCTTGATTTGTTTACAATGAAGAATACATAACTTTTTTGTCGAGCTATATTTTAGGTAATTGGACTGGAGAATTCGATACTACGATGGAGCAGCTGAGAGTGGCCATTGTCACAGTAAATTCTACCAGAGTGGACGCAGGACTAGCCACAGGATTATCATCATGGATTGCTGCAGCCATGAATCATCTGAAGGAATGGGTGGGCATGGGAGCGTTAGCAGGCCTTCTGGTGTTGGTCTCCTTGGTTTGCCTGTGGTATATATGCAAGATTAGAGTCTCACAACAGCGTAATGCAGCCATGACCATTCAGGCCTTTACAGCCATTGAAGCAGGACAGTCTCCCCAAGCATGGTTGGCTACCATAAAAAGCTAAAATGTTACGCTCAGGATGCGAGGCTAAGCACTGCAATCAGGGTCAGCCGCTTTGGACCCAGAGAAGAGCATGTCTGATTGCATGTGGGTTGATGCCCCAGGTCCCGCCTCTGAGAAAAAGGTATCAGACAGGTCTGATGCTCTTTGGGTGAATGACACCTAAATGAACATCAGTACAAAGTCCCAATTTATTTCTAATATCAGAGATCAGACCTCTACTCTTGCCTGATGCATCTAAAACTGTCGAGAGCTGCGTAATGCCGCACCTTAAAGATGAAGCTGGTTTCCGCCTTCCACCTTCCCGAGGGTGAGTGCTCTCTGTCAGGAACAACTCCACATTTGGCTAAGGCTGAGGATCTGGCTTGCTTCCATGTATGTGGACCTATCTGCATTGCCCACGTGGCATGCTGGGGTTGGCTACCCAGAGGCTATTTAAGCTGTGGGCTGGCTTTTCCCCAGGGTCAGATGATTGTTCAAGGTTCCTGAATAAACTGCATTGAAAAAAAAAAAAGATACTATTTTGTCTGGATTTTTCTCACAAAACATCTGTATTTACCTATGACAACTTTCTTATTCTGTTTTTGTGTGGCCTTTACAGAATTTAGAAGCTCATTGTTTTGTTTTTTACAAGGACACTAAGTTTTTGAAATTTGGTTAACACACTATGTGTTCATTAATTATAACCTTAAAGGCTATTATCTCCAAATATACTAACATAGTATACCGTACTTTCATTGTATGGATTTTAAACGATTTTACTTCAACAATTATAGTAGCAGAAACATGGCTGTTTCTTTTCTAAGTGCCTCCAAAATAAAATAAAAACATGCCTGCACAGAAGATCTCTATCTTACTCTGCTTAGTATTTTCAAATTTAGGATTTGGAAGCTTATAGAAGCTGTGTTTTGAATTTATATCTTATGAGCAAAGAAAACCAATTTAAAATGCTTAAAAATCCTGGAGAACTTCAAAGAGATAGTGCAGAAATGATGAACTGTATAAAAGATAAGGTAATAATCACAAAAGATTCAATAAAGAAAAACAGCCCTAACTTTAAAGTAATTCTGAGGTGATGTGATACAAAAATGTTTGTATAACTGAAATCATCAGTAGTAAAAGAACAAAGCTCACTTGAAAGCTAATATTATTTCACTTCCTCAGAAAGCAAGTGTGTTCCTAAGAGCAACTTTCCTATATCAAAGTGTTCACTGTTTTCAAGATAGCTTTGTATTAAGTGATTATTCTAAAGAAATGTGTCTTAACATCAGTACCATCACATAAAAGAAGGTTAACATAGAAAGCCATTTCACTTTTAGGCTATAACCAACCAATTAGATTTCCAAGTCATTTATATAGAAAGAAGAAATATGTACTACTAGGTATAAAAAATATCATGTTAGAATAAGTTACCAAGTAGTAAACATCTATTCCAAAAAGAAGAAATTAGGTCCTGGGAACTGGTTTTCACAAATAAATTTGCAATGATATACAGCTTGATATAAGAGATGGAGATACCTCCAGATAATCTGTTGTTGTACAAATAAATTTTCAAGGAATACAAAAATTAATCAATCACAGGAAAGACTTCAATAGGAACAGAGCATTCTAAAATAAAACTTGTGCTTTCTGGAGCAGTTAAAACTGGTACATTTTGGCTAAAGAAGATACCAGCAGCACTGAGGTGAAATCTGGGAAATGGATCCTCAGTGTCAGGACCCAGCTATGTGCTCCACAGGCAACCAAGCTTTTATGCTCATGCAGGCAACTGAACATACTTATGTGTAGCAGTTTCAGAGGTGGTACTGGTTTTAAAGGTATCTACTGCCAACAGAGAGAAGCACAAAGGACATGGTAAAGTCCCAAAAGATTGCCCAGGAGAAGCTACAGGTGAGCCCCCCACCCCAGGTGCAGTACAGACAGCAGAGTTTTGGAGATCTTTTAATTAATAGCAAGAATGACAACGTTGTAGACAGTCACCAATCTGAGCCTAGGAAACAGGCTGTGCAAGCTGTGGTTAGCAGAGCCGTAAAAGTGTTACCACCAAGATCCTGTGGAGCCCAGTGGATACTGAGTGTGTCCCCGATGCCAAACACTGACCTCTTAAACTGTTGGAATTGGGTTTTGTTTTGATCTGAAATTGTCCTAGTTCTTCTCTCCTGAAGTAAGAATACATTTAACTTTTTCTTCTAGTACCCCACAGTTACAAGACCTTGGATTTTTTAGTGTAGCTTTGGAATTGTAGAGGCTTTGTTCTTTTAAAGAAACCCTGCATGGAGCATTATTGTTTTGTTTGGTTTGGGTTTTTTAACAGGGTCTGACATTGTAGCCATTCTGGCATAGACATCATTACTTAGGTCAGCCTGGCCTCAAATTTACTTGCCTCTGCCTTCCAAGTGTTATGATCAAAACTGTACCACAAAGCCCAGCAAAAAACAGAACTTTTAAAGTTTTTAGATTTTTAAAGACTATTAGATTTTTAAATTTGAATTGTTTATGTTATGATATTGGTATTAATATTAATTAATATGATATATTTAGGGTGAAATAAAATAAAAAATTATGGTTTAACTGTAATGAATTTGTGTTTCAAGGTGAGAAGGGATCAATAGTAATGGCTAGTTTTATGTCAACTTGACATAGGCTAGAGTCATTTGGGAAGACGGAAACTCATTTGAGTTTCATATCTATGACCTATGGGGAAGAATGTGAGGCATTTTCTGAACTAATGATTGCTGTGAGTAGAACACTTGTTCCTCCTGCATGAGACCTGGTCTTAGTTCATCATATCTTCATGATGGCTCACAATCATGAGCAAGTTAAATCAGCTGCAGGAGAAGACAATGAGCCACTAGCCCTGGCTTGAGCTTCTGAAACCTCAAAGCTCAACCCCAGTCACACACATTCAACAAGGTCACACCTATTCCAAGGCCACATACTTCCAACATACAATAGCACAGGATACACCTTACTATTCCAAAAAGAAAGAAAGGGAGCACAATAAGTAAATACTGAACTAAAGCAAGACTATAAAGCAGCTCAGCAACTCCAAACTCTGCCTATCTAGGCCTCCATGCAGGGACAACCCTGACAAGTGCCTGGACTCAGCTGTTTTCCTTAGTTGCTGAGGAAGATTCCAAAACTCCTTTCTTGTATACTTGACTCTAAAGTAAGTGTTAGAATTTTGGAACACAACCTGCTCCTGTGATGTCATCATGTGTTGCCAGCTAGGTGGTCACACCTAGAAGGCGTGGTTACTGTGCCTCTTAAAGGGCTGATACCGACACGACACGTGGTCCCTCTCTTCTCTCTCTCTCTCACCCTCTTACCCTCTTACTCTTTCTCTCTCTCTCTCTGTCTTTCTCTCTCTTGGGGCACCTTTTCTCTTTTTTCTCTCTCTCTCCATGTCCTGCACCTCCTTCCTTCCTAATAAATCTCTTGCAGGGAATATTGGTTGACTCCTTCTTTTTCTTAATTTTTAACAGTCAGAACCATGCAAAGTTCTGCTGCTTGCTTCGGCTGAAGCATGGCTCCCTTGTTCAAATACATTTTCACCAGATTGCTGACTTTGATGATTCCCTTTACTGTCTTAGTTTCCCTGTCCTGAAAATTGCTCTTTGGATCATGGCTGGCTTCAAACTCAGAGATCCCCAGCCTCTGTCTTCTGAGTGTTGGGATTAAACTTATGTTTTATCATGCCTACACCTAAATTTTTCTTCAATTCCTTTTCACTTAAAAAAAAATCCCAAGTTGGGGGCGCCGGGAGGACTCTCATTCTGAGTAGCAGCAGGATCAGCACAGTGACCAGCAATCAGAACTCTCGGCCACGAAACACAGTCATTGTGTTTCCCAGGTGAGAGGATACCCCATGGTGGGAGATTCAATCAGCTTTTAACTCGCCCGGCTAAACCAAGGAAGAGATCCCCATTCCACCAGACATTTGGCTGCTGGCCTCCAGCCCCAGCCCCAGCCCAGAGCCACAAGCCAGTGTCTCTGGGCACGGTCCCAGACTGAACCGTGCCCACCACACTATCAGAGACCAGAATCTCCACTCGAGAGATAACCCCAAGGTACAGGAAAAGATTGGGACCAACCTTAGGTCAACCAAACATACCCTGGAAAAGACTCGGGTTCCACAGGCACCCCAGGAGCCAGCCTGGAGCCAGAGCCGGGGACACAGGCTCCAGCACAGAACCCTGTCTGTCTGTGCGCCTGATTCGCTGCCCCAGATAGAACTGTGGGCACCAGGGCACCAGCGAATGAGTTTCACTGTCCAGTGCAAACACACAGGGAAGGAAACAGCTGGTCTGATCTCAGAGCACTCAGCTGACACCCCCACCCCGAAAAGGTCTCCGGAAAATTTCCCAGTTTAGACAGGCACCCAGGCTCCCAAAGGCTGGAAAGGCAGACACAGGAAATATCTGCTTGCCAGACAGCTGGCAGAGACTGAGCCTCCATCACTCAGCTGTGCTCCAGACACAGGCAGTTTCTGCGGCTAGCCAGCTGGCAGAGACTGAGCAGTATGCACCAGGGCAAAAAAAGAGACTGGGAGTCCGTGTCTCCAGAGAATCCACAGGGAAGGAAGGAAACTGTACTGACTTAAATCAACCAATCCTTCCCTGGAAAAAGTCTAGCAGACCTGTGGGGCCAAGGTGCCATCTCTCAACTGTGCTCCAGACACAAGCACAAACAGTTGCTGCGTGCCTGATGTCCAACTGGGTCACAGCAGCTGATCATTAAATTTACAACAAGAAACCCAGAAGCAGGGCAGCAGTCCTCAGGACTTCCCTGGGTGAGAGGAGAACCCTCTCAAATAACAAAGACCAGAGTTACCACGCAGGTCTATATCCCTGAGGTGAGCAGCAGAAACTCCTGAAAAAATGCCAGCCATCCAGGGACTATACCCAAAAAGCTGAGAAGACATCCTTCAGGAAAATCCAGCTTTCTGCAAAGGAGATTCTCTCCACCACAGGATCCCCAGGAACCACCAGAAAATAACCCCCAACACCTAAGATAGCACAATGGGTAGAGGCCAGCTTAAAAGCTCAAGCAATAAAAGACAGAGCAATATGGCATCTCCAGAACCCAGTTACCCAGGGGCAAGTAGCCCTGGACACCCCAGCATAACTGAAATCCAAGAAGATGACCTAACAACTATGCTCATGAAGATGATAACATAGGAAACAAATAAGATACGTAAAGACATAGAGGAAGATAAACTCAAACAGAATATTGCCATCCATAAAGAAATAGAGGAAGCTGCAGCCAAAGAGTTTATGGCCTTTAGAAAGGAAATGCTTAAAGCACTGAATGAAATGATAGAAACAGAGTTGAAGGAACTAAAAGAAAAACAGGAAAGTACAATCAGAAAGGTGAAGGAAGTAAACAAAACAACTCAAGACCTGAAGATAGAATTGGAAAAATTAAAGAAAACACAAATGGAGGAAATAATGGAAAGGAAGAATCTAGGGAAGAAAACAGGAACTACAGAGGTAAGCATAACCAACAGACTACAAGAGATGGAAGAAAGAATCTCAGGTGTAGAAGATACAATGGAAGAAATCAATGTATCTGTCAAAGAAAATGTTAAATCCGAAAAATTCCTGACACAGAACGTCCAAGAAATCCAAGACAATATGAAAAGACAAAACCTAAGAATAACAGGTATAGAGGAAAAAGAAGACTCCCTTCTAGAAGGCCCAGAAAATATTTTCAAGAAAATCACTGAAGAAAATTTCCCCAAGTTAAAGGAGAGGCCAATTAGAATACATGAGGCCTACAGAACACCCAACAAATTTGACCAGGAAAGAAAATCCTACCACCACATAATAATCAAAACAGTAAGTATACAGAAAAAAGAAAAAATACTAAAAGCTGCAAGGGAAAAAGGCCAAGTAACATATAATGGCAAACCCATTGGAATCACAGCTGACTTTTCAACAGAGACTATGAAAGCCAGAAGGGCCTGGATGGATATCATGCAGACCCTAAGAGAACACAGATGTCAGTCCAGGCTAGTATACCCTGCAAATTTCTCAGTCCTCATAAATGGAGAAAACAAGATATTCAATGACAAAAAAAAATTTCAACAATATCTACAAACAAATCCAGCATTACAGAAGACACTGGAAGGGAAAATACAACCCCAAAAAATTAGCTTCTTTCAAGAAAACACAGGAAATAATTAACCTTACTACAGTAAAACAAAAAGCAACCAAGCACACAACCTAATGACCACAGCCAACATCAAAATCAAGGGATCTAACAGCCAGTGGTCATTAATTTCTCTCAACATCAATGGACTCAACTCTCTAATAAAAAGACACAGATTAACAGAATGGATGCGTAAACAAAACCCAGCAATCTTTTGCATACAAGAAACACACCTAAGACACAAAGATAGACATTACCTGAGGGTAAAGTGTTGGAAGACTACTTGCCAAGCAAATGGACACAAGAAGCAAGCAGGAGTAGCCATTCTAATATCTGATAAAATAGACTTTCAACCAAAATTAATAAAAAGAGTTAGGGAAGGACACTTAATACTCATCAAAGCTAAATTCCACTAAGAAGACATGACAATCCTGAACATCTATGCCCCAAATACAAGAGCACCCACATTTGTTAAAGAAAAATTGATAAAATTTAAACCACATATAGATCCCCACACATTAATAGTGGGAGACTTCAACACCCCACTCTCAACAAAGGACAGGTCAACAAAACAGAAATTAAACAGAGAAACAATGTCTCTGACAGAAGTCATGAATCAAATGGACCTAACAGACATTTACAGAACTTTACACCCAAACACAAAAGAATTTACCTTCTTCTCAGCACCTCATGGAACCTTCTCCAAAATAGACCATATAGTTGGTCACAAAGCAAGCTTCAACAGATATAAGAAGATTGAAATAATCCCTTGTATCTTGTCTGATCACCATGGAATAAAGCTGGACCTCAACAATAACAGAAATAACAAAAAGCCTACACACATATGGAAACTGAACAACTTGTTACTAAATGAGAGCTGGGTCAGGGAAGAAATAAAGAAAGAAATTAAAGTCTTTCTAGAACTCAATGAACATGAAGACACAACATACCCAAACTTGTGGGACACATTGAAAGCAGTGCTAAGAGGAAAGTTCATAGCACTAAGTGCCTTCAAGAAGAAATTCGAGACAGCTAATTCAAGCAACTTAATGGCTCACTTAAAAACCCTAGAAAAAGAAGAAGCAGACACACCAAGAAGGAGCAGACGGCTGGAAATAATCAAACTCAGGGCTGAAATCAATCAATTAGAAACAAGTAAAACAATTCAAAGAATCAATGAAACCAAGAGCTGGTTCTTTGAGAAAATCAACAAGATAGACAAACCCTTAGCCAAGCTAACTAAAAGGCAGAGAGACACCACCCAAATCAACAAAATCAGAAATGAAAAGGAGGACATAACTACAGACACTGAGGAAATCCAAACAAACATCAGGACTTAGTTCAAAAGTCTTTATGCCACAAAAATTTGAAAATCTAAATGAAATGTACAATTTTCTTCATTGATTTGACTTACCAAAGCTGAATCAGGAACAGGTAAATCAATTAAATAGTCCTATATCCCCTAAAGAAATAGAAGAGGTCATCAAAACTCTCCCATCCAAAGAAAGCCCAGGACCACATGGCTTCACCGCAGAATTCTACCAGACCTTCAAAGAAGAGCTAACACCATTTCTCTTCAAACTATTCCACAAAATAGAAACAGAAGGAACATTACCAAACTCATTCTATGAAGCCACAGTCACCTTGGTACCTAAACCTCACAAAGATTCAACAAAGAAAGAGAATTTCAGGCCAATCTCCCTTATGAACATTGATGCAAAAATACTTAATAAAATACTTGCAAACTGAATCCAAGATATTATCCACTATGACCAAGTAGGCTTCATCCCAGGTATGCAGGGGTGGTGCAATATATGGAAATCCATCAATGTGATCCACCATATTAACAAAGTGAAAGAAAAAACCACATGATAATCTCCCTAGATGCTGAAAAAGAATTTGAAAAAATCCAACATCCATTCATGTTTAAAGTATTGGAGAGATCAGGGATACATGGCACCTATCTCAACATAGTAAAGGCGATATACAGCAAGCCTATAGCCAACATCAAACTAAACGGAGAGAAATTTAAAGCAATCCCACTAAAATCAGGGACAAGACAAGGCTGCCCACTCTCTCCATATCTCTTCAACATAGTGCTGGAAGTCCTTGCTAGAGCAATAAGACAGTTGAAGGAGATCAAGGGGATACAGATTGGAAAAGAAGTCAAATTATCACCATTTGCAGATGATATGATAGTATACCTGAGTGATCCCATAAACTCTACCAGGGAACTCCTACAGTTGATAAACACCTTTAGCAAAGTGGCCGGGTACAAAATTAACTCAAAAAATCAGTAGCACTCCTGTATACAAAAGACAAAAGGGCTGAGAGAGAAATTAGAGAAACAACACCCTTGACAATAGCCACAAATGACATAAAGTACCTTGGTTTAACCCTAACCATGCAAGTCAAAGACTTGTATGAAAAAAATTTCAAGTCTCTGAAGAAAGAATTAGAATATATGAGAAGATGGAAAGATCTCCCATGCTCATGGCTTGGCAGGATTAACATAGTAAACATAGCCATCTTACCAAAAACAATCTACAGATTTAATGCAATTCCCATCAAATTACCAACACAATTCTTTACAGACCTGGAAAGAAAAATTCTCAACTTCGTATGGATAACAAGAAACCGAGAATTGCTAAAACAATTCTCTACAATAAAAGATCTTCTGGAGGAATCTCCATCCCTGATCTCAAGCTGTACTATAGAGCAACAGTTATAAAAACTGCATGGTACTGATATAGAAACAGAATGGTGGATCAATGAAACCAAACAGAACACCCAGAAATAAACCCACACACTTATGGACACCTGATTTTTTACAAAGGTGCCAAAAACATACAATGGAAAAAAGATAGCATCTTCAAGAAATGGTGCTAGTCTAACTTGATGTCTACATGTAGAAAAATGAAAATAGATTCATACTTATCACCCTGCACAAAACTGAAGTCCAAGTGGATCAAAGACCTCAACATAAAACCAGACACATTAAATCGGCTAGAAAAAAAAGTGAGGAATACCCTAGAACTCATTGGTACAGGAGAGAACTTCCTGAACAGAACACCAACAGCACAGGCTGTAAGAGCAACAATCAATAAATGGGACCTCATGAAACTGAAAAGCTTCTACAAAGCAAAGGATACTGTCATCAAAACAAAGATTGGGAAAGAATCTTCACCACCCTTTATCTGACAGAGGACTCATTCCAGTATATATAAAGAACTAAAGAAGCTGAAAAGCTGCAAACTAATAATCCACTTAAAAAATGGAGAACATGGCTAAACAGAGAACTCTCTGTAGAGGAATATCTAATGGCAGAGAAGCATTTAAAGAAATGCTCAACCTCATTAGCCAGTAGGGAAATGCAAATCAAAACAACCCTGAGATTTCACCTTACACCCATCAGAATGGCCAAGATGAAAAATCCAAGTGACAACACATGCTGGAGAGGTTGTGGAGAAAGGGGAACCCTCCTCCACTGCTGGTGGGAATATAAACTTATACAACCACTCTGGAAATCAATCTGGCGATTTTTCAGACTACTAGGAGTAGCGCTTCCTCAAGATCTAGCCATACCACTCCTAGGCATATATCCAAAAGAGGCTCAAGTATACAAAAAGGACATTTGCTCAACCATGTTTATAGCTGCTTTATTTGTAATAGCCCGAAGCTGGAAACAGCCCAGATGCCCCTCAACTGAAGAATGGGTGCAGAAATTGTGCTATATCTATACAATGGAGTATTACTCAGCCATGAAAAATAAGGAAATCATGAAATTTGCAGGTAAATGGTGGGACCTGGAAAGGATCATCCTGAGTTGTCCCTTGAAGCAAAAAGACACAAACGGTATGTACTCACTCATATAAACATACAACATAGGATAAACCCACTAAAATCGGTACATCTAAACAATCTAAGCAAAAGAGATGACCCTAACTAAAACGCTCAATCCCTAACCTGAAAGGCAAAGAGGATGGACATCAGAAGAAGAAGAAAACAGGAAATAACCTAGGAACCTGCTACAGAAAGCCTCTGAAAGCCAGAAGAAAAAATCAGGAAACAACCTAGGAACCTGCCACAGAGGGCATCTGAAAGCCTCTGCCCTGCAGACTACCAAAACAGATGCTGAGCCTGATGGCCATCTGGCGGGCAGAGTGAATGGAATTTTATGTAAGAAGTGGGAAATAGCAAGAGCTGGAGAGGACAGGAACTCCACAAGGAGAGCAACAGAACAAGAAAATTTGAACACAGGGAACTTCCCAGAGACTCATACTCCAACCAAGGACTATTCATGGAGATAACCTAGAACCCCTGCACAGATGTAGCCCATGGCAGTTTAGTGTCCAAGTGGCTTACATAGTGATGGGAAGAAGGACTGCCTCTGACATAATCTGATTGGCCTGCTCTTTGATCACCTCCCCCTGAGGGTGGAGCAGCCTTACCAGGCCACAGAAGATGACAATGCAGCCATTACTGATGTTATCTTATAGACTAAGATCAGAAAGAAGGAGAGGAGGACCTCCCCTCTCAGTGGACGTGGGAAGGAGCATGCATGCAGAAAGGGGAGGTGAGGTGGGAGCGGGAGGGGGAGGAGGGAAGGGCTTATGGGATGATACAAAATGAATAAAGTGTAATTAATAATTATAATAAAAAAACATATGCCTTACAAAAATAACCTGCTTACAAGTTATACTGGTAAAATCATAGCACAAATGCTATTGGTGTAAGCAACCACTTTCAATTTACATTTAAAAGACAATTCCAGGTTTCACACTAAGGATAACCAAAGTTAGGGCTAGGCATAAAAAAAAAAAACATCCCAAGTTGGAAGCTTAACTGGATGGGGTCTTGCTCTGAGCTCACCATTCCATTTATTCCATGTAACAGCAGGCTTTTTTCTAATCTGTTTAATTTTCCTGGTGCTCTCTTTCTTCTCCAAATGTACATTTTATATTTTTCCTTGCTCAGCTTGCTCCGTCTCATTAAAGATCTTCATGAGACTGGTCACTAATAGCCATCCAACAGAGTCAATGCTACGTTGTTTGGAAATATCCTTTACCAAAGCTCTTAATTCATAACTCTTCAGTTTATCCTTTGGCATGTTTTTTTAAACAAGGCATTAATATTCTTCATCAAAATATCACAAATGTGATCTCTAGACCACATATTTATATTTTCTCTTTTAAAACCTCTTGAGCAGTCACCTTCATACTACTGTCATCCATGCTTTTACTATTTTGGCCCATAAAGCCCCATTTGCCTTCAACTGCTTTTCTTATTCAAAATTCTAAAGTCCATACTCCTCTAAACAACAGCATGCTGAGTTAGCCCAGCAATATCATTCCTTGGTACCAGCTTCTGACTTAGGGTTTTATTGCTGTGAAGAGACATCATAAAAATGGCATAATTTATAAAGGAAAACATAAGTGGTGCTGGCTTACAGTTCAGAGGCTTAGTCCATTATTATCACAGCAGAAAGCATAGTGGCATGCAGGAAGACATGGTGCTGGAGAGGTAGCTACAACTAGATTCACAAACAACAGGATCAGACAGTAGGCCTCTAGACCTGACTTAAGCTTCTGACTCTTTAAAGCCCACCCTCAAGTGACACACTTGCTACGAGGCCACATCTACCTCAAGAAGACCACATTTCTTAATAGTGCCGCTCCCTATGGACCTTTGGAGAGCATTTTTATTCAAACCATCACAGTAGAATTAACCAAATCCCCTCTTAATGTGCTCTTCTGCTATCTATTATCACCTATGGATATGATGCAGCATTTTTTTTTTACAAAGCATCTCAATGACAGTCCTTTCAAAAGCATCTCTAATCATCAGAATACAATTTATTTTGCTCTCATCAAAATCCTACTGCTCTTGTGTTCACTATTCCTTTTAACATATTCATTCTTTTTTACAATATTCTTGTTTATGTTTAAAATCATGTCTGTTTTCGAAAGCTAGGGTACTCTTTTTTACATCTTTTTACATACTTTTTCAAAGTATTCTAGGCACTATCCAATTACAGACCTCATATCAACTTGTAAACTTAAGATTAATGACTGAAAAAGGCTCAAAATAGAATGTGAAGTTGTACTTTATATTTTAGAAGGTATATCAATAGTAACAGTAACTATATTAATGAACCAATTAACTGCTTAATAGATAAAGAAGATTACCTTAAGTAAAAATTTTAGCAAACCCTAGAATAAATCGTTAAGAAAAATTAAAGAAATATCAAAGGCTGAATTTGCCATCAGCTCTAAAATTGTTGTCATTAATGCCTTCACCCATGAATCACATTTGATAAATATTTCTCATGTTAAATGATTAATTTTCCCCTCTAACCATGAGTTAGATCATCTCTCCTATATGATATGTCAAAGACACCCTCATAAAAAATTGTCCTTGTTGAAGTCAATGCCAATGCATGTTTCATAAATGGACAAGTAATCACTTTCTAATACATTTAAAAAGAAATCCCACTAAAATTTAATACGAATATTTTATGATTTTTATAGTTATGATTACATCAAAATTGTCTCAGTGCTTATGAAACATACAGTAGAATGTGCATGTATGTAGGCTGCATATAACATGAACTTACAATGATTCAAAAAAGTGAGGCAAATAGAGATCTAATGGTACATCAAAGTACAACCAAGAAAGACTGGGTCCTAGAGTGCGTGGGAGCTGTTTCTATCTTCCTGAAAACTTTTTCTTTTTATGTAAAGCACATCAAAATAGAGTTATCATTGCTTACTCACACACACACACACTTCAAGAAAAAATGAGTCTGAGTCTGTCATGTTAAAATTCCAACTAACTTCTGTGTTCAGTGACAGGGAGGGAGGAAAGTAGGAATATGATTTGGGGGAGAGGGTTATTAGAATATTTTCAGGTTCTTCTTTATCTCTGCACTGATTTCTAGGATGTTGTTTGTTTGTTTTAATAAAATTACATCACCTATGTAATCCTGTACATCCTTACAGAATGTATATATATCTCTTAATAGATTTATTCTATGGTGCATTTAATTTACTGTCAACTATAAATGCTAAAGCATCTCTAGGATTCACTTCAGAGAATTTTATACCTTTTTTTTTTTTTTACAACTTACAGGGGAATTCTCAGTATTGATTAGAACACTTGTCAAAAAGAAAAAACAAACAAACAAACTAAATTAACAGCCACATTTCAAGTATGGCCAATCTACAGCAAATTATTTATACAAATTCTTAAAGGTTTGGTCCCCAGATGCTCAGGCAGGTGCTCCTTCTGCTTACCCTTCACAATCTTTTTGTCAGCATTTCCAGTGCTACCGATTCTGTAAGTAATATTTGCAATAGAGATCAGGCAGGTAGCAAAGTTCTAAATGTCCTTCTTGCTGATGAATTCTCCTTCTTTTGTAGCTTTTCACCATGGGTTCACATGTTATGGCCTCTAAATCACAAACTGAGGTAAGCAAACTCTAGTCCTGAGAGAAATGAGGAAAATACAAACCTTTCATTACTTTGTGTGTTCATTTCTAAGCTATTTGATTTACTTTTACCTGACTGAAAGTTGTAGTAATAAACATTTGGAGCATGTTTTTCTTTCTTTTTTATTATTTATTTATTTATTTATTTATTTATTTATTTATCTATTCATCATTTATTTATTTATTTCCTTTTGCTTCTTCCCCCAGTGTACTTAAGGAACTCTGGGGAGCCAGGAGGGAAAAAGGATTTCTTCTGCTGCTGATCTGCAAAAATACTTCTGCTACCCAGTCTTACTGAGGCCAGTTACTTGCCAGAACACAAACAGCCTTGCACTGGATTCATGAGCATGCACAGATGCTACCTTTCAATGTTGAGGCAAACAAGCATCCTGCTTTTGCTGATTGCCCAAAGGGAATGATAAAAAAATCAATAGTGTATCAGGCTTTCCCTCTATGCTTTTGCCTACAGATGGGTGACAACACAAAGCATTGTCTTTCATTACATAAGTAGACTGAGAAAGAAAAACAAAGCAAAGCAAGATGTACAGGGTGAACTGACTAGCTTCCCTGTTTGCAACAGTTTTTGAAATATTTTGCTTTGTTTTCCCCTTTGGCAGTGGTAGTTGCTAAAGCAGCAGCCTGCATACAGTAAAATCTTGCTGTCAAAATCATGCCAATAATGGTAGCAAAACTAAAAGTAAGGAATATGTCTTAAGTTAGATTTTATATGTTATCATCTATATGCTTTAGAATTTTGAATAAATGGGTTTTTTTTTGTTTTAATTTTGATCTTGTATCAGACCTAGAACGGGAATCATGTTAAAGTTTTCTAACCACCAAAAACAGTAAAAGGTTAAAATGATTCTGTATAGGGCAGTAATCTCAGGACAGAAAGAACTAGTAGATAATAAATTTTGAGTATTTTTAACCAGTTGTATAAGTTAAAATATACTTGTTCCAATTCACAAACATCAGTGAGAGAAATAAATATCTGCTCAAAACACTCATTGTGAAACCACTAAGGATATACACTGTTAAAAATTCAATATTTCTTTTTCTCTTCAATATCCTCTACCACACAGAAGATGTCACATAAATCTGAGACTTTAGATATCTATATGACTTGAATATTTTTCCTTTTTTGTTTCTTTTCTTTTTTTTTTTTACTGACTTTATTACCTGGGGTTTAGAAAGTAATTTTTATCAAAATCGGTTTAATACTGTCTAGAAAAATTAAGATAAAAATTACAAAATATAAGGTACATAACAATAGAATTAAACAAATGTGAAATCTAATTTTACACGAAAACATTTATTTGTCTGAATTATCACTTACGGTGAATTTGGGAAGAACTAACAAATGATGATGTCTTAATTGTTGTGTTCTTCCCTGGAGAAAACTTTCTCATGTTCTCAATAATCATTAGTTATCTGTAGTTCTTTGTGTAGGATTGAAGCCCCATGAGATTCTCCAATTTTAGAATGTGTACTGGTGTTGTGGTTGTTCCAATCTTGTTTACAAAGCCATTATGATGGGGGAGCAGCCTTACCAGACCACAGATGAAGACAATGCAGCTAATCCTTATGAGACCTGATAGGCTAGGGTCAGAGGGAAAAGGAGGAAGAACTCCCCTATCTATGGACTTGGGGAGGGACATGAAAAGAGATGAGGGAGGGGGCTACAGCTGAGATACAACATGAATAAACTGTAATTAATAAAAATAAATAAATAAAATTTTTAAAAAGCCATGATGATGAAATATGAAAATAGCTTCTCTGACATTTCTAAGATATGCAATCTCATTGAAAACTTCTTGTTCCTTGTTCTTATAATTTATCCACACACCCCCTGATATGATTGCTGGGCCTTAAATTCATTGTTGTGATGTAAATGCATGAGGTGAAGCTGGACACCATGAGGTTACTCGTTCTCTGCATTTTGGCCAGTTTGAGTTTTCTGTGATGATCTCAGTCTGTTGAAAAGAGACTTTGATGAGGGTGAGTTCTGTACTTATCTGTAGATATAAGAATGAATAATGATAATTATTCTGGCTTAGTTTAGTGACAGAGTTTCAAGTTTCACAATTTGACATTTTGGTCTTTGATACAGAGTTAATGTTTGTTTGTTTGCTTGCTTGCTTATTTGGTTACGTGATAGACACAAGTGTGATTTCATTCTTCTACATGTATATACTAAATTTTTCCATCATTATTTGTTGAAGATATCTGTTATCATTTTTCCAGTGTATGGTTGGGGCAACTTTGTCAAATACTAGAAGGCTGCAGTTATGTGTACTCATGCTTTTGATTTTGTACTATTGGTATACATATATGTTTTCATGTCAGTCAGTACCATGTTGCTTTCAAATTTTGATTCAATGGCTGGCACTAGTCATTAGAGCGAAGATGCCATAAGCTAATTTTGTTTGCAAATGCTGTCACAGTCACACTCAAAATTTTACTTTTATGAACTTTTAGACATTTTCAATCAAAACCTATTACAAATCAAGAATAATAATTACATGTAAATTAAACACAAAGAACAATAAAGAAAATCAAATAACTTTCTAAGTATACCAAAATCAGGGCATAATAGGATATGTACAATTATTTCTACTATCACTTCTGTTATTCTATTTTTTTTTCAGTTCACTCAATATTTAAGCCATACAAAATGTACAAGATTTTACTGTGCATTGCAACTACAGGAACAAGTCACAAATACAAATCTCCACAAAATGGAACTCCATGTTTATAGTATAATTGAAACAGACTCCTGCCAAATTCTTTAAAGACATTTTGGAATCTCCCAGGAAGTATTTTTAACCAACTTAAACAATGAAAGCTAGCTACAGCTACACACTTGGGGATATGTCTGTTAAACAGCAACCTCCAGAATTGATGCACAGCATACACTGATTGTTTTTTTTTTTTTTTTTTTTTTTTTTCCTTCTAAACCCAGTATTGGAGAGGGCAAGCTTGGCACTTATTTTAGTATTGTATTTTCTTGATCAAGCTAATGTAATAAACCTTACCCCAAATGCCACCTATTAAAAGCTGCTAAAGGATTTTCATATGTGTCTCTCATTTCTTTATTCTTGTCAGGAATGCTCTTGTATTTTGTTGAGTCCTCAGTGACCACATAAGAGAGCTCCTTTATATACGTACAGTTTTCTATATGATTTTTCCCCAGTATTTTCTGACTTCTATTGTTGAATTTCTAAGGTGGATTATACAGACTGAACATTACATCAGAACCCTATTTTCCTCTTTAGCACTAGATTTTCTGAATCCAGAAACCTTAAGCAACTTATATTATGTGATATATTCTATACTCACTGCTGAATTGCCATTGTGACAAGCTTTTTAGTACTGCTATCACTTGTTTCTTAAACCTCTATTTTAGCTTAGAGAGTTTTCTTTCAAAACTCTTAATTGTGGGTACTTTTATGCTTGCTATTGACTTTTCTTAAAACCAATTGAAATTTTATTGAATCTAGAAAAACAGCTTTATAATGTATAATACAAAATCTGCATGTAGTATCAGAAGTTTAATTTAGCAGTCTACTTAAGTGAGTGAGTTTCCCAATACCTTTCTCTACACAAATAGGACCTAGCCTATTTAGTGTTTATATCTCATCTGATTGTACAGTTCAATCTGCCTTCCCCAAGATGTTTGTTATATTGATAAAACAGAAGCTATCTCTAATTTTTAACCATTTGCAAATAAAAATTTGTTTTTTCCAAGGGAGTCTCATTGGGGAAACAAATTACTCTTAGGATTTATGGCCATCACTACATGACCAATATGAAATGAACTTAATGCCAGCTTTAGAAGTGCCTTATTTTATAATGTCATGTTGAGGTTTTTTCTTTCTTTATCTTTTTTCACATTTACATATATGTAACATGTATAATGTATTATATATAGGAACAAAAGCACAGAAATATACATAAGTACACATATGTATTATTTGTATATACTTTTAACCCCATAGGTTCTATTAGGGCTTTCAACTTTTCTTTCAGTTGCCTTATAGGATAAAGTCTACAGTACATAATCTTATCATCTAATTCTCCATAATTTATGCTCACCATTTGTTTTATTTCTTTTTTCACTGTTTTGAAGGTATAACATTTTCATTTACCTTATTTTATTTAACACAGAATTAAGTAATTATTTCTAAGAAAAATTGTTTCCTATATTTAGTAGGATTTTCTGCTTTTGTTGTTTTCATTTTTTTACTTTTTATTACTTGAGATTTTATATATTCATACAATGCATTTTGACCATATGCATTTACTTCTCATGCTTTAATACTTTTAAATGTTTTCTCAGCTTAATTGTATAAATATTTAGAAGAAGGCCTGTAGGGCTTTAGAGAGGACCATTGCTACAATTCTATATTAATTCTAAGTAGACTCTTGGAAGCTACAGTTTATAAGACAATTCATGTAATTTTATAATTCTGTCTTTCTCTTGGCCAGATGTCATTGAGGATGAGGCAAGTATATCCCTTTTAGTTATCAACAGGGTGAGGACCCTTTGATTTTATAGAATCATAGAAGCTAGGGAAGTAAGCTGGTTTTAGAATAGTTGTAGATCTGAGGTTGATTTCTGAGTGGTGTCTACTCTACAAGCTGGGTGGAAATCTGCTGAAACACATATAGACTGTGAGCCAATAAGCCTGTGGCCATACCCACAGCCTCTATTGAGGCTGCCAAAGTTATCCCAAATAATGAGTGGTATAGCCACAGCCCACCAGTGCCTTGGGGAAAATAAATAAAGCATGTTCCTAAATTTAAAATATTTATATGGGTTGGTGGTATTGGGCTTGTCCCAAATGCAAGTTAGGACTAGAGATAGGAAGTTAAGTGCAAGGAAGGTGAAGTTCAGAAGAAAGTTTGATAAATGACTCTTAATAAGCCCAATATCTCTTTTTAGCTTTTACAAGGATGGGAAACAGTAGGGAAAGTGAAGGTGCCATTGTATCCTTTAGGAACTTGAGAGTAAGTGATTTTGGAGACAAACATTGAGGCATTATCCGATTGTATGAGTCTATGGAGTTCAAATATGGGCAAAACATCATTCATAAAATGTACTTCTGCATTCTCATCCATATTAGAGAAAGCTTATACTCTTTCTGAGAAAGTCTCTAACATATTAAAAAGACGTCTTTTCTTTGGAGGCATGTGTGCTAAGCACAAGTTTTAAAGACATCCATGACATTTAATGAATGAACACTTTAGTAAACAAAATCAAGGAAAAAAGGGGCAAAGGCTATTCAAGAAGCTAAATACCTAAGTACATTTAGTCATTTTTAATTTATTCTTAAGTTTCTTGAGAAAAAAAATATTACTAGCTTGAGATGAGTAACAAGAAACTATACTGGAAATAGTTTGTCTCTTGAATGTTCTAAAGTACAGAGTGTCTTTTTTTGGAGGGGAGGGAGTCCTATTCTTTTTTTCATCACAGTGCATGACTTACAACAGAAGCTTTGGAAGGGACTTCTAGATAAACATGCTTGAGTCCAAAGTGCGTAGCCCAAATTTCATCTCCAGAGCCAGCTTTTTAGAAGAGCAGTAACAATTTTCCAAAATGGTGTATATCCAAAAGACATTTGAATCTCTGTAGGACTGATCAGAGGAAGGAGTAATCTTAAATATAGAATGACTTTTGTGTTATTTGTTGTAATGTGGCATAAGTTGTCATTTCCATGAAACTTAAAAATACAATTTGCAATTTTCTAGCCATTTTGACTGATTGTCAAGATTACATTGGGTCCTAGCTATATTGCAGTAAAAAGATATAAAAATAAGGCATCAGGATTAATGGTATTCTTTTTTAAAGATTTATTTTATGTATATGAACACCGTTTTCAAGCACAGCAGAAGAAGGAATCAGATTTCATTACAGATGGTTGAAAGCCACCATGTGGTTGGCTGGGAATTGAACTCAGGTCCTCTCGAAGAGTGGCCAATGCTCTTAACTGCTGAGCCATCCTTTCAGCCCCAGATTAATGGTATTTAAGTCCAAGGATAAAAAAGAAATTTAAGGAGACAGATAAGAAAAAAAAAAGAGTTCAGATTTGAGTGTGACAAGGCCACTTTTATTTAGTTCAAGTAAGGAAAAGTGATGCCATTACAGAAAGTGTGTCAATAAAGTATTCCCAGGAACAGAGCAAGAGCAAGACAGAGAAGATACTTAGGAATAATTTATCTTCCCACGTACATGTATTGGAAGCAGTAAATAGGATGATTCCAATATCATAGGAATGAAGACACAGGGAAGGCAACATGGTAAGAGGTAAGTGTTATAGGGCAGTCTCAATACAAAGGCATTATCAAGAAGTAAAACTTGTCAAAGCAATGTCTAAAATCATAGAGAGACATCTCAATGAACATAATGGGATTGCCAGAAAGGCATAAGTAGTCTGTCTCCTGTACTGTTATGACTTTAGTTGAGAAAATGAATCCAGCATTCTGATGAGTGATACATACAGAAAAGGCAGGTCCAAGAGCATACCTCCACTTATAGACAAGGCCAGCTAAAGGAGAGCAGCTGAACAGATGGACCCTGGTTTTGGGAGTCAAATATGGTCGATGGCAAAAGCCAACATAAACATAAGATTTGTACCCAGGAGGGTTAAATCAGCAATTTAGATTGATTAGGAGAAATTGAATTTATTGGTGGACCAAGTGTCTCTCCTGTATTTTGGTACCAAATGTAAGCAAGGGTACAGTGCAAATACAGAAAAGATTATTAGAGAGGAATAATCTGCCTGTCCACCTCAGATAACACAAGGCAGAAACTTGGTTTCATATGATCTTCAGCAAGTTGGGGGTCTTTGAGAATGCAGGATGTTAGAATTAACCAGGAACCTAATGTCCTTGTATGAAGTAATAGACTATTGGGATAAATAAGGGAGCTAATAGTTTTTTCTGGTAAACAGAAACCAGTCTATGAGATCCCTGGAGAATGCTGAATTTAGCCTTTTGTTTACCAAATAGATATACTTTTGTTTACCTGGTCTCCAATATTGCCATTTTGAGTACCTGCTTGGGAGAGCAACATTTTATAGTTCTGTTCTTAAAACGTATTTCAAAAACATCGAGGAACCCAACATTCTCTAGGGCACTAGACCATCAGTTAACATTTGTCTGAACACTACCAAATACAGCTAAATGCTCCTAATATTAATAGTGGATTTTTATGGTAAGCATTTCTTTCAATGCTGGGGAAGGGGTGAGGTAGGGATACTGGACTCCTTAGTTAGCAAAAGTTAAAGCTTCTCTGGGTCCCTGGATGTCCTGAACAAAGGTCTGTTCTTCAAATATCCAATAAGACCATTTTCCTGCTGGTGCAAGCTGCTTTGAGTAGTTTTCAGACAATTTCAGTAACCTGCATGTCAACCACAGCTGCTTGTTACATTGTCACACAAAAGACTGTTTCAAATGGCTTGTGTTCAACACTTTTGACATCACAAGCCTCAGTTGACTAAATGTTCCTTTCGTCAATTCTGTCCTGGCCAAAGGGTGAGCACTTCTCTTACTGGCACAAAGGACTTATGAGTGGGGTAATTTTTTTTTTATAAGAGAATACACTGGCTCAGTTGTTGTCCTTCCTTTACATGAAGCACTGTGTCATAACTGGCACAAACATAATTCTTCATTTGCATGAAGATCTTCCATAATTGGTCAAGACATCCCTTGCCACACTTCTTTCTAGAATATATAAACAGACTGTTAGGCTAATGTAGTGGAGATTTCTGGTTTCTTTGAAGACTAAATTTTGTCATGTGCTGATTTGCTGCAAGCTGGGCATGTGATATTTTGCCCAGGTTGGTTTGTGAGAGGGCATGCAATGTTTTGCTGTGATTCCTCACTTGTGAAGGGTGTGACTTTGGTCAGCTGAGAATATTCGTGAATGGACTTTAAGGAGAGGACATATATAGAGACAGAATGAGACACCACTTTTTGGATTGACATCGCTGCTCTGATGTTCATGCTTTGAAACCTGGACTTCACAAAGAGAAACTTTCCAGAGAGCTTCTCTGGGCAATCCAACTTGGGCTTGCGGCTTTCACTGGCTTTGTGTTGCTACTCCATGTTGGCCTTTGGACTGGACTGCTGCTATCCTGACAACCTAGTCTGGTAATCACAGCTCTATTTCCTGTTAATCTCCTTCCTAAAGTTGAGGGAATGGGGGTTGGAAGGGAGGTAAAGGTGCATAATAACCCTAAATAAGGTTTGGTGAAAAATCTAAGCACACAGGTTAATTTCCTCAGTCATTCATAGAAAACCCCTCTGTTAGTAGCAAAACCATTACCACTTCATTTAAGTGCTTAGATTATAGACATCGGTTACTACATTTTTACAGATTTATTTACATATATTTAACTTTCAAATGGAGAATGATAGCAGTAAAATGAGACCAACAGCAGTAATAGTTGAGGTGGTTGCAATTACTGCCCTGGATGTTGAAGTGGTAACAAAAAATAATAGCAATGAGAAGGCTGGTGAAGAAGTCCATAGAGTAACAAGGCCAGAAACGGCAAGAAACAGAAGTTACACTAAAAATGAAGGGTAAAGTTCCATGATAACTGGCGACACATGTCCTTCCTCCCACCCTCAAAACAGGGTTTCTCTCCATAGTCTTGGCTGTCCTAGAGTTGCTTTGTAGACCAGGCTGGCCTCAAACTCACAGAGAGCTTCCTACCAATGCCTCCCTGATTGTTGGGATTATAGGTGTGTGTCACCAGACCTGCCTTATACCTTCTTATAACCTACATTGAGTTGTCCAGACAGGTAGAGTAGATTTTTTTGGTTCAATATCCATATTTGGATGCTCATAATTTGTGGTCAGGGGTATTAAAATTGAGAATGTTATGTTTCTTCTTGCTCTTCAAAGTCAATTAAGTGTTAGAGGACTGTGGAGCATCTCTCACAATGTCTTATATTTATGAGAACTCACCTAGTCTCTTGCTCAGCAGGGCCATGGAAACATCATTGGGTGTTTTCTAACCAGTTTCCAGTCTACCAACAGGCTTCCGGAATCCCACATCTTCTTTGCATAGGGTCTTTTTCTCTTTTGCCTTGCTGTGTGTAATTCCTCACCCATAATGAAAAGCTTTTCTTCACAAATATAAATGTAAAGAAAAGGAGAAAAATGAGAGAGACCTGTCAAAATCTGAAAAGAAATAGCTCATATTTCTAGGATCTTGCGAGCCCTAAAGACTACAGGCATCAGAACACCTAAGTCCAAGTGTCACCACACTTGTCATGGTAGAACAGGGGTCCTAGCATAAAGACCTTTCAAAAGCTGAGACATTGTCATATGCAGCCTCCTATCACTTGGTGTTGTCTGAGATGAGTGTTGGAAGTGGTCTGATGGGTGTTACTGGACCTGCACCTTATGATCTGGTTACACCTATCTTTGTTTTATAAACCTGCCTAAAACACATCTGATTGGTTGATTAAACAACCTATATCCTGGGCAGAGCAGAATGGGGTAGGCATGGCTAAGGGTCCAGGGCTTTGGAAGGCAGAGAGGATGATGTGAAGCATACTGAGGGAAAGAGAAGAGAAAGGAGAATGCCAGGATGGGTTAGAGTAGAGAACAAAAAAACATGTAGGCTGAAGAAGGGACTCAAATAGTGCTGTAAAAATGCCCAGATAAAGAATACAAGCAAGTACCATGGATTAGGGATGACCAGATGAGGATGATTAAGTCAGATGGTATTAGATGGGGTTGGGAGATAGAAATGGATGGTGAGGTTATTGAAACAGTGTAAGAGAAATATCTCACCAGTCTAAGGTAAACAAGGCAATTACAAAATCTAACAGGTGTCTGTGTCTTATTATTTATGATAATGGGTTAAATAATACCACTATGATAATCTTAGAGCTAACAATCAGCTCTTTATAGCCCAATACTCTATGTATCATTATTTACAACAACAAATGACTATAATGAGCAGGAGCGAGGGCTGCAGTGGTTAAAACCCAGGAAAAAGACTGAAACTTTAGAGCCCAGAATTATATTTCAAGGTTTCTAAAAGCTGAATCAATAGAACCTCACCTCTAAGGTTTGGTGTTATAAGCCTCATGACATGTCAGTTCAGCCCTTAGGGCACTGGCACAGAAAGACCCAGGACTGACAGCATTGGAAGAGATTATCCTAATACATCTGCACTCCATGACCTGTAAAGCAATCAGCCAACTTATTTAACCATAATAACAATACTAAAAGTGACTTGCAGGTAAAAAAGAAAGTGCCTTTTTAAACTATGTCTCTTTGTGGAAGTATTTAAAATTGGGTATTATTCCTCTGTCTTTATTTTTCTTCAACTTTATTTTTCTAAGTCAGAAGTTATAAAGGACTTATCGTAAAGGCTTTCAATTTTTTTTGCCTATACTTATTGCACATCATATTGGGTTTTATGTAGTTAGTTTCTTTCAGTTAAATCATGTTCATGACTATATTTATTCCTGGTTCCCACTCCCTTTATTGGAAACTTTTCTTTCCCTCTTCAAATAGTTTCTTCCCTTCTCTTTCTGTTCTCCTTTTTTTCATGTCACATATATATGGTTTTATGTATCTATTAAAAAGTGCAGGATTAAAAGAACATTAAGCTATTTGTGGAAGTTGTCTACTTTTGGAGAGTAAGGACTCTCTTGGGTTATTTCTTTTGTAATTTTAGAACTTATTAATCATGAATTATAAAGGCCTTGAAAAATCCAGCATCATATTATAGTATGTCATATAATCTTTCATCATTGAAATTGATGAACTCTAAATGTTAAATCTTCTTTTAGATGCTTACAATTGCTTACATATTAAAAATTCTTCATTCTTTTCTTTTTTAATATATTTATTTTTATTCACTTTACATTTTGGTTGTAGCTCCATCCTACCTCATCTCCCATTCCTATCCTTCCTCTCTCCCTTTTGCCCCCTCCCATATTCAGCAGAAAAGGGGAGCTAATCAAGTCAAATCAGTTCTGTCCCCCTGTTCCCCTAGCAAAGCAGTTCTGCCAGGGGTAAGTGATCAAAAAGCTGGCAAGAAAGTCCTGCTTTTCCTAACTTGAGGACCCACAGAAGCCTAAACTTCCTATGGATTTACATTTTGTAGGAGCTCAAGGTCCAGTCCATTCACCTTGGATGATGCTTCAGCCTCAGCAAGCCAGTCTGGGTCCTAGTTAGTTGACTCTCTCATTCTCTTCTTTTGAGCTAGGATCTTGTTAGTCTTTCCTTAATATAAACTTAGATATTCACTATATTTCTTTTAAATAAATTTAATTTTCAATTTTTAAATAATTGCAGAATTATAACTCATTAAAAACATAATAAACGATGCTTGTGAAGACATGGTTATTGAAGGGAATCTATATCCACTAATTTCTAACAAAAATCTATAAACATTTTTTCTTATACAATGACAGATATGTGTAGTCCTTTCTTTCCATCAAAGAAATTTCACTTTGCAACAGGAAAAGATAGATGTAGAAAACCACAACCAATTAAAATGTAGAGTTGTTGGGCCCAGGCCCAGTGGATACATCTACAAATCACTCTAGCAACTATGACTCAGGCAGCATTGAAGAAGAGCAAGTAGAAAGATTATAAGAACCAGATTATCAGGGAGAAAACAGAATAAAATATAATGCACAGGAATCTATTCACCCTTCCCCTTATTTTGCCTAGTGGTTACACTTTTAGTTCAAATCTAACCCAGGAAGCTGTCATTGATAAGCGAATGGAAAGTAATTTTCTCATATGTAATTTTTATAGACTGTACCATTACCAACACACTACTTTTAGTCAAGTATGAAATAACTACTTTAACATCACTTTGTCAGTCCTCATACATATTATATATATTTTTTAAACTTTTCTTCATGTATTAGGAAATATATTGGGCAGCATTGTATGTTTTGATTCATAAATAAAACATAAAATACAGTAACTGTAGCAATGCTTCTTTTTCCTTTCTGTTGTTAGTTTCGTTTTTCTGATGATTTGGGATGTTTGTCCCCATTTCTATTAAGGTCAAGAATAGCTGTTGTCCAGGCTAGCTTTAATTGTCAATTTGACACAGCTTAGAGTCAGCTGAGAGAAAAGCTGCAACCAATGAGCTGCAGAACAGATGATGAGAACAGAACAGAATGCCCTGTAGCAAGTCTGTGTGGAACTGTCCTGATCACTAACTAATGCAGGAAGGCCTAGCCCTGTGTAGGTGTCACCTTCCCTAGGCAGGTGTTCCTGGACTGGAGAAGAAAGAGCTAAGCACAAACCTGTAAACAAACTCCAAGCAGAGATCTTCATGGTTTTTATTCAGACTCTGGTTGAGTTTCTGCCCTGATCTCTGCCTGTGAAGAACTGTGGCCTGGAAGTATGATCTGCATTTATTTTGGTGAGAATATTTTTTCACAGCAATAGAATGAAATTGTAACAATATTTCTTTAGGATAGGGCTAAAAGCCTTCCCCGCCTCATCTTGTTTGAAAGTCTTTGATTTCTTTTCACTACTGAAGTAGTTTTGCCTAATATAATGCTCTGAATTGCTAGTTCTTATCTTCCGGTACTTGAAAAATATGTTTCTTTCTGACATATAACCTCCTTACTTTCCAATGACAAATCTGTTATTCAAACTGTTTTTCTTTGCAAGTTTTTCTTTTGTTTTACTCACTGCTTTCATGTTTTTGTTTTGTTTTGTTTTCTGAAGAAGGTAAAGGAGGAGAAGGATGCTTTGTTAGTACTGATGTGACAGGAAATCCAGGATACCCCATTGATAATCTCTAATGCCATGTAGGCCTTAGTGGAGAGTATTATCTGTGTTCTCTCTCTCTCTCTTTCTCTGTGTGTGTGTGTGTGTGTGTGTGTGTGTTTGTGTGTGTTGGGGGGTGGATTGCTGCATACACATGAACATTCAGGTTTGTGCTAGTTATACGTCATTAATTAAAACAGCTTTGTACAAAAAAATCTGCCCTGCTAAAACATTAGAATCAACCATATATATGTAAATAAGTTACATTGTTTATTTATAGGTTTTTTTTAAAAGAACAATCAGTGTGCAGTATGAAAAACATTTAATATCTAAAAACATCAAAGTATAAAAATTATTGGAAAGCCTACCCAAAAATCTCAAGTATTTTCATTGCGTAACATGAACTCATAGATTTCAGTAAATTTTCAGTTTCTCAATGTAAATTTGAATTTCAATCTACCAGCAGCATTTCAACTGCATTTGCATATACACTATACAAATATTCAGTTCAAGCAATCATATATTTTCTTCTTTCAAACATGTCAAATTCTATATAAGGGAATGTTCTTTTATACTTTAAAAGAAGCTTAGAAAGTTAAATGTACAAAATAGATTAAGGAGATGGAAAACTCATGGAAGAAAGTCTTTTTAAGCATTCTATAACAAGAGATGAGGCTCCCCTCTCTGTTGTTCCCAAACAGAATTTAAAGGACTTAGAAAATGCATTGTAGTAGATGAATGGAGGAAAAAAGAACAGGGTCAGGAATTAAACCCTTTTCTGCTGATTCAGCTGATACTTTCTTTTCTGCTTTAATGCAGACAAAGATTCTTCACTAAATAACCACTTATATTTCTGGCATAATGATTGATTTTCATTTATAATTTTAATTACATTTTCACTTTCAAGTTCCTTCATTTTAGAGCATTTTTTGTTGGTCCCTTTACCATTTTTGCTTGTTCTGAATACTAATTTCACTACTGTTCTAATACATGCATTTAATAAAATATTAACTGGATTGCTCTATAAAAACAAAATGACACAAAATAATTGTAAACAAAGTATTTGGTGCCATCTTTTTCTCCCTTTTCTAGAGCTTATTTTAACTTTTCAGTTTATTGGGGAAAACATGTCAAATAGTGCCATGTTCTTAGCTGCTTGTTGTAGGACCAACGCATAACAGAAAATGAAGCCAGTTCAGTCTATACTTCCTGCCATTCTAAGGTGTCTATGTATCAATATGTATTCCTCACCATAGGTCAGTTGCTTAGCAACCAGAGAAGTAAGGACCTATTAATTGAAAGTATTCTGTATTGCTGGCAATGCTTGCTGCAGGATGCTGAACTTAGGAACAGCAAACACTGTCAGAGAAAAATTCTGCTGGGGATGAAAGATAAAAGGGTTGCAGCATTATATTACTGTATTATCTTACTTGAATTCATTACGTTCTAATTTTTTTATTTGTTTGTATGTGATTACTTATTTATTTGTTTTGTATGCATTACCATTTATTTATATAAAAATAGCATGTCAATAGATTTTAATGTTAATAATCATAATGATCAGAATAGTCATGACTATTGAAAATAAAGGAACAGAGGACAAAGGAAGGAGGAAGAATAGAGAAAAGAAAAATAGATGCCACAACAGGTTAAATCCAGGACACTTTAGTGTCTCTGTAGTATACCTGATGCTAATATCTTAGGGTGGAAACCAACAGGGAGAGAAAGGATGATGAGGAACTTACTAAACCTCAAAGAAGTAATACTGAGAACCAATAACCATTATTCTAACAGAGGAACACTCAATAAATATGGTGGAAACATTTTCTACCAATCTATGGAAAACGTATAGTTTACATTAAGTAAACTATGAATTATTTCCCTCTCTGTTCTAAGGAATATAATATATAATTCATGTGCACACTGAAAATAGATGAACAGTTATTGATGTGTTTTAATTGAAAACTGTATTGGAATAAAGAAAATAACCTTGTAAAGACTAGGATGGATTGTTAAACTGTCTCATGGCCATGTTACCCTATTTGCTGCAAGAATTACAGTATTATAGCTCTTTATTTCCGGACTTATCACCGCCAGTACTTTTTGTATGCCAGAGGCAGAAACATAAACATAATGTGTGTGTGTCTGTGTGTGTGTGTGTGTGTGTGTGTGTGTGTGTGTGTGTGTAAGATAGTGTGTTGTTCTTTCAGTGTTGGGGTTGATCTGGAGCTACTATGCATTCAAATATTTCTTTTTTAATATTAATTATGCTTTATTCACTTTGTATCCCCCCATAAGCTCCTCCCTCCTCCCCTCCTGATCCCACCCTCTCTCTCTCTCCCTTCTTCACGCATGCCCCTCCCCAAGTCCCCACTGATAGGGGTGGTCCTCTTCTCCTTCCTGATCTTAGTCTATCAGATCTCATCAGGAGTGGCTGCATTGTCATCTTCTGTGGCCTGATAAGGCTGCTCCCCCCTCAGGGGGAGGTGATCAAAGAGCAGGCCAATCAGATTATGTCAGAGGCAGTCCCTCTTCCCATTACTGTGTAACCCACTTGGACACTTAACTGTCATGGGCTATATCTGTGCAGGGGTTCTAGGTTACCACCATGAATAGTCCTTGGTTGGAGTATGAGTCTCTGGGAAGTTCCCTGTGTTCAAATTTTCTGGTTCTGTTGCTCTCCTTGTGTGGTTCCTGTCCTCTACAGCTCTTACTATTTCCCACTTCTTATATAAGATTCCATGCACTCTGCCCAAGAGTTGGCCATAAGTCTCAGCATCTGCTTTGATAGTCTGCAGGGCAGAGGCTTTCAGAGGCCCTCTGTGGCAGGTTCCTAGGTTGTTTCCTGTTTTCTTCTTCTTCTGATGTCCAACCTCTTTGCCTTTCAGGATGGGGATTGGGTGTTTTAGTCAGGGTTTTCTCTTTTGATTAGCTTCTTTAGATGTACAGATTTTAGTAGGTTTATCCTATGTTATATGTCTATATGAGTGAGTGTATACCGTGTGTGTCTTTCTGCTTCTGGGAGAGCTCACTCAGGATGATCCTTTCTAGGTCCCACTATTTACCTTCAAATTTCATGATTTCCTTATTTTTCATTGCTGAGTAATACTCCATTGTGTAGATGTACCACATTTTTTGCATCCATTAACCCACAGAATCCTTGTTCTCCTTTGGACAGATTCTCGTGTATTCAGGATGACATGGTGTGAAACTTGTCCTCCTCTCCCAAATTGTACCTAATTGGATAATAAAAGTTCCTGACAGCCTATAGTTGGGCAGAGAGAAAGAAAGGCAAGAAGGAAAAAAAAAGAGGAAGGCCTTTATAACCAGGAGGCAGGAGAGATGTGACTTAAGGTCCTGGAAGGTATAGCTAGACACATGCTAGGTAGGAGAGTTAAATTAGATGAGTTAACACCTAAGTTTAAAATATTAAAAAAGTCTTGGTGTCTTTATTTATTGGCCTAATGGCATCCCTGGATCTTAGGCCTTTTCAGTAGAAGACATAAACCGCTGCTCTACATTTCAGATCACAGGTCACCAGGCACATTAATGGGCTGCCATGATCTAAAATGAAGGTAGCAAGGAGATAGGCTCTGAATGACTGTAGGAGCCGTGACAGAGTCTCTTAAAATGAAACACATATTTGATTAATTTTTGTCCATTTCTTATCAAAACTGAGTGTAGAATAAGCTAAAATGCAGTTCAGCTTTATAAATTGGACTGTATTTCTGAAACTTTGTAATGTAATTTTCACTTCATTTATTTACACTACTATATACATGTGCTGCTCTGGTTGCCAGTGGCCCCTTTTCTTCAGTCTTGATTTATGAGGAGGAGGACACCACACTGGGCTTAGAAATCCTTCTCTGCCAGAACCAGCATGCTTTAACTCCTTTCCTATTACATTTATAAACACCTGTATCACAGATATGGCAGTGGTAAGGTCTTCAGAACGAGCAACTTTCACTCTCACACACAGACAGACACGAGAGAGAGAGAGAGAGAGAGAGAGAGAGAGAGAGAGAGAGAGAAAGATACAGAGACAGACAACACAGAAAGACACAGAGAGGGAGACAGAGAGACACAGAAATAATGATAGTTGTTGAGCAGAATATTGTTTTGGCCATGAGAGTTGTTGAGCATTAATATATCATAATTAATAATAACATAGTGCCTGGTTTCTTCACTTTTCTAGATGTAAATTTAAACTAATTGTGTAAGTAATTTCAGAAAATTAGTTTTAAGTTTGACAGTGTCTATGTTTCAGTTCACCATATATTAACATTCTAGGTGGTGAGCAGGTGAGTTTTCATGATTAATTATTTATCTGGTTCCTCCTAAGATTTACACTGTTAATACTCTTAGTTACAAATTCAGAGATAGAATCTGTAATAAGTTTCTGATCTACCAAAATGGTATTTTGATTAGGGAGGATTAATTGACTGAGTGTGTTTTAATACAGTGTAATCCTATTTATATTTTTCCATTTATCCATGCTCTCATTTGGACGTCCCTGGTTATATTCTTGTTAATTTAGGCTGGGTTATGTCAATCTAAGTAGTAAATTAAAAATAGGACATGGTATCGGTAACTAAATAGTTATGCTGTTTCCTGGGGGAGACTATTTCTCTTACTCTTAGCATTTCTTAGCTTCTTATGGTTCTTTGTTGAGAACCAAAGGGTTGAGGCCTTCTGAGCTTTGCCCCATCTATATTAGTATGGTGTCTACTAATATAGATGGGTAATATAGAGGGTAATATTCATGGGTATAGCCTCCCAGACAGGTCTAGGAGATTGTTTTTCAAACCAAACTTCTTGTTCTGACTCTTAACAATTTTTTTCCCTCTCTTCTGCAAAGATCCTTGTGGCTTAGGTGTATGGGCTGTGTCTTATATCTGTTGGGAATTGCCAGCCCTGGAAACATATCTATCTCTATCTCTAATCTATATCTATATACATATATATATACCTATATGTATATATGTCTATATATACATATGTAAACACATTTAGATATACGTATGTCACAACATAGATTGAACATGTTTTATTTATATAATGTACATAAATAGCATATCTATATACACATATAAATACACAATAATATATATATATAATACACATATGTACATCAGAAATCAAAGAAAAAAGGTCATTAAGTTGAAAGAGAGTAAGGGACGTACATGGCAGGGGCTACAGGGAGAAAAGTTGAAGGGGACAATGATGTAATTATAATCTAAAAACAACAACAACCTAGCAAATGGCCAGCTGTTAATACTCAAATCTCAGGACTTTGAAGAAAACTTGTCCCTGCATATACATATGTACAGACTTTAGTTATTTTTTAGTGCTTTCCACCTCTACCATCTGTGAAATCCAACCTAAATGAAACTTCTGGGAACATTTTCATGATCTTCCTCATCAAGTTTCTTTACAGGAGCATTTTTTTTTTTTTTTTTTGCTTTAATTTGCAAGGAGAAGCCTAACCTATATGGCCAGGTGCTACTTTATAGGAAAACACACAGCTGCGACTCATTGTCCCCTTGTCATATTGTATGTCCACAGTTTAACACTATAATGTTAATAAATTAAGGTAAACTTAGTTGGTTTAAGTTATACCAACCAGAGAAAAACCCTAAGAACTTATAACATATTGTAGACCTTGATTTTATCATGAGTTAGTTAGCTGCAAAACTTAAACTTTATTATGCAGTTTTGAAATTTTACAGAATATTCAACTTGCTTCAACCTCTACTGTTAAAGTTCACATCTATCATGTATTGTAAGGCAGCTAGCTAGTAGACTCAGGGGAAATGATTTCAAAATATTTTTGCTTTTATGTGAAGTTTAGAAGTATGATGACTCCCTAGATAGTCTGTTTGGAAGTCTTTCACGCATTGTTTTGCCTTTCTTGTTTCCTCTCACACACATGCCAGATACTTTTTTTTCCGTATTGTGTGCACTTGGCTGAATTTCTAGGCACAGTGCCCAGTTAGTTTAATGTGTGCTTATTATTTGTCTATAGTGTTCTGGACTCTGTTTTAGAACTGGGTATTCTATAAATTATTAATGATTATTATTATACTTTAGAATCTACTTTGTTTTTAGTATTTAGAAACAAAAATCAACCTTGAGCCAATATCAAAGCTCACTCAAATGCTAGACTATTAGAGAGGAGAATATTACATATTTTAGATTGATCAAAATAGAACTATGCCCATAAACAGTTAAACAGAAGAAAACATGAAAAATTAAAAGTGTCTATCATTTGATTGATTATTCATATAATCAAATGCTGTCAAATAAAAATTTGCAACATACACAGAGGAGCTGGTATTATCCCACGCAGGCCCATGCTTTCTATTTCAGTCTCTGTGAGCCCATGTGAGGCCTGCTTAGCTGATTTAGTGGCCCATGTTCTCTTGATATCTGTCATTCTCTTTGATTCCTACAATCTTTCCTCTCTCTCTTTACATGGGTTCCCCATCTCCAGATCTCCAAGAAGAGGGACTGGATGGAGACCTCCAATTTAGACTCTATGTATATCATCTGGGTTAGTGTCTCTGCATCAGTTAGCATCTGCTGCCAGAGATCTGACTCTTTGATAATGACAGGACAGTCATCATTAGAAATCATTTCACTGGTTGATTGATTGATTGATTGATTGATTTTTATCAGGGTACTCTCTCTGCATGTTATGGCTATTAGCTTGGTGTTTTTGTAGGACTCCTAACAGTTGGAGCGGGTATATCTCTGACTCTTTTGCCTACCTGCTCTTTGGACTCTTTCCCTCCTCTTTGTTTGCCTTTTCCAGATTTGACCTTGTCCTATTGTATGCTGTTTTGACCAGGTAGGTTTTGTTCTCTCTTGGAGGCCCGCTCTTTAGAAGAGGAAACAGAAGGGGGATAGATCTAGCAGAGAGGCTGTGTGTGTGTGTGTGTGTGTGTGTGTGTGTGTGTCTGTGTGTCTGTGTGCATATGTAGGGGTAGCTGGGAGGAATGGAGGGAGGAAAACAATAACAAAAAGTATTTGTAACAGAACATTTTGATTATTTTTATATAGGAAACAAATGTGTTGGTTCTCAGATATTTTCTTCCTAATAAAAACATATGAAATGATTTTATTCTTCAAAATTGTTTATCCTCCCCCTCAGTCATAACATACTTACACTCAGAATCTTTCTCTCTCTTTTTCTCTCTCTCTTACTCACACACACACACACACACACACACATACACACATATACAACTCCTTCCCTCTCTCTTTGCTCCTCTTTCTTTTATAATCCTACAAAGGATTATAAATATTTCAATCCGTACTCCTAAATAATATGCAGGATTTGATATATTTTATGGAAATCTTTAATTCCTTAGAATTGAATGTTCTCTACATTTTCATTATTCTAATATTGATTCAGCTGCAGTGTTAATTTATATGCAAAGCAAATAATTTTCCCAAACTTGTAAAGGATATGCATTATCAGAACATAACACCTGCAGGACAAAAGCGAGGTTAATTTCATTGTTGCTCTGAAGCAAAAGGAGATCATTATGGAGCCTGCAGTAACCAAGCTCTGTGAAATAGCTGTATTAGTCATTAACTTTCTAGCACCAAATTTCATATCAAACTCAATTAACTATTACATAGCTTTTAATGACAATATTTTCTCAGATGCAGCTCTTGTTTACTAATAAGATTTCATACTGTGGCTATCTGTTCCATTACATATTAATGTTCATATTCAAGTCTTTGTTCTCTCCAGAGAAAATGGGGCAAAGAAAACTGCATTTGCCAAAGGTTCTCGTTGAATTTTGTTGCAGCATTTCAAACGTGTTAATGTTCTGCTTTAAAGGCCAACATGAATGATTATATGGACAGTCAAAGTCCTCTGTGCAGATCTACAGGATGAGTAGGCTTCCGATTTATGCACCTTCCTCAACACACTGCTTTTGTGTTGGAATTCAACAGGATAAGAAACATCTAAATTGATAATGTCCCTTAGTATATTTTTTTCACAGTGAAAGTCAAAGTCTCAAATGACAAAAAAGCACCAAATTAATGTCATCAGGAAACAATTTACACAGCTAATTAGCATAACATTCTCATATAAAAAGACAGATGGATGAAAGGATCAGGTCATTCATAGCCTGCAGTAAACTGCTTCAGTCTTTAATCCCCTGCTGTTACCTATCAACTGGTACTCTTTTTTTTTTTTTTTTTTTTTTTTTTATGGATTTAGCTCCCTGGAAGGATTTAGATTCTCTCATTAGATTGATTTGCCTTGTCCCTTTAACTTTTATTAATAATGTGCTTTTATATTTTCTCGCAGAAACAAGAATTTGAATTGTTAGCAGTTGAAGTGTTGGGATAAATTTAATCTGAACATTTTTAACAACTTGGTTGTTTCTCCAGCACATAGGTGCACTCACATCTGCACATGCAAACACTGTTGTGTAAGGAACCAACCCAAGTAATAAACAATTACATATGAGTTATTTTTTACTTGGGGAAGAATTAAAATTTTAAGCTTTAGACATAAGACTGGTGGCTTATAATTGCAGTTGCCAGAAATCACTGATCGGGACCAATGTCAAACTCTTTAAATGAATGTTAGAAACAGAATAATGGTTTCCATGAGTGTTTCTTTTTTCTTTCTTTCTTTTCTTTTTTTTTTTTAGGTTCTTAAAGGAAATTGTCAACAAAGATCTACTACATATTAAAACAAACCAATGAAATACAAGAAAAAAAAGTAAAACTAAAACCTATATAAAAACGGTTAAAAATTTTGGTCTATATGTTGACAAATGATTTCCTCTGACTACTGTGTCAGAGAAAATAATCGGGTTGCTGTAACATATAATATAAACAAATAAAAATATATTCCTCTTAACTCTGTAAGATAGAAGTATGAAAACGAAGTATGGCAAAGTTGGATTCCTCTGAAATCTCGGAGGAATTTTGTTTGGGATTTAGTTTCTGACATTGGTCAACACCTCCACTGTCTTTGAATTGTTTTTCACAATTGCAAAACACACTTTTGCCATCCCCTTGCACTCTTTCTGAGTGTGTTTGCTTGCCTGTCTGTGTTCATACTTTACTCATGAAGAAAGCAATTAAAAAAAAAAACCTATTTCCAAAAAAGATCACAAAAGTAGTGGGTTTGATATCTGAGCACACCTTCTTATCAACAAAATTCAAAACACAACAGCCATTTATAGATCTTAATGTTGTTTTATTAATTAAAATTAAGAAATAACTTATACAACCATATTCCACTATGTAACATGAAACACAAAAAGAAATTATATGACAGACGTTAACACTGTGATTATGGTATCAAGGCAAAATACAGGACACATGCATCTCTATGACAGGGAGCTTTATCAATGGAGTCAGAACTTTGCTAGCCAGGACTTCCTTTCAATCTCAGTACTTGGACTTTCACCTGAAACAAAACTAGATTTGTGTCATGAATTTCTTGTGGGTGGAAAAAAATAAACCACCCCAAATTTCATGCCTGCTCATTTTATTGAAAACTTCATTTTCAATCAATATATATTACAATATTTTTAAGAAAGAAATATATATATTACAGTTTATTAACTTTGACACCCCATCCTTCCTAGTCCCACCCACTCTCCCTCTTCTCCCCCTATGCCCTTTCCCTAAACCCCTGATAGGGGAGGACCTCCTTATATCTGACCCTAGCCTATCAGGTCTGATAGGAAGGGATTTCTTAGAACTTGTGTACCACTAAACTGTCCTCAAAATCCTATTATCTTCAGCTCATCTGTCTCAAATTTGTATGGTTCATCTCTACCTACTTGTGAGGTTTAGGTTATATGTGATCTTTCAGAAAGAGAATCATAATAGGCTGATAAGTATGATTCCAGAATAGCTGAAGAAAATAAAAGAACTCATGAGAATTCAGGTATCTTTTGGAGGAGGTGAAATAGAATAATAAAATTCAAAACATATTTATCAAATAATAGGATATTTTCATGTCTTGAATTAATGTCTGTAATGAACTCAGTGGCTGGCTTTTTGACCTCTCCTCACCCCCTGAAGAAGGAGCAGCCTTGCTAGGCTACAGAGGAGGACATTGCAGCCAGTCCTGATGAGACCTGCTAACCTAGGGTCAGATGGAAGGGAAGGAGGACCTTCACTATTAGTGGACTTAGAGAGGAGCAGGGAGGAGATGAGGAAGGGAGGGTGGGATTGGGAGGGAATGAGGAAGGAAGCTACAGCTGGGATACAAAGTAAATAGACTGTAAATAATATAGAAAAATAAAATTTAATTAAAAAATTACTGTCTGTAACAGGAATGTAGAAAAACACAGGAAAATGTTAAAGATATATTTCTGGGATTTCAATAATGAGCAGCAGAAAAAAGGAAAAGATAAAAATTGAAATAAAAGAATATATATATATATATATATATATATATATATATTTCAGAGAGAATTTGAATTTGAGGTTTGGCATATGTGAATACAAAAAAAAAAGATGTGACCATTGTACTCAAATTTCAAAATTATATAAATTTGGAATCTATTAACTTTAAATCTCCCACTGTATTTTATATTATTAAACTTACATAAGCAGAATAATAAGATAAAGTGTATGGAATTTGTAAAAGTTAGCTATTTATTTTTATTATTTTAAAGAAGTTTTAATAAGTTATTCATATTTATACCATCATAGTGTAGTATAACTTTATAGATTATATAATGGGTTAAATTTAGTTTCTAAATTTTCAAAAAGATGAAGATTGCCTTATAACAAAAATAGATCCACCTATCCAGAGCAAATAATTGTGAACCTAAGAGTTTCCCAATCCATACTTAGTTTTGCTACATGTGAAAGGAAAAATAGGTTTCTCTGAATAATGACTAGCGGCTGAGCAATTTGTGCCCATCTGCTGTAGGAGAAAGTCTCTGTGATGTTAGTTTAGTAAGGCATCAGTCTGTGAGTATGGTAGGATGCCATTAGGATAATTTTTTATTACTTTTAAAACTACTTTTTAAACTAGTAGTGTTTGGTTTCACCCTAGGTTTTAGAACCATATAGACTGGGTCTCAGTCATCCAAGCAGTGTTCGTTATGGGGTCCATATCATGGAGTGGGCCTTAAGGACACTTTTTTTTTATTCCTGTAAGTGTTGTGTTACCATAGCCCTAGCATATTTTGAAGGCAAGGCAGAATATAGGCCAAAGGTTTTGTGGCTGCACTTTTGTTTAAGTTTCTCTTTTGGTAGCCTGCAGAGTACTTTCCCTTAGGAAAGACACTGGAACATGGTGGTGAAGGCTACATGTAGGCACCAGCTCTACCTTTTCATGTTCAATGGGTTGTGTGGATATAGTGTTCAGCAACATTGCCTTCCTGTAAGTTTCTTATAGAACAACCTATTGTCTTGGCAATAACCTGGGTTGTTTGGGAATTTACATGGGTTCCCTTTTGCCAACAACTAAATTAAAGTACTGTCTCAGTACTTTAAGCTTTGTTTGATGATAAGTAATGGGCAAAAGGGACTCTATCTCTTTCATTATTTGGAGACTTCTTTACGAGGATTTTTTCTTTTATTTTAAGAAGTTGCCTCTATACTAAATTTTCATATGGCCTTTCAAATTCCACTAAATTCTAGCTGTCTCTTCTAGCATTCCCTCTCTCAACTCCATCTTCCTTCCTCCTCTCCACTTTACCCTTTTTTTCCTAACCCTCCCACTGTCCCCAGTTTATCCATAAAATATATTATATTTCCTCTTTCCAAGGGTATTCACCCCCTAGTCCCTTTCTCTATGCCTAAACTCTCTAGGGCCTATAATGTGCTTTCATTTATTTAATGGTTAATGTCACCATATACTATAATATATATATATATATATATATATATATATATATATATATATATATCTTTCTGGGCCTACGTTACTTCATCCAGGATGATATTTTCTGGTTCCATGCATTTGACAGTAAATTGTAAATTTTATGATATCATTTTTTTCACTAAAATCAGAAGCAAGACAATGAGGTGACTCTTTTTATAACTATTCCAAATAGTACTTGAATTCTTAACTAAATCAGTAAGACAACTCAAAAAAAAAAAAAAAAAGGAAAGGAAAGGAAAATTTCAATGCATCTTTACCAGCAAGTGATATTGTTTTATTCAAAACGACTCTAAGACTCTAAAATTTCCACCAGAAAGCTCCTACAACTAGTAAACACTTTATACAAAGAAGCAGAATACAAAATTAACAAAGAAAAATTGTAGCCTTCCTATCTACTAATGACAACAAGGCTAAAAAGAAGTCAGGGAAACAGTACCCTTCACAATAGCTGCATAAAAATCTTAGGAAAAAAAACAATATTTTGCAAGCAAGCAAAAGGCTTGTACAATAAGAACTTTTAGACTTTAAAGAAAAATATTGAAGAGGACACTTAGGATATGGAAGGATCTCCCATGCTCATGGACAGGAATGATTAATAGCATGGTCATCCCTATCAAAAGCATTAATAGATGGTCATCCCTATCAAAAGCAATCTACAGATTCTTTGAAATCAACATCATAATTCAACACAATTTTCCACATAAATTGTGAAAAATAGTTTATAGTTTCACAAAGAAACACAAAAACAGGGTTTTAAAAAACAATCTTAAATAATAAAATAACAGCTGAAAGTATCACCATCATATTCATATATTTCAAATTATCTGTATTAGTGTAGTAATGAAGAGTATGATATTGATATAAAAGAGGCAAACTGAGTAATGGAATCAAATTGATGGCCCTAACAGAAATACTTATATGTATGGCACCTAATTTTTGAAAAGAAGCAAAAAACACTGGAGAAAAGACACTGCCTTCAACAAATCATGCTGGTCAACCTGAATGGCTGCATATACATATAATATAAATAGAACCATCAAATTTATTACCCTGCATAAAATTCATTCCAGATGAATCAAGGATATTAACTTAAGGCCAGATAGCTTGAAAATGATAGACATTAAGTGGAAAATAGGATTGAACTCATTGACACAATAAAAGTATCTCTTAATAGAACACAATAGCACACACAGATCCAGCAACATCATTCATGAGCTCTAAGTCCTACTATAGAGATATTTCCTTATCTACCTGGTTGTAATAATCAGAAACTGGAAACAGCCTAGATGTTCCTTAACTGATAATACAATATTGAAAACGTGTTAAATTTATTCAGATGTTTAAAAAATAAAAATTTTCAGATAAATGGAAGAATGAGAAAAAATACAAACAAAAAAGTAAACAAATAGTCCCAAGTTGAGGTAAGCCAGAGCCAAAAAACAAATTTGTATATTTTCTCTTATATGTGGATATCAGCTTTGAATCATTTAATATACATATTATAATCCATATAACTACAAAGTTACACAACTATTAAGGGACTAGAAGGGAGGAAATTTCTGAAGTAAATGCCGATAATAAATATATTTATGGGAGAAACATGAGAGACTGGAGTATAAGAATTATAAGGGGAGCATATGAATCTTCAGACCTATCTCTCTTATGAACTGATGCAAAAATACTCAATAAAATACTTGCAAACAAAATCCAATAACACATAAAAGGTATCATCTATCATGACCAAGTAGGCTTCATCCCAGGCATGCAGGGGTGATTGATTGTATGGAAATCCATCAATTTAATCCACCACATAAACAAACTGAAGGAGAAAAACCACATGATCATCTCCTCTGATGCTGAAAAAGCATTTACAAAATTCAACACCAATTCACGTTTAAAGTCTTAGAGATATCAAGGATATAAGGCATATACCTAACAAAAAAGACAATATACAGCAAGCCTATAGCCAACATCAAACTGAATGGAGAGAAACTTAAATCAATCCCACTGAAATCAGGGACAAGGCAAGTCTACCCGCTCTCTCCATATCTCTTCAACATAGTACTTAAAGTCCTAACTAGAGCAATTAGACAGCTAAAGGAGATCAAGGTGATACAAATCAGAAAGGAAGAAGTCAAAGTATCACTATTTGCAGATGATATGGTAGTATACCTGAGTGACACCAAAAATTCAACCAGAGAACTCCTACAGCTTATAAGCACCTTGAGCAAAGTGGCTGAATACAAAATTAACTCAAAAAAATCAACTCAAAAAGCCCTCCTATATACCAAAAATAAAGGTGCCGAGAAAGAAATCAGGGAAACAACACCCTTCACAATAGCCACTAATAACATAAAGTATCTTGGGGTGACTTTAACCAAGGAGGTGAAAGACCTGTTTGAAAAAAACTTCAAGTCTCTAAAGAAAGAAATTGAGGAAGATATCAGAAGATGGAAAGATCTCCCGTGCTTATGTATCAGAAGGATTAACATAGTAAAAGTGGCCACCCTACCAAACGCTATCTACAGATTCAATGCAATTCCCATCAAATTACTGTTGGTATAATGTTCCTTTGAAATGTAAACACCTTACCCTTGTTCATTCCAATGCTGATTTCTCTCCCTACTCCCCCCTCTGGTTTCAATTGGATATAGCATTCTAAGCATCCTGTCTAAATTTGGTGAAAACGTCCAAATAAAGCAACAAGTCACAATGTTGAGCTGGGAGGAGCCAAAGGACAAGAAAGAGGAGAGGAGCTAGAGGGCAGAAAATGAGTGGGAGGAGAAAGGAAAAGAGGAGAGCTTAGAGATGGAGCTAGAGGAGAGGTCTTGGAGGATGCGGAGCATGAACCAGACCTAAGACTTCACAAAAAACAAGTATAATGTGGGAAATTTAAATGTTAGGAAACCATGAGGCCTTGGAGGTTTAGGATGGAGTAAACTATTGCCCAGCATTGTGTTCTAGGTTAACTAAATAAACCCAGTCTCTTTGTGGTGATTTGGGTATACAGCTGTTTAGGACTAACAGCAGCATTACTAAAATATAATTATTAGTAAATATTAATTACCACTTATAACAAATGGCACCCAACTAATCTAAGCATCCATACCCTTTAAATCATACTTAAACATAATTTGGAGAGGGGAATAAGCTCCCAGTGATAACAAACTTAAAACCTGAAAACTCCTAGGTCAATTACTGTCTCTTTAAGAGAAACTCTTAAACAGACCCTGGAGCAAAAGGCAGCCTATTGTGGATAGACCTCAGACTTAACAAAACAAAACTGGCTGCCACTACAGTCTAACAGGATGGAAGAAACAATAAAACTGACTTTTTGGAGTTTGGCTGATAATCTATTCTATCGTTTTAAGACTGAAATAAAGGAAAGTCTAGAAATTGTGACTATGCTTACATTCGTAGTCCTCAATATAACTTTAATCTTTGCATTAGTCTTTTATGTCTTCTTGAAAGCAAAGGCTTTAGAAAAGATACTAGAACAATAAAAAGAAAAAAATGAACGTTGGAAACAGGACATAAAACAAGAGATACAAAAACTTACAGAGAACAGAATAAACAACAGGAAGATAGGGCAGAGGTTTTAGAAAAGATACTGGAACAGCACAAAGAACAACTAGAACAATCTAAAGAAAAAATTGAAAGTTGGAAGAGAGGCATGAAACAAGAGATTCAAGAGATTATTGAACAAAACAAACAACAGGGAGATAGGTATGAAATATGGGTGCAGATCTTAAGAGAAGAATTTAGAATACTAAGTAAAAAAAATACTCAGGTAGAGGCAAAAGACAAAAATAAAGAAAGCCAACCAAAAGTGGTTAGAAAACAAACATTGGCTTATTCAGTCAGTATACAGCAGAGACCAGCCGATGATGATCATCCACTGAATTATCATGAAGCTGAATGGTGCCCTGTGGAAGTGCTAGATCTGATGAAATTTAAGGAAAGTGTCACTAATTTTGGAATGCATTCACCATTTGTAAAACAAATGCTGACTTCCTGGTCAGTCAAAAGTAGAGTAATCCCTACGGACTGGGAGGATATGGCAAAGGCAATATTAGAATCTTAGCCATATTTACAATGGCTTTCATGGTGGAGAGAAGAAGCTAGAGAGAGAGCACACAAAAATAGAGCCAGAGGTGTTGGTGTTTCTAAGGATCAGCTGCTTGGTGATGGCCAGTCTGCTGACACAGAGATACAAGCTGTATATAATGAAGAAACCTTAGCATTATGTTGCCTAGCAGCCTTAAATGCTTGGGATAAGGTTGAGGAATCAGGAAAAAGGCTTGAGCCATTCTCCCAGGTCATACAAGGTCCAAGTGAAACATTTACTAACTTTTTGCAAAGGTTGACTCCAGCTGTGGATAGAACTATATCAGATCAACTAGCTAGAAAAGCACTAATAGAATCTTTAGCTTTTGAAAATGCTAATACTGAATGCAAAGAGGCAATAAGGCCACTAAGAGTAAGATCTGCTTCAATAGACGAATGGATTAGAAATAAGATTGACATCAGACCTCATTCACTCAATTTGACCTTGATAGGAGAAGCTACCCCAAAATTCCTTGGGAAATGTTGTAATTGTGAAGGGTGATATTTCTACAAAAGAAATTACCAGGAAAACCAAAATAATTCAAGGAGGGAGTCTATACTTCCTAGAATATGTGGTAAGGGTCGACATTGGATTAGTGAATGTAGAACAGTCAGAGATAAATGGGGTAATCCTTTATCAAAAAATGCCCAAGGGGGCCTCTCACAGGCCCCCAAACAGGACAGGGCTATTCCTCCACAAGAAAATTAAACACCACTGCTCTGGGAATAAACATTAAATACTTGGACAGCGAGGCCAAAGCAGATTCCATAGATAAAAAAAAAAAAAAAAAAAAAAAAAAAAAAAAAAAAAAAAAAAAAAAAAAAAAACAGGAAGATAACCAAAAACAAATATATTGGCAAACCTCTATAAATGATAAAAGGCCAAAATTAAAGATAATTTTAAATACTTTTGAAATTGAAGACATGGTAGATAGTGGGGCTGATGTCACAATTATTACTTCTAAATCCTAGCCTCCAAATTGGCCACTTCAAGAGGTGGATATTCAATTCCAAGGAGTTGGAAATTTATCTAAAGAGAAACAAAGTGTTAGATGGCTTAAATGTATAGGACCAGAAGGTCAAATAGGAAAACTAAGGCCATATGTGGCTGAGATAGCTATAAACTTATGGGGAAGAGATCTGTTACAACAATGGAAGACCCAGATTAACATCCTCCCAAGTTCTGAGACAAGCCAAAAAACAGGTAATACTCGTGATACAGAAGCTAAAATTATTTTTAAAATGTCATAAAAAAAACAATTCCAGACTGTCCAAGCTGTCCATAAACAAAACACAGCAAAGGCCGTCTTTTCAACTTCATGTTGGGAAGCCAGTGCTAATAAAATTCCCACAGCCTTACCACTAAGGTGGTTGGCAGACCAACCTATTTGAATTGAGCAATGGTCTAGGAGTAAAGAAAAATTACTGGCACTAAAACAGCTAGTCCTGGAACAGCTGGAGGCTCAACATATAGAGGAGTCCAACAGCCCTTGGAATTCTCCAGTATTTGTCATCAAAAAGAAATCTGACAAATGGAAGATGTTAACAGATATAAGAGCAATTAACAAAATTATTCAGCCAATGGGATTTTTATAGTCTGGAATCCCATTGCCTTTCTTGTTACCTAAAGAATGGCCTATTATAGTGATTGATTTAAAGGACTGCTTTTTCACAATTACTTCACATGAACATGATAGGGAAAGGTTTGCTTTCTCAGTACTCACTTTGAATAGAAGCTGTCCAATAAAGAGATATCACTGGAGGGTCTTACCACAGGGGATGTTAAACAGTTCTATTTTGTTCCAGTATTTTGTACAACAACCTTTGGAGATAATTCATAAGCAGTTTCCTCAACTCATAATTTACTACTATATGGATGATATCTTATTAGCTGATTCAGATACGAAAACATTAGAAAATATTTTTGATGAAATAAATAGAATTTTGCTTTGTTGGGCATTACACATTGCTCCAGAAAAAAAAAAATATAAAGAGGAGATTCTATTAATTACCTAGGATACAAAATAGGTCTACCAAAAATTCCACCACAAAAAGTACAAATTAGAAAAAAAACAGTTAAAAGCTCTTAATGATTTTCAAAAATTGCTGGGAGATATTAACTGGCTACAGCCTACCCTTGGTTTAGCTACTCGAGAGCTAAGTAACTTATTTCAAATCTTACAGGGTGATAAGGACTTAAATAGTCCAAGAACGTTATCAACTGAAGCTGAAAGGGAACTGGCTCTGGTAGAAAGGAGATTAAAAGATGCATGTATAGACCGTATTGATCCAAAGAGGGCTTGTGTTTTGGTTATTTTGCCCTCCACTCATTCTCCTATAGGAATTCTTATGCAGAGGGAGGACTGTATTTTAGAATGGATATTTTTGGCATACAAACAAAATAAAAAACTAAAAACGTATATAGAAAAGGTTTCTGAATTGATCCTAAAAGGAAAAATGAGACTTTGTCAACTGGCTGGAATAGATCCAGCTGAAATTGTGGTGCCCTTTACCAATGTTGAGATTGTGTCATTATGGGCAGACAACAAATATTGGCAAAGAGCTTGTTGTGAATTTTTGGGAGAAATCAACAACAGATACCCAAAAAGCAAGTGACTTCAGTTTATAAAAAGAACGAATTGGATTCTCATATAGTAAAAGGTACTCCAATTTCTGGAGTTCCCACATTTTATATGGATGCCAATAAATCAAAAAGGGCAGGTTATAAAATATGAGTAAAGTGGTGGAGAGTCCTTATGATTCAGTTCAAAAATCAGACTTATATGTAATTCTCTTGATGCTATCAGATTTTCAGGAATCTCTTAATATAATCACTGGCTCTCAATATGCAGAAAGAATTGTTCTGCATATAGAAACTGCTGATCTAATTCAGGGTAATTCAGACTCAACTTCACTGTTCCTTCAATTACAACAAGTAATCAGAAATAGAAATAATCCAGTGTATATAACACATGTCAGATCTCATACAGGTTTACCAGGTCCTCTAGTACAAGACAATGAGGAAACTGATCAACTATTGATAGGAAGCATATTAGAGGCCTCGCCTCAGAATTTCATAAAAAACACCATGTTAACAGCAAAGGTTTAAAAAGAGAGTTTTCTATCACTTGGATACAAGCCAAAGAAATTGTGAGGAAATGCCTCACTTGTTCTAAACTCCACTACCTGCAGGAAGTAACCCTAAAGGTAACCAAAGAAATGAAATTTGTCAAATGGACGTGCTTTATTTTACAGAGTTTGGTAAACTGAAATATGTGCACCATACTATGGACACGTATTCAGGGTTTCAATGGTCAACAACCTTAAGCTCTGAAAAGGCTGATTCAGTTATTATGCATTTGTTAGAAGTGATGGCAATTATGTGCATACCTAAACAAATTAAGACTGATAATGCTACAGAGTATTTCTCTAATAAAATGGAAGGATTTTTTATATATTATAAGATAAAACATGTAACAGGTATATCTCACAATCCTACTGGTCAAGCAGTCATTGAAAGATCCAATTGTACTTTAAGGGACATGCTTAACAAACAGAGAGGGGTATTAAAAGCCTCCAGAGATAGATTACATAATGCTTTATTGACCTTAAATTCCTTAAATGTTAGTGAACAACAAACAACAGCTGCAGAGAGACACTGTGTTATAGAAAAAACTGCTGAGTTATTTCAGCTATATATTTCAAAGATATCCTAACTTCACAATGGAGAGTAGTGAATGTGTTATGCTGGGGAAGAGGTTTTGCTTATGTTCATGCAGGAGAAGAGAAATTATGGATTGCTTCAAAACTAATGAAAATCAGAAATGACAGAGGAAGAAAACTGGAAGATATTAACCACTCAAAAGAAGAAAGAAATCAAGATCAAACAGAACAGGTAACATAAGTTGATAATCCTTTTACCTGGAAATAACTCTGAAACTGACTGAGACATAAAAAATGCCTCCAGCCAGAACTCCATCAATATTTGGCCAATCCTTGGCTATAATATCCTCAAAATGTATTATGCTAATCTTTTAATTGCATAGATAAAATTGGCTTACAGTTTAGTTTCAGCCTGCACATCTCATACACTTATGATTTTAGAACTGTATACTGCTTGTGAGAAGTTATAACAACAGAGATGTTGGATCAAACCGAACAGAATCATTCTTCAGCATGCTGAGACATTGACACATCTGTTCCAGCATCTTGCATGTTCCACCATTCTGCTCGTTCCTGCCACAACTGCTTCAATTGCTGTTTTCTCTTCAAAGCCTGCTCCCAAAAGAACTTTGAAGAAAGCCATTAATCTTAATTGGTCCAGCATTTTAGACTGTTCCAAAGAGGACTTTTATTAAGCCTGAAATTTCTCAACACTCAAAAATTGGACCAAAAATGTTATGCTTGCTTAATTAACCATTTTTACTTGGGCCCCCTACAGGATTTCTACCTGTCCCAAAATGTCAGCTAGAAGAAATCCAAGAGAACAGCATCCAATTTTCCTTAAAGTGGGTTGGGTATGTATTTGGTTGTTTGCTATGGTGACAAAATTTTATTGTCATTAGGAGATGTTTATTATTAATGGTCTTATTCAAAGTGAAACAAGGAATATACAATGATAATTTATAGGAACAGAAAAAAAGGGTAAATTTTTACATCTACTCAACTTAGGGTTTTATTTGTTATTCCCAAATAAGGTTAATTTTAACTCTGGTATAGGATTTTGCATATTGATGCAAAAATAAATCTATTTTTAATACATTGGTATAAGCTTTAGTATATTGACAGAAAATCACAGTTAATTGCAATACTTTTAAAAGATCTCCCATGTTCATGGCTTGGCAGAATTAACATAGTAAAAACGGCCATCTTACCAAAAGCAATTTACAGATTCAATGCAATTCCCATCAAATTACCAACCCAATTCTTTACAGACCTTGAAAGAAAAAATTCTCAACTTCTTGTGGAATAACAAGGAACCCAGATTTGTTAAGACAATTCTCTACAATAAAAAATCTTCTGGAGGTATCTACATCCCTGATCTCAAGCTGTACTATAAAGCAACAGTAATAAAAACTGCATGGTACTGGCATAGGAAAAGAATGGTGGATCAATGGAACTGAGTAGAAGACGCAGAAATAAACCCACACACTTATGGACACCTGGTTTTTGATAAAGATGCCAAAACCATTCAATGTAAAAAAGACAGCATCTTCAACAAATGGTGCTGATTTAACTAGCCCTCTGTCAGATGTAAGGTTGGTGAAGGTCTTTTCCCAGTCTGTAGGGTGTCGTTTTGTTCTGGTGACAGTATCCTTTGCTTTACAGAAGCTTTTTCCTAGATGTCCCTCAACCTAAGAATGGATACAGAAACTATGGTATATTTACAATGGAATACTGCTCAGCTATTAAAAACAAGGAAATCATGAACTTGCAGGCAAACAGAAGGAACTAGAAAAGATCATCCTGAGTGAGTTAACCCAGAAGCAGAAAGACACACATGGTATAAACTCAATTATATTTGCATATAAGCCATATATAATTTAGGATAAATGTACTAAAATCTATTTTCCTAAAAAAGCTAAACAACAAGGAGGACCCTAGGGAAGTTGCTTAATCCTCATTCAGAGGGTAAACAAGATATACATCAAAAGAAAAAGAAGATAAGGAACAGGACAGGTGACTACCACAGAGAGCCTCTAAAAGATTCTACCCAACAGGGTCTCAAAACAGATGCTGACACTCAGCCAAACTTTGGGCACTGTACAGGAAATCTTATGAAAGAAGTGGGAAACAGAAAGACATGGAGGTGACAGGAGCTCCACAGAAGACCAACACAGCCAAAAATCTGGGCTCAGGGGTCTCTGCAAAGACAGATAAATCAACCAAGCACCATGCATGTAGATCAACTTGAGACTCTGCTCAGATGCAGCTATGGGCAGCTCAGTCTCCAAGGGTGTTCCTTGGTAAGGCAAGCAGGGGCAATTTCTGACATGAATTTGATTGCCTGCTATTTGATCACCAGCCCCTGGTGGGGTGGCCTTACTAGGCCACAGAGAAAGATGATCCAGATTGTCCTAATGAGACCTGATAGGCTAAGGTCAGATAGTAGGGAAGGAGGACCTGCCTTATCAGTGGACTATGGGAAGAGCATAGCAAAGAAGAGAGAGGGAGGATAGGACTTGGAGGAGATGAGGGAGGGGGCTACAGCTGGAATACAAAGTGAAATAATTATAATAAATAATAATAACAATAAAAAAATTAAAAAAAACAAATTCAGAGTAGCAGTTCATGCTTCTAACCCAAAAATTTGGGAGGCTGTTACAGGATTATTTCTTGGAGTTCCAAATTAGCCTCCTTTACTACACAGTGAAATTCTGTCAAAAACAAAAACAAACAACAACAAAAACCAAAACCAAGGATCTGGGGAAATGGTTAAATGCTTAGGGGCAAGCAGGATGACAGAGTTTGGCTTGCTAAGTCCCACATAAAAGGCAAGTGTGGATGTGCATGTCAGTGATCACAGCACGTGGGCTGAAAATAACTCTATCTTTTGAGTTCTCATGTTTACAAGTCTAGCAGAATCTGCCATGAAAGAGTAAGAGAAGTGATTGAGAAAGATAATGACATCAATTTCTGGCCTACAATTCTATACACATATGCACATATAGCTATTTAAATGTATGTACACTTGGGGATATGCATACAAGTGCAAACAAAACAACAAATACAAAACTGGATTGAAGTATTGTCTCCGTGCCTGTTAACTTAAATGTGGAAAATGTTTGTTATCTTATAATTCCATTTATGGATTAGATATGTTAAACTATAATTAATATCCATTGAAAACTAATTGTAGCCTTAATAGTCACCCTCATGGCATGGAAACTATATATTTGTTCCTTGTGCACAAGAGAAAGAAAGCTGCCACTGTGGACTAAGACTTAGGAAAGTACCTGTACTATCCTTTATATAAATTTTCAGTAAAATAAAAGAGTCATCATATAAACTGAAGGCTCATCAAGGTTTTCTGTTTATTTTGACTATGGAAAGGAAACAGCAGATGGAAACAGGCTTGGCATATATGTTTTTCCTTTTTTATTTTCTTTTCTGTTATTAATTACAGTTTATTCACTTTGTATCCCACCTGCAACTCCCTTCTTCCTCTCTTCCCAAAACCACCCTCCCTCACTTTACCACACTCCTCCCAAAACCACTGATAGAGGAGGTCTTTCTCCCCTTTCTTCTGATCCCAGTTTATCATGTCTCATAAGAGTGGCTGCATTGTCTTCCTCTGTGGCCTGGTAAGGCTGTACTCCAGTGAGGGGGAGGTGATCAAAGAGCAGGTCAATCAGTTCATGTCAGAGACAGTCCCTGTTCCCAGTACTATTGAACCCACTTGGACTCCAAATTGCCATGGGATACATCTGGGCAGGGATTCGAGGTTATCTCCATGAATGGTCCCTGGTTGGGGTTATCAGTCTCAGAAAAGACCCCTGTGCCCGGATATTTTGGTTCTTTTGTTCTCCTGGTGGAGCTCTTGTCCTTTCCAAGTCTTACTACTTTCCACTTCTTTCATCATATTCCCTGCACTCTGTCCAAAGTTTGGTTATGACTCTCAGCATCTATTTTGATACCCTGCAGGGCAGAGACTTTCAGAGGCCGTCTGTGGTAGGCTCTTGTCCTATTTCCTGTTTTCTCCCTCTTCTGATGTCCATCCTGTTTGCCTTTCTGATGAGGATTGAGCATCTTACCCAGAATACTCCTTCTTGAACAGATTTTGTAGCTGTACAGATTTTAGCATGTCTATCCTATATTCTATGTCTAATATCCAGTTATGATATGAGTATATCCAGTTATGAGTATACACCTTGTGTGTCTTTCTGTTTCTTGGATACCTCACTCAGGAGGATCTTTTCCAATTCCCACCATTTGCCTGCAAACTTCATGATTTCCTTGTTTTTAATTGCTGTGTAGTATTCCATTATGATAATGAATCACAATTTCTGTATCCATTCCTCAACTGAGGGACATCTGGGTTGTTTCTAGCTTCTGGCTATTACGAATAAAGCTGCTACAAACATGGTTGAGAAAATATCCTGGTTGTATACTTGAGCAAATTTTGGATATAGGCCTAGTAGTGTTTTAGCTGGACCTTGAGGTAGCACTATTCCTAATTGTCTGAGAAAGAGCCAGATTGATTTCCAAAGTGGTTGTACAAGTTTACATTCCTACTAGCAATGGAGGAGGATTCCCCTTTCTCCACAACCTCTTCAGCTTGTGTTGTCACTTGAGTTTTTGATCTTAGCCATTTTGATGGATGTAAGGTGAAATCTCAGGGTCATTTTTTAGTTGCATTTCCCTGATGACTAAGGATGTTTATAATTTCTATAAGTGTTTCTCTGCCATTTGATATTCCTCTATTGAGAATTCACTGTTGAGCTCTGAGCCCCATTTTTTAATTGAATTATTTGACTTGTTGCTTTTTAACTTCTTTAGTTTTTTTAAAAATATATATTCTGGATATTATCCCTCTGTCAGATACAGGTTTGGTGAAAATCCTTTCCCAGTCTGTAGGCTGTCCTTTTGTTCTTATGACAGTGCCTTTTGCTTTATACAAGCTTTTCAGTTTCATGGGGTCCCATTTTTTTGATTGTTGATCTTAGAGCCTGTGCTATTGGCATTTTGTTCAGGAATTTGTCTCCTGTGCCAATGTGTTCAAGGCTCTTCACCATTTTTTCTCCTAACTGATTTAGTGTCTGTGGTTTTATGTTGAGGTTTTTGATCCACTTGGACTTCAGTTTTGTGCAGGGTGATAAGTAGCAAATGCATTTTCTACATGTAGACATCCAGTTAGACCAACACCATTTGTTGAAGATGCTGTCTTTTTACCCATTGTATGGTTTTGGCCTCTTTGTCAAAAAATCAGGTGTCCATAAGTGTGTGAATTTATTTCAGGGTCTTCTGTTCAATTCCATTGATCAACCAGTTAGTTTCTATGCCAATACTATGCAGTTTTTACTACTGTTTCTCTCTATTACAGCTTGAGATCAGGGAAAGAGATACCTCCAAAAGGCTTTTTATTGTAGAGGATTGTTTTAGCAATTGTGAGATTCTTGTTATTTCATATGAAATACAGAATATTTTTAAGGACTGTAAAGAATTGTGTTGGTAATTTGATAGGAATTGCATTGAATCTGCAGATTGTTTTTACTAAGATGGCCATTTTTACTATGTTAATCCTACCAAGCCATGATAATGGAAGATCTTTCCTTCTTCTGATATCCTCCTTTATTTATTTCTTCATAGACTAGAAAATTTTCTCATACAAGTATTTGACTGGCTTGGTCAGAGTCACACCAAGGTACTTTATGTCCTTTGTGGCTATTGTAAAGGGTGTTGTTTTACTAATTTCTTTCTCAGCACTTTTGACTTTTGTATACAGGAGGGCTACTGATTGTTTTGTTTTTTGTTTTTTGTTTTTTTTTTAGTTAATTTTGTGTCCAGCCACTTTGCTGAAGGTGTAAGAGTTCCCTGGTAGAATTTTTTTTGGGTTCACTCACGTATACTATCATATCATCTGCAAATATTGATACTTTCATGTCTTCCTTTCCAATTTGTATCTTCTTGATCTCCTTCAACTGTCTTATTGCTCTAGCAAGGACTTCAAGAACTATATTGAAGAGATATGGAGAGAGTTTGCAGCCTTGCCTTGTATCTGATTTCAGCTGGAATGATTTAAGTTTCTCTCTGTTTAGTTTAATGTTGGCTATAGGCTTGGTGTATATTGCCTTTACTATGCCTAAGTATGTGTCTTATATCCCTGATCTCTCAAAGACTTTAAACATGAATTGGATTTGTCAAATCCTTTTTCAGCATCTAAGGAAATTATCATGTTTTTTTTTTTTTCTTTCAGTTTGTTTATATGGTGGATCACACTGATCATATGTGATCACCACATTATATGGTGGTTCCATATGTTGTACTAGCCCTGCATACCTGGGATAAAGCCTACTTGGTCACAGTGGATGATATCTTTGATGTGTTTTTATATTCAGTATGCAAGTATTTTGTTGAGTATATTTCCATCAATGTCCATAAGGGAGATTGGCCTGAATTCTCTTTCTTGGTTGGGTCTTTGTGAGGTGTAGGTATGAAGGTGACTGTAGCTTCATTGAATGAGTTCGGTAGTGTTCCTTCTGTTTCTATTTTGTTGAATAGTTTGAAGAGTATTGGTGTCATCTCTTCTTTGAAGGTCTGGTAGAATTCTGTTCTGAAACCATCAGGCCCTGGGCCTTTTTTCTTTCTTTCTTTCTTTTTTTTATGGGAGCCTTTTGATGATAGCTTCTATTTCCTTAGGAGATATAGGACTATAAAATTGATTTACATAGTCTTGATTCAGCTTTGAAGTGGAATTAAAATTATCCATTTTGTTTAGATTTTCAAATTTTGTGGTGTTTAGGCTTTTGAAGTAAGACCTAATGATTGTTTGGGTTTCATCAGTGTCTGTTGTTATGTCCCCCATTTCATTATTGGTTTTGTTGATTTGTACAGTGTCTCTTGGCCTTTTAGTTAGATTGGATAAGGATTTGTCTGTCTTGTTGATTTTCTCAAAGAAACACCTCTTGGTTTCACTATTTCTTTGAATTGTTTTATTTGTTTCTATTTTATTGATTTCAGCCCTAATTTTGATTTTTTTTTCCAGCCATGTACTCCTCTTTGGTGTGTCTGCTTCTTTTTTTTCTAGGGCTTTTATGTGAGCCATTAAGTTGCTTCAATGAGATGTCTTAAATTTCTTCTTGAAGGCACTAAGTGTTATGAATAGTCCTTTTGCACAGCTTTCATTGAATCCTATAAATTTGGGTGTGTTGTGCCTTTATTTTCATTGAATTCTAGGAAGACTTTAATTTCTTATTTCTTTCCTGACCCAGCTGTCATTGAGTAGCAAGTTGTTCAGTTTCTATGTGTGTGCAGGCTTTTTGCTATTTCTATTGTTGTTGAGGTCCAGCTCTAGTCCACGGTTGTCAGATAGAATACAGGGGATTATTTCAATATTCTTGTATCTGTCGATACTTGCTTTGTGACCAACTGTATGCTTTATTTTGGAGAAGATTCCATGAGGTGCTGAGAAGAAGGTACTTTCTTTTGTGTTTGGGTGAAAGGTTCTGTAGATGTCTGTTAGATCTGTTGAATTCATGACCTTTGTTAGAGGTCTATGTTTAATTTCTGTTTGGTTGATCTGTCCTTTGTTGAGAGTGGGGTATTGAAGTCTTCCACTATTAATGCTTGGGGATCTAAGTATGGTTTAATTTTATTAATATTGCTTTTACAAATGTGGGTACCCTTGTATTTGGGGCATAGATATTCAAGATTGTGATGTCTTCCTGGTAGAATTTTCCCTTGAGAATGAAGTGACCTTCTCCATTTCTTTTGATTAATTTTGGTTGAAACTCTATTTGATTAGTTATTAGAATGGCTACTCCTGCTTGGTTCTTGGGTCGATTTGCTTGGACAACCATCTTCTAGCCCTTTACTCTCAAGTAATGTCTATCTTTGTGAAGTAGGTATATTTGTTGTATGCAACAGATTGTTGGGTCTTCCTTACCCATCCATTCTGTTAGTCTGTGTCTTTTTATTTGAGAATTGAGTCCATTGATGTTGAGAGAGATTAATGACAGTGGCTGTTAGATCCTTTGATATTGATGTTGTCTGTGGTAGTGAGTTTGTGTGGTTGGCTACTTTTAGTTTTGTTGTAGTGAGGTTATTTATTTCCTGTGTTTTCCTGAGAGTAGTTTTCTTGGGTTGTATTTTTCCTTCTAGTATCTTCTGTCATGCTGGATTTGTGTGTAGGCTCTGTTGGAATTTTTTTTTGTAGGTGAATATTTTGTTTTCTCCGTCTATGATGACTGAGAGTTTTTCTGGGTATAGTAGCCTGGGATGACATCTGTGTTCTCTTAGGGTCTGCATGATATCTGGGTAGGCCCCTCTGGCTTTCATAGTCTCTGTTGAGTAGTCAAGTGTGATTCTTATGGGTTTGCCATTATAAGTTACTTGGCCTTTTTCCCTTGCAGCTTTTAGTATTTTTTATTTATTCTGTATACTTTCTGTTTTAATTATTAATAACAGATTGTTAGTATTATAATGTGATAGGAAGATTTTCTTTTCTGATCTAATTTATTAGTTGTTATGTAGGCCTCTTGTATGCTTTTTTTCTTAATTTTTTTCTTATTTTTTTAATTTTTCATCAATTACACTTTATTCATTCTGCATCCCCCCATAAGCCCCTCCCTCCTCACCTCCCAATCCCACCCTCCCTCCTCCCTCTGCTTGCATGCCTCTCCCCAAGTCCACTAATAGGGGAGGTTCTCCTCTCCTTTCTGATCTTAGTCTGTCAGTTCACATCAAAAGTGGCTGCATTGTCCTCTACTATGGCCTGGTAAGGCTGCTCCCCCCCCCCAGAGGGAGGTGATCAAAGAGCAGGCCAATCAGATTATGTCAGAGGCAGTCCCTCTTCACATTACTATGTAACCCAATTGGACTCTGAATTGCCCTGGGCTACATCTGTGCAGGGGTTCTGGGTTATCTCCATGAATAGTCCTTGGTTGGAGTATGAGTCTCTGGGAAGTTCCCTGTGTTCAAATTTTCTTGTTCTGTTGCTCTCCTTGTGGAGACCCTGTCCTCTCCAGCTCTTACTAATTCCCAGTTCTTACCTAAAATTCCAATCACTCTGCCCAACAGTTGCCCATCAGGCTCAGCATCTGCTTTGATAGTCTGAAGGGCAGAGGCTTTCAGAGGCCCTCTCTGGTAGGTTCCTAGGTTGTTTTATAATGTGATAGGAAGATTTTCTTTTCTGATCTAATTTATTAGTTGTTATGTAGGCCTCTTGTATGCTTATAGGCCTCTCCTTTATTGGGGAAATTTCCTTCTAAGATTTTGTTGAAAATATTTTCTGGGCCTTGCAAACGTGAATCTTCTTTTGCCTGTATTCCTATTATTCTTAGGTTTTGTCTTTTCATGTTGTCTTGGATTTCTTGGATGGCTGTGTCATGAATTTTTTAGATTTATTAATTTCTTTGATGGACACATCAATTTATTCCATTATTTCCTCCACACCTGAGATTCTTTCTTCCATCACTTGTAGTCTGTTGTTTATGCTTACCTCTTTAGTTCCTGTTTTCTTTCCTAAGTTCTTTCCTTCTATGAATTTTGTTTGTATTTCCTTTAATTTTTCCAGTTGCATCTTCAGATCTTGCACTGTTCTGTTGATTTCCTTCCTCTGCTTACCTGTATTTTCCTATTTTTTTTTCCTTTCAATTCCTTCAGATGTTTGTTTGAACATTCTTCTGTTTCTTTTATTTCTTTCAATAACTTAATTATTTCCTCTCTGTAGGCCACAAACTTTTTGGCTACATCTTCCTGTATTTCTTTATGGATGGCCATAATCTATTTGACTTTATCTTCCTCTAGTTAGTTCTTTATGCATTTTATTTATTTTCTCCATTGTTCTCTTCATAAGCATAGATGTAAGGTCATCTTTTTGAATTTCACTCATGTTCAGGGTCCAGAGCTACTTGCCCTGGATAACTGGGTTCTGGTGATGCCATATTGCTTTGCCTTTTGTTGGTTGTACTTTTATGCTGGTGTCTACCCAACTCACTGTCTCAGGTGTTGGTTGTTACTTTCTGTTGCCTGGTGAAATCCTGGGGTAGGAGAATCCTCTTGGCAGGGTTATGAAGGAAGTCTGAAGTCCTGTCTGAGATGGTGAGTAGAATGAGCAGGCACAGGTGCGTGGCTCTGCCTTGCTAGCGACTCTGTGCTGAAGGCTGTACACCCCACTCTGGGCTGGTGGCTGAGAGCCTGCCAGGCCCGGGTGCTTTTCCAGGGATTGTTGGGTGACTTAAGGTCAGTTCTGTCTGGACTGGAAATCCCAGTCTCCAGTGTTGTGGGGTTCACAGTTCAGTCTGGGAAGAAGATCAGAGCACTCAGGGATGTGGCTCTGGGCTTCTTCCATAGTTTAGCTGTGTGACCTGAAGCCAATTGAATCCCATACCTTGGGGTTTCCTCTCACCTGGGAAACACAATCACTAGTGTTTTAAGACCCAGAGTTTGTTTGCTGGTCACTGTGCAGATTCTGCTGTGCTGCTGGTCAGAAAGAGTATCCTCCCAGCACCACCATATTGGATCTTTCCTTGACATATACTTTTAAACAGTAATCTCCTTCCTAGCATTGGTAACCAGAAAGTGATTAGGTATGTTCACATAAATGTTGAAAATTTTCACAATTGTAACTTTTATTAAAGTTTATAAAGTGTTTATTTAAACACAAAACAAGCAAACAAACAAACAAAAAAAACTAAATAAAATGGCTCTACAAAGCTGCTGCATTCTTTCTCCCGATGTATTTTGTGTTTAGCGTGTGCTGATTTCTACATGGCATGAGCTGTCATTATTCTTTTAACATTAATAATATTAAAATGTGCAGAAATACAACTCTACACATTTCACACAGTGAGGTAACTCAGAAACAACACCCAAGTCAAGAAGCATGATGTGTCCCTGCCATCATGCTCCAATTCAAAATAATATGTATGCTGAAATTAAGTTTGTTACACTCATTCTCTTTTGTTAAAGTTTACATGAACATTCATTTAAATACATAGATTTATGCTGTACTTTCCATTATGAAGATATGAATAATACAAACATAATGAATAATGTTAATAAAAGTCATATGTAAAATACTAATATGTCTGTAAGGATCTGCAGGTAAGCATATTAGTAATACATACTTCAAAATTGAATATATAATCAAATGAAATTCCTCTGAATACTCTTTAGTTGGCATCTCAGATGAGATCTCAGAATAATGACATTAAATAATGGTGTCTAATAATTATCAGAACAGAAGAATTATCTATTAATACAATAAGGAATAATCCAACATTTGAAAAATAAGAACTTTGACAAAGTACATTGTGCAAGAATGAAGCAGCCATATATTTAGATGTCATTTACCGTATGAGAAATAGCTTCTTTTGAAAACACAGACGCAGTGACATGATGCAAGTTGAAATTCATTTGAAAGTATGTCTTTGACAGAGAAATTGGATGTTAAGTTTGACTACAAATTATTTGAAAAGCCCATTAGATTCTAGTTCCATACAAAATATGAACTGTCTGTAAGTGATAAGTTTCCGAAAATTAATACACACCACTTTCCAAATAAGAAGAGTTAGATTCTGGTATAAAAGAAAAGACTGAGACCAGAGTTTAATTGCAGACATGGTTAAAATTAATGTGTAAGGTTTTCTGTAACATTTATTTAAAATGTTTAAATCTTTGATTTTAAGAAAGTGTTTCATTTGAATTACCTATTTTTAAAACCTACTTTCAAAAGTACTACAACTGGGTTATTGTTAAACAATTTTACTTTTCCAGCAAATGGACCCAGAAAACAAGCTGGGGTAGCTATCCTAATATCTATTAAAGTAGATTTTAAACCAAAATTAATCAAAAAAGCTGAGGAGAGGCACTACATTCTCCTCAAAAGAAAAAATCTACCAAGAGGACATCACAATTCTGAAAATCTATGCCCCAAATGCAAGAGCACCTACATTCATAAATAAAACACTATTAAAGATTAAATCACACATCTATCCCAACACCTTTTTAATGGGAGATTTCAACACCCCACTCTCACCAAGAGAGAGATCATCTAGGAGCCAAATAGGGAAATAAAGGCACTTACACAGAGGAAAGGCCCTAATTCAAATGGACTTAATAGATTTCTACAGAAATTTTCACCCAAACTCAAAAGAATATACCTTCTTTCCAGCACTTCGTGGAACCTTCTCCAAAACAGACCATATAATTGGTCACAAAGCAAACCTCAGCAGATACATGAAGATTGAAATAATCCACTGTATTCTATCTGACCACCATGGACTAAACCTCGATCTCAACAACAATAGAAATAGCAAAAATCCTTCAAGCACTTGGAAACTGAAAAATTGCTGCTCTATGACAGCTGGGTTAAGGAAGAAATAAATAAAGAAACTAAATATTTCCTAGAATTCAGTGAAAATGAATGTACAACATACACTAATTTATGGGGAACAATGAAAGTACTGCTCAGAGGAAAATTCATAGCACTAAGTTCCTTCAAAGAAGAAATTTCAAACATCTCATACAAGCAACTTAATGGCCCAACTGAAAGTCCTAGAATAAAAGAGAAGCAGATACACCCAAGAGGAGCAGACAGATGGAAACAATCAAACTGAAATCAATCAATTAGAAGCAAATAAACCTATTCAAAGAATCAGTGAAACAAAGATCTGGTTCTTTGAGAAAATCAACAAGATAGACAAACCCTTAGCCAAACTAACTAAAAGACAGAGAGAAACTATCTAGATGAGCAAAATCAGAAATGAAAAGGAGGACATAACTACAGACAGTGAGGAAATCCAAACTATCATTAGGTCTTAATACAAAAGTCTATATGCCACAAAATTCAAAAATCTAAATGAAATGGACAATTTTCTTGATAGATTCCATCTACCAAAATTCAGTCAAGATCAGGTAAAATGATTGAATTGTCCTATATCCCCCAAGAAAACAGAGGGAGTCATCAACAGTCTCCTTTCCAAAAAAAGCCCTCAGCCAGATGGATTCAGCACAGAATTCTACCAGACCTTCAAAGAAGTGCTAACTCCAATTCTCTTCAAACTATTCCACAAAATAGAAACAGAAGGAACATTGCCAAACTCATTCTTTGAAGCCACAGTCACCACGATAACTAAACCACACAAAAACTCAACAAAAGAAGAGAGAACTTCAGACCTACCTCTCTTATGAACATTGACACAAAAATACTCAATAAAGTACTTGCAAACCAAATCCAAGAACACTTAAAAGATATCATCCACCATGACCAACTATGCCTTATTCCAGACATGCAAGGGTGATTCAATATATGGAAATCCATCAGTGTAATCCACCATACAAACAAACTAAAGAAGAAAAACAGCATGATAATCTCCTTAAATCCCCCCAAAAGCATCACAAAATTCAACACCCATTCATGTTTAAAGTCTTGGAGACATCAGGGATACAAGGCACATACCTAAACATACTAAAGGCAATATACAGTAAGCCTATAGTCAACATCAAACTTAATGGAGAGAAACTCAAACCAATCCCACTGAAATCAGGGACAAGGTAAGGCTGCCCACTCTCTCCCTATCTCTTCAACATATTATTTGAAGTCCTAGATAGAGCAATAAGACAAGTAAGGGAGATCAAGGGGATACAAATTGGAATGGAAGAGGTCAAATTTTCATTATTCCAGATGATATGATAGTATACCTGAGTGATCCCAAAAATTCAATCCCACTGATAAACACCTTCAGCAGAGTGGCTGGAAACAAAATTAAATAAATTAAAAAAAAATCAGAAGCCCTCCTCTATACCAAAGACAAAAGGGCCAAGAAAGAAATCAGGAAAACAATACCCTTCACAATAGCCACTAATAACATAAAGTACCTTGGGGTGACTCTAACCAAGCAAGTGAAAGACTTATTTGAAAAGAACTTCAAGTTTCTGAAGAAAGAAATTGAAGAATATATCAGAAGATGGAAAGATCTCCCATGCTAATGGATCAATAGGATTAACATTGTGAAAATGGCCATTCTGCCAAAATTTATCTACAGATTCAATGCAATTTCAATCAAATTACCAACACAATTCTTTAGAGAACTTGAAAGAAAAATTCTCAAATTCATATGGAAAAACAAAAAACCCAGAATTTCCAAAACAATTCTGTACAAGAACAGATCATCTGGGGGTATCTCCATCCCCAATCTCAAGCTGTACTACAGAGCAACAGTAATAAAAATGGCATGTTATTGACATAGAAACAGAATGATGGCTCAATGGAACCAAATAGAAGACCCAGAAATAAACCCACACACCTATGAACCTTTGATTTTTGATAAAGAAGCCAAAACCATTCAATGGAATAAAGACCGTATCTTCAACAAATGGTGCTGGTCCAACTGGATGTCTACATGCACAAAAATGAAAATAGATCCATATTCATCACCCTGCACAAAATTAAAGTCCAAGAGGATCAAAGACCTCAACATAAAACCAGATACACTAAACCAGTTAGAAAAAAAAAATTGAGGAAGAGCCTAGGACTCAACACAGGAGACAACTTCCCGAACAGAACACCAACAGCACAGGCTCTAAGAGCAACAATCAATAAATGGGACCTCATGAAACTGAACAGATTCTATAAAGGAAAGGAAACTGTTGTCAGAACAAAACAACAGCCTATAAGCTGGGAAAGGATCTTCACCAACCCTATATCTGACAGAGGGCCGATATCCAGAATATATAAAGAACTAAAGAAGTTAAAAGGCAATAAATCAAGCAATCCAATTAAAAAATGGGGTACAAAGCTAAACAGAGAATTCTGTCTAGAAGAATATGAAATGGCAGAGAAACACTTAAAGAGATGTTCAACATCCTTAGCCATCGGAGACATGTAAATCAAAACGATCCTGAGATTTCACTTTACACCATGAGAATGATGAAGATCAAAAACTCAAGTAACAACACATGCTGGAGAGGTTGTGCAAAAAGGGTAACCCTCCTCCATTTCTGGTAGGAAGGTAAACTTGTACAACCATTTTGGAAATCTAGCAGTTTGGTGCTTTCTCAGACAATTAGGAATAGTGCTTCCTCAAGATCCAGCTGTACCACTCCTAGGCATATATCCAAAAGATGCTTGATTACACATCAAGGACATTTGCTCAACCATGTTTGTAGCAGCTTTATTTGTAATAGCCACAACCTGGAAACAACCCATATGTCCCTCAATGGAGGAATGGATACAGAAATTATGGTAATTTTACACAATGGAATACTACTCAGCAATTAAAAACAAGGAAATCATGAAATTTGCAGGCAAATGGTAGGATCTAGAAAAGATCATCCTGAGTGAGGTATCACAGGAGCAGAAAGACACACATGATATATACTTATAAGTGGGTACTAGTCCTATAAGACAGGATAAACATACTAAAATCTGTATACCTAAAGAAGATAAACAAGAAAGAGGACCCCTGGTAAGATGATTAATCCTCACTTAGAAAGACAAATGGGATGGACATTGGAAATAGGAGAAAACAAGTAACAGGACAGGAACCTACCACAGAGGGTCTCTGAAATACTCTACCTAGCAGTGTATCAAAGTAGATGCTGAGACTCATAACCAAACCTTCAGCAGAGTGCAGGGAATCATGTGAAAGAAGCGGGGAGTTAGTATGGTCTGGAGATATATCAGGGCACAATGGTCTTTTATGAGACTGTTTCTCCAACCAAGGACCATGTATGGATATACCCTAGAACCCCTGCTCAGATGTAGCCCATGGTAGCTAAGTATCCAAGTGGGTACCCTAGTAAGGAGAACAAGGACTATTTCTGACATGAACTCAATTGCTGGCTCTTTGACCTTTCCCCCCGCCCCCCCGAGGGCCTTGCTAGCCACAGAGGAGGACATGGCAGCCAGTCCTAAAGATATCTGATAAGCTAGGGTCAGTCCCCTATCAGTGAACTTGTTAAGTGGCAGTGAGGAAATGAGGGTGGAATTGGGAGGGAATGATAGAGGGGGCAATGGCTGGGATACAAAGTGAATAATCTGTGGTTAATATAAAAAATAAAAAATATTAAAAATACAATACAATAAAATAAAATTTAAAAAAACAAAAAAAACCAATTTTACTAATTTTTAGAGGGCTTTCCTTTATGTTTCATCTCAAGTTTAATCAAATGAGTACTTATTTTACATTTAAAGTAAATTGCAGAACAAATCCCCATCAAGCAGTTTATGCGGTGGCACACTAGAGACATTTCAGTGATGCTGATCTCAGTGATATTAGATCAGACAGGTATGTAGCCCACAGCTGCTCCCTTCAATTGCTCTTTCACTTTTTGTCATGTATTTTGCTAAACATAGACTAAGAGTCTCTAACATGGGTGGACTCATTCAATCCTAATAAAGTACAATGTGTATTGTTTTTACTAAATCTTGGCTTCATAATAATGTGATTGTGATCTCCTGAAAAGCAAGCATTTGTATCTTTGGGAGGATAAATGAGAAGTCACAGAACTTGAGCAATAATAAACTGGAACTCATGCTGCTAGCTCAGGTATGGATTTATAATGTAATTGTAAGCAGGAAAATGGTTTGAGGCCTGCTTTCTCAGTTGGGAGCTGAAGAGAACATATGCACAGAAGCAGACACCAGCAAGTAGCCTTTGGCTACTTGAGAGATAAAGGCATTGTAGAGCTGGTTTTGAACCTCATTCATTGGATACCATCTGGTCTTATGTTTAAATACTTGATAATCACAGGAATAAATAAATTAGAAAGTTACCTTTTTATTATTATTATTTTACTTATTACAATTTGTTCATTTTGTAACCTGGCTAGAGCTCCCTCCCTAGACTCCCCCCAATCCCACCCTCTTTCCCTCATCTTCCCCTATGCCCCTCCCCTAGTTCACTGATAGGTGAGAACCTCCTCCCCTTCTATTTGACCTTAGCCTATCAGGTCTCATCAGGACCTTTCCCTGTGGTGTGGCAAAGCTCCACCCCCAGGATGAGGTGATCAGAGAGCCTGCCACTGAATTCATGCCTGAAACAGCTCCTGCTCCCCTTACTAGTGCATATAGTTGCCTTTTTATGTCATTATTTTGGTATGATAGCTGATAATTTATATTTCAAAGTCAAAGATTGCTTTAAATTCAAAATCTGTTCACTTTGAGTGATTAAAGAACTCTCCTCTAGGCATAATTTTACAAATGAATTAATAAATATTATTAAAAATTAATTTTCTGTACATCAATATTTGGTTGCTTGTTCTTTCTGGACATTGTATTATGAATACATAAAGCAGAATTCTGTCGTATTTTATAAACTAGTGTATTCTATAGAAGTCAATTTCAGTTATTTCTATGAATATTTTTGTGTATATATGTGTATGTATTCACTGGACAGTAAGACTCTCAAATCTATCACATTTCCTTGGAATTGGAGTTGAGACCTATAAGCTTTCAATAAGCAATGATAGTAAAGTCAATATTCTGAGAAGAAAAAAAAATGTGTTGAATGTTTGGTTCCATGGATGTACTATGGTCTTTACATTGCACATTTTGTTTTTCACAGCTAATGTACTTATAACATTGAATTTTAGACAGATACATTTGGCAGTGCATGCATTAAGTATCATTGCTTGAATTTAATAGACCTTTATTGACTTATGGTTAAATTCTTAGATCACAACATCTCTGAAACATCACCAGAGAGGCTCCCCCCCACTAGATAGCAATTAACACAGAGGCCTAAAACTGATCAAGGTACAGAGATAAGAGATGAAGAATATGCAGCTCCAAGTGAGAAATCTATATTACACCTCCTTTCAAGGATGAGGGATTTTGCTGGAATAAGGAGGAGATAAGTTGGGTAAAATTCAGAGGCAGTAGATAAATGTAATTAAAGAATGTATCCAGACACAACTGGACAGAGGCACCTATAAAATCAAAGCACTTGTCATAGAATGAATGCACATGACCTCAGGCTGGGCCCAACAAGCTCTCAGCATGGATGGGTAAGCTGAAATGAGGTCTCATCTTTATCTGAGAAAATATTAATTTTAAGGTGAATGTATTTGTTTTTTTTCCTCTAAACCCTTTGAACTGCCTAAAACCTTTCTCTCAAAGAACCAGCTAATAATCTGCACTGGATTCCAGCTCTGTATTATTGCTGTACTTTAGATTATCAAAGAGAAATTACAAATTTTATTCTCCAGATCTCTAAATGAGATATTTAAGGTGACATTTTTTTTCTTTCATCTTAAACTAGAAAACAACTTGTCTGTAAGAGTTTGTAAACAACCTGTGTTGTTAACACTCTCTCCTGGACATTATTACTTTCTTCGAAAAAGTACTGACAGGGAAAAGAAAAGACAACAAGGGGCTTGGAGATTCTTTAACTCATGAATTGCTTGCTGTGTAAACAGAAGGATATAAGTTTGATTACGCAGCACTCATGTAAGGCATGGTAGCAGCAATGTGTCTATAACTCCATCTAGGGAGATAGTATAGATCGTGAAGCTTACTGTTTATATAGTTTAGCTGAGTCAGTGAGAATGAGGTTCAGTAAGAGGCCTGTCTGAAAAACATAAGGAGCTGAATGATTGTAAAACAACACCTGATGTCAATTTCTACCTCACAAACATGTCTGTGCATGCACATCATATGCATACATCTTCATAGACATGAATATGTGCACACAAATACACCACAAAGACAAAAATATGTGCTCAAAGAGAGGATGCGAAAAAAAAGTCCCTTTGTGCTCACCAAATGAAACATCAGCTTTTCTATGTATTAGCTAGCTTCGATTTTAAATAGTAAAAATAAACATATTAGTGGCTCCTATTAATATACCACTTCATTTCTTCCCTTCAGACTTAATGATAGGCAAATCATTGAAAACGTGTGATAGTAATACATTTATCTTCAGATACTAATATTGTTCATAGCTGAAAAATACAATCAATTCATGATATTAAGTATTTTTCGAAGCTGCTTTTGGGGAAGATGCACCTGAAAGAGGGATTTTGTTGGCATCATCCATGTCTCTAACTTTAGTCTATTCTATGCTGCTTTGGAGAAATCACATGTAATACAGGCTACTATTTTTATGAACTTCCCTTTCCTACTTTTCTAACAGAATTTCTTTTACACATCAGCCAAATTTTATGTTTAATAAAAATTTTATTTTTTATTTTATATTTTAATTAATTAATTTTTATTATTAAATTTATTCACTTTGTATCCCAGCTGTAGCCCCCTCCCTCATCACCTTCCAATCCTACCCCCTTCCCCTCTTTTCCTCCCATTCCCCTCCCCCAGTCCACTGCTAGGGGAGGTCCTCCTCCACTTTCTTCTGACCCTAGCCTATCAGGTCTCCTCAGGACTGGCTGCATGGTCTTCCTCTGTGGCCTGGTACAGCTGCACTCCCCCCAGGGAGAGGTGATCAAAGAGCCAGCCACTGAGTTCATGTCACAGAAAGCCTCTGCTCCCCACACTAGGAGAGCCACTTGGAGACTTAGCTGCCATGGGCTACATGAGAGCAAGGGTCTAGGTTACTGCCAAACATGGTCTTGGTTAGAGTATGAGTCTCAGAAAAGACCCCTGTGCCCAGACTTTTAGGTTCTGTTGCTCTCCTTGTGGAGGTCCTGAACTCTCCAGGTCTTTCAATACACTCCTTTCATAAGATTCCCTGCACTCTGCCCAAATGTTGACTATGAATCTCAATATCTACTTTGATACTCTGCTATGCAGAGTCTTTCAGAGGCCCTCTGTGGTAGATTCCATCCTGTTCCCTGGTTCTTCCCACTTCTAGTGTCTATACCATTTGTTTTCTGAGTGATGATTAACAAACTTCCCTAGGGTCCTCCTTTTTGCTTAGCTTCTTTTGGAGCATAGATTTTAGTATGTTGAAAGCCAATCTGCTCTCTCTAAGTCCTCTGTAACAATTATATGAATTTTGAAATGGTGTTGGTACTACTGAGCTTTTTGAACTAGTCCCAGCAGTGTGATGCTATAACTTACTCTGTCTGTCAGCACTATCCTTTATTTCTCATGGACGCTTACATAGGGGAGACACAAAATTGTCTGCACCATTAATTTCTACACGCAAATAAAGTATTTCTCAGCATGTTGCCCATGAGACATTTAAACTAGAGTGCTGGTAAGACAATCATTAATTACCCAGAAATGGATTCTGAGATGTGAACTTTGCAGCATGACATTATACATCTTCTGGGAGGCCCAAGCTATGATCTCGGCAATGCTGAACTGGCAGCATATAGCATACTACTAAGTACTAGTTAATGTAGCCAGAAACTTTGGGCCATAACTTATACATTTAAAATAATCTCAGAGCAAAAATGGGAGTGTGGTACCTGTTTATGGAATTTAATCTCCATAAATCCAAAAGTATTGGGTCATGTTGCATATACAAAAATTTAACATAGGATTTAAAATATACAAAACTACAAACACACAGAATCTGCATTCATATACATTTATGAATAATGGATATTTTCCAAAAGCTTTTGTCATTTAGAATTATTGTCTGACCAAAGATCTGATACTGTGTCTTTTATTAATTTTTATTTTTATATTAATTACAGTTTATTCACTTTGTATCCCAGCTGTAGCCCCCTCTCTCATTACCTCACAATCCCATTCTACCTCCCTCGTGTCCTCCCATGTCCCTCTTCAAGTCCACTGATAACAGAGGTCCTATTTTCCTTCCATCTGATCCTAACTTATCAGATCTCATGAGGACTGGCTGCATTGTCCTCCTCTATGGCCTGGAAAGGCTGCTACACCCTCAGGGAGGGGAGGGTGGCCAAAGAGCCTACCACTGAGTTCCTGTCAGAGACAGTTCCTATTCCCCTTATTATGGAACTCACTTGGATACTGAGCTCCCATGAGCTACATCTGAGCAGGGCTTCTAGGTTATATCCATGAATGGTACTTGGTTGCAGTATCAGTCTAAGAAAAGACCCCTGTGTCCAGATATATTGGTTCTGTTGCTCTCCTTATGGAATTCCTGTCCTTTCCAGGTCTTACTATCTCCCCCTTCTTTCATATGATTCCCTGCACTCTGTCCAAATTTTGGTTATGGGACTGAGCATCTGCTTTGACACATTACTGGGTAGAGTCTTTCAGAGGCCCTCTGTGGTAGGCTCCTGTCCTGTTCCTTGTTTTCTCCTTCCAATGTCCATCCCATTTGTCTTTCTGAGTGAGGATTGATCATGTTACCCAGAATCTTCCCTCTTATTTAGCTTCTTTAGGTGTACAGCTTTTAGTGTGTTTATCCTGTCTTATAGGACTAGTACCCATTTATAAGTGAGTATATATCATGTGTGTCTTTCTGCTTCTGGGATAACTCACTCTGGATGATCTTTTCTAGATCCTACCATTTGCCTGCAAATTTCATGATTTCCTTGTTTTTAATTGCTGAGTAGTATTTCATTGTGTAAGTGCACCACAATTTCTGTATTCATTCCTGTGGTGAGGGACATCTGGGTTGTTTCCAGGTTCTGGCTATTACGAATAAAGCTGCTACAAACATGTTTGAGCAAATGTCCTTTTTGTGTACTTGAGCCTCTTTTGAATATATGCCCAGGAGTGGTATGGCTGGATCTTGAGGAAGCACTATTCCTAATTGTCTGAGAAAGTGCCAGATTGATTTCCAAAGAGGTTGTACAAGTTTACATTCCCACCAGCAATGGAGGAGTGTTCCTTTTTGCAGATATTCTCTTAACAGCCCCTGTGGACTATGGTGGGCAGTCTTTTTAGATGCTTTGTATGTGGAGCATGATGGGGTATCACTTCAGGTTTTTTCTGCTGCCCTCCACTTTCAGGCTCTCAGTTTCAGAAGTGTATCTTTACTAATAATTTGTGTTCAGAATCTATGTTAGCAGTTCTAACTGGTGAACATGGTGAAATGATGCTGGTGAAAGTAGATTATTCACCTTAACAAAACAGAAACTGGGCAAAATTAAAGACTCCTTGTTTTGTTTTTTTGTTGTTGCTTGTTTGTTTTTGTCTTTTTTTCTGTTCTTGTTCTACTTGTGAAAGAAAAAAAATGGGTATTTCTTAAAACTTTTCCAGGTTTATTCTGAAACTCTTCTGGGTTAAAATTTGCCTTGTCAACCTGGTACTAAATATTTTTTAATCATTCTTTATTTTAATTTTCCTAACAGAGACCTTGTGAAAAGTCCTCACTCAGATACTCAATGAATGTTTCATAAAGCTGTGATTTATTATGACTTTTCTACCTCTGCTTAAAGAATTATCCATTCTTCAGGAAACACACACACACATACACACTCACACACACACACACACACACACACACATACACACAATATACCTGCTGGTTGTAGTAACTAAACGAAATTCCCTAAGGACAACCCTGAATATCACAACAACTTCTGGGTCTTATAGACCGTGGAAAAAGTAGTCAGCCAATCTAATATTAATATTTTAGCTGGCAAAGGAAAATGATTTTCAGCTACCGCATGTAACTCTCAGGATGTCAGGCATGCAACTGTAAAATCATTAATCATGTATATTTTATGAGCTTCATATGTTTTATATAAAAATAAAGTTGGTATTATATCTAGATGTTAAAAAAATACATAAGGCACCCCTTTATAATACTTTAATGTTACTGCCAATTCTTTTTCAAACACTTGCTGCAGCTGGATTCTTTTTGCTCTTGGCAATTAGACTTACATGTATTTATTCTATTCACAATGAACAGAGTTTCCTCTAAATAAGCACACTTGACTTTTATTACATTATTAATGGTATTGCATAAGCTTATTTTCCTACCATGAATTAAAGTATAATTTGGCATCATTATTAATTATTACTAGTACAGCATTCACTAGTTAGTTGAGAATATTTTCATGTAAATCACATTACAAAGTCCAAATAGTAATAAATATTTATTCACATTGAAGTTAAAAAATAAGGACGCCAATAAGAATTTTTCATATTGGAATAAGAGAAAAGATATATGGAGAAAATACTATGGGCCTCATAAGACAGTATAGTCTCTTTTATTTTTTAATTTTTTATTTAACTTTTATTAATTACACTTTATTCCTTTTGTATCCCCCCATAAGCCCCTCCCTCTTCCCCTCCTGGTCCCACCCTCCCTCCCTTTCTGCATGCATGCCTCTCCCCAAGTCCACTGATAGGGGAAGTCCTCCTTTCCTTCTTTCTGATCTTTTTTTTTGTTCTTCTCCATGCAGTTTATTCAGGAACCTTGAACAATCTTCTGACCCTGGGGAAAGCCAGCCCACAGCTTAAAATAGCCTCTGGGTAGCCAACCCCAGCGTGCCTTGTGGGCAATGCAGATAGGTCCACATACATGGAAGCAAGCCAGATCCTCAGCCTTAGCCAAATATGGAGTTGTTTGTGACAGAGAGCACTCACCATCGGGAAGGTAGAAGGCGGAAACCAGCTCCAAGTTTAAGGCACCGCATTTCGCAGCTCTCTACAGTTCCCCCTTTTTGTTTTAGACGCATCAGGCAAGAGTAGAGGTCTGATCTCTGATATTAGAAATAAATTGGGACTTTGTACTAATGTTCATTTAGGTGTCATCCACCCAAAGAACATAAGACCCATCCGATAACTTTTTCTCAGAGGCGGGACCTGGGGCATCAACCCACATGCAATCAGACATGCTCTTCTCTGGGTCCAAAGCGGCTGACCCTGAGTGCAGTGCTTAGCCTCGCATCCTGAGCATAACATTTTAGCTTTTGATGGTAGCCAACCATGCTTGGGGAGACTGTCCTGCTTCAATGGCTGTAAAGGTCTGAATGATCATGCCTGCATTACACTGTTGTGAGACTCTAATCTTGCATATACACCACAGGCAAACCAAGGAGACCAACACCAGAAGGCCTGCTAACGCTCCCATGCCTGCCCATTCCTTCAGATGATTCATGGCCTTGTGCAGAAGCAAATTGATACCCTATGGCAAATCGCTCAACTTGGCTGTCAATGGAAGTATGCTGGACTTTGTGTCACTAGCATACAATATGAGAATTTTTCCCATGCTGCAAATCTGTCTAAACAATTGTCTAGCTATATTTTAGGTAACTGGACTGAAGAATTCGATACTATGATGGAGCAGCTGAGAGTGGCCATTGTTACGGCAAATTCTACCAGAGTGGACTCAGGACTAGCCACGGGATTATCATCATGGATTGCTGCAGACAGTATAGTTTCTTAAGAGTGCTTCAGAACCAATAGGGTTTATATAGCATTTTACATAATAATCACAAATTACAAAAGCAAAATGTATACCCTAAAAGTATGCAGTTTTTTACTGTTTGGCTCTAGTATAGAGGGAATGAGCATCAACAAACTGAAAATTTACTGAGAAAATTTTTTCCTTCAGAATAATTGAAACTTTAATTCATTTCATTGCACTACTAATGTCACTTCATAGCAGCATGGAATTTTCATTCATACTACTACAAGACAGAACATATTATTTCACCACGATTGAATTATTTATTATGCAAAATATACGTAGGGGACAAGGAATATTTAAATTTTTCAAAAGAATGTTTCAAATTTTTAAAAAATAACTGTAAAATAACTATAAACTATATAGTAATATATTATACTTTATAACACCTTAAATGTTTTAATTAATGTTCATAATAGGTATACAAAGTAAAGTTTTTTATTTTATTTATTTACTGTTATTATTATTAGTTACATTTTATTAACTCTGTATCCCAGCTGTATCCGGCTTCCTCATTCCCTCCCTCCCTCATCTCCTCCCTGCCCCTTTCCAAGTCCACTGATTGAGGAGGACCTCTTCCCCTTTCATCTGACCCTGTTTTATCAGGTATCTTCAGGACTGGCTGCCAAATCCTCCTCTGTGGCCCAGCAGGACTTCTCCTGCCTTACGGGCTGGGGAGGTCAAAGAGCCTGCCATTGAGTTCCTGTCAGAAATAGTCCCTGTTGCCCTTACTATGGGAAAACAATTGGTTACTGAGCTACCATGGTCTGCATCCGAACAGAGGTTCTAGGTTATATCCTTACATGGTCCTTGGTGGAGTGTCAGTCTCAGAAAAGACTCCTGTGCCCAGATATATTTGGTCTTTGTGGAGCTCCTTTCCTTTACACATCATACAAACTCCCCCTTATTTCATATGATTCCCTACACTCTGCCGAAGGTTTGGTTATGAGTCCTAGTATCTGCTTAGATACACTGCTAGGTAGAGTCTTTCAGGGGTCCTCTATGCTAGGCTCCTGTCCTGTTACTTGTTTTCTCCTATGTCCAATGCACCTCCCACTTGTCTTTCTAAGTGGGGATTGATCATCTTATCCTGGGTCCTCCTTTTTGTTTATCTTCTTTAGTTGTAGAGATTTCATTATGTTTATCATATCTTATAGGACTATATGAGTGAGTACATACCATGTCTGTCTTTCTCCTTCTGGGATACCTCACTCAGAATTATCTTTTCTAGATCCCACCATTTGCCTGCAAATTTTGTAATTTCCTCATTTTTGATTGCTGAGTAGTATTCCATTGTGTAAAAATACCACAATTTCTGTATCCATTCCTCCGTTGAGGGACATCTGGGTTGTTTCCAGGTTGTGGCTATTACAAATAAAGCTGCTACAAACATGGTTGAGCAAATGTCCTTGTTGTGTACTTGAGAATCTTTTGGATATATGCCAAAAGTGGTATAGCTGGATCTTGAGGAAGCACTATTCCTACTTGTCTGAGAAAGCCCCAGATTGATTTCCAAAGCAGTTGTACCAGTTTACATTCCCACCAGCAATGGAGGAGGGTTCCCCGTTTTGCACAACCTCTCCCACCATGTGTTGTCACTTGAAATATTCATCTTAGCCATTCTGATGGGTGAAAGGTGAGTTCTCAGGGTTGTTTTGATTTGCATCTCCCTCATGGCTAAGAATGTTGAGCATCTCTTTAAGTGTTTCTCTGCCATTCTATATTCCAATACAGAGAATTCTCTGTTTAGCTCTGTATCCTAGTTTTTAATTGGATTACTTGATTTATTTATTTTTAACTCTATAGTTCTTTATATAAGCTGGATATCAGCCCTCTGCAGGATATAGGGTTGGTAAAGATCCTTTCCGAGTCTATAGGCTGTTTTTTTGTTCTGACAACAGTGTCTTTTGCTTTACAGAAGCTTTTCAGTTTCATGAGGTCCCATTTATTGATTGTTGCTCTTAGAGCCTGTACTGTTAGTATTCTGTTCAGGAAGTTGTCTCCTGTGCCAATGAGTTCTAGGCTCTTCCCTACTTTTTCTTCTAACTAATTTAGAGTATCTGGCTTTATGTTGAGGTCTTTGATCCACTTGGGACTTTAGTTTTGTGCAGGGTGATAAGTATGGAACTATTTTCATTTTTCTGCATCCATTTGGATCAACATTTGTTGAAGATATGGTCTTTATTCCATTGAATGGTTTTGGCTTCTTTGTCAAGCATCAAGTATTCATAGGTGTGTGGGTTTCTTTCTGGGTCTTCTATTTGGTTCCATAGATCCTCCTTTCTGGTTCTATGCCAATAATATGCAGTATTTATTACTATTGCTCTATAGTACAGATTGACATCAGCAGTGGAGATACCTCCAGATGATCTGTTGTTGTACAGGATCGTTTTGGAGATTCTGGCTTTTTTGTTTCTCCATATGAAGCTGAGAATCTTTCTTTCAAGATCTGTAAAGAACTGAGTTGGTATTTTGATGGGAACTGCATTGCATCTGTAGATTGATTTTGGCAGGATGGCCATTTTCACAATGTTAATCCTACCAATCCATGAGCAAGGGAGATCTTTCTATCTTTTGATATCTTCTTCAATTTATTTCTTCTGAGACTTGAAGTTTTTTCAAACAGATCTTTCACTTGCTTGGTTAGAGTCACCTAAAGGTGTTTTATGTTATTATTGGCTATTTTGAAGGGTGTTTTCCTGATTTCTTTCTCAGCCCTTTTGTCTTTGGTATACAGGAGGGCTTCTGATTTTTTTTTCTTTTGGGTTGATTTTGTATCATGTCATTTTGCTGAAGGTGTTTATCAGCTGAAGAAGTTCTCTGATTGAATTTTTGGGGTTGCTCATGTATACTATCATATCATCTTCAAATAGTGACACTTTGACCTCTTTCTTTTCAATTTGTATCCTCTTGATCTCCTTTAGTTGTCTGATTGCTTTAACTAGGACTTCCAGAACTATGATGAAGAGATATGGAGAGAGTTGTCTTGTACCTGATTTCAGTGGGATTGATTTAAGTTTCTCTCCAATGAGTTTGATGTTGGCTATAGGCTTGCTGTATATTGCCTTTACTATGTTTAGGTATGTGCCTTGTATCCCTGATCTCCCCAAGACTTTAAACCTGAATGGGTATTGGAATTTGTGAAAGGTTTTCTAGGAATCTAAGGAGATGATCGTGTGGTTTTTCTCCTTCAGTTTTTTTTATGTGGTGGATTACATTGATGGATTTCCTTATGTTGAAGCACCTTTGATTGCCTGGGATGAAGCCAACTTGGTCGTGGTGGATGATATCTTTGATGTGTTCTTGGATTCGGGTTACAAGTATTTTATTGAGTATTTTTGCATCAATGTTCATAAGAGAGATAGGTCTGAAGTTCTCTCTTCTTTTGTTGGGTCTTTGTGTGGTTTAGGTATCAAGGTGACTGGCCGCATAGAATGAGTTTGGTAATGTTCTTTCTGTTTCTACTTCGTGGAAAGTTTGGAGAGAATTGGAGTTAACACATCTTTGAAGGTCTGGTAGAATTCTTCACTGAATCAATGTGGCCCAGGGCCTGTTTTGGAAGGGAGACTGTTGATGACTTCTTCTATTTCTTTGGGGGATATAGGACTATTCAGTCTTTCTACCTGATTTGATTGAATTTTGGTAGATGGAATCTATCAAGAAAATTGTCCATTTCGTTTAGATTTTCAAATTTTGTGGCATTCTTTCTTCCAAATTTCTTTGGAAGAAAGACCTAATTATTGTTTGGATTTCTTTCGTGTCTGTCATTATGTCCCCCTTTTCCTTTCTGAGTTTGCTGATTTGGATAGTTTCTCTCTGTCTTTTAGTTAGTTTGGCTAAGAGTTTGTCTATCTCGTTGATTTTCTCAAAGAACCAGTTCTTGGTTTCACTGATTTTCTGAATAGTTTAATTTGTTTATAATTGATTGATTTCAGCCCTGAGTTTGATTATTTCCAGCCATCTGCTCCTCTTGAGTGTATTTGCTTTTTTTTTCCCTAGGCCTTTCAGTTGGGTCATTAATTTGCTTTTATGAGATGTCTTCATGAAGGCACTTAGTGCTATGAATTTTCCTCTGAGCACTGCTTTCATTGTGTCCCATAAATTTGGGTATGTTGTACCTTCATTTTCAATGAATTCTTGGAAGTCTTTAATTTCTTTCTTTTTTCTTCCTTAACCCAGCTATCACTGAGCAGCAAGTTGTTCAGTTTCCATGTGCTTGTAGGCTTTTTTAAATTCCATTGTTGTTGAGATCGAGGTTTAGTCCATGGTGGTCAGATAGAATACAGTGGATTATTTCAATCTTCTTGTATCTGTTGAGGCTTGCTTTGTGGCCAACTATATGGTCTATTTTGGAGAATGTTCCATGATTGCTAAAAAGAAGGTATAATTTTTGTGTTTGAGAGGAAAGTTCTAAAGACATCTATTAAGTCTATTTTATTTGGGACCTCTGTAAGTGCCTTTATTTCCTTATTCAGCTTCTGTCTAGATGTTCTGTCCCTTGCTGAAAGTGGGTGTTGAAATTTCTCACTATTAAGGTGTTGAGATCGATGTTTGATTTAAGTTTTTTTTAATTCTTTATTAATTACATTTCATTCACTTTATACCCCCCTTTGGTCCCTCCCTTCTTCTGTCCCAATCCCTCCCTTCCTCCAACGTCTGCATGCATGCCCCTCCCCAAGTCTACCAATAGGGGAGGTATCCTATTCCTTCCTTCTGATCCTAGTCAATTAGGTTGCATCAGGAGTGGATGCAGTGTCTTCCTCTGTGCCCTGGTAATGCTGCTTCCCCTTCAGGGGGAGGTAATTAAAGAGCAGGCCAATCAGTTCATGTCAGAGACGGTCCCTGTTCCTATTACAATGGAACCCACTTGGATACTGAACTGCCATTGGCTACATCTATGCAGGGGTCTTAGGTTATCTCCACGCATAGTCATTGGTTGGAGTATCAGTCTCAGGAAAGACCCCTGTGTGCAGACTTTTTGCTTCCCGTGCTCTCCTTGTGGAGTTCCTGTCCTCTGCAGTTCTTACTTGTTCCCACTTTTTTCATAAGATTCCCTGCACTCTGACCAAAGGTTGCCCATAAGTCTCAGCATATGCATTGATAGTCTTCAGGGCAGAGACTATCAGAGGTCCTCTGTGTCAGGTTTGTTCCCTCTTTTCTCCTTATTCTGATGTCCATCTCCTTTGCCTTTCTGGATAGGAATTAAGCATTTTAGCAGGAATCCTCCCTCCTGATTAGTTTCTTTAGGTGTACAGATTTTAGTAGGTTTATCCTATATTACATGTCTATATGAGTGAGTGTATACCGTGTGCATCATTCTGCTTCTGGGATAACTCGCTCAGGATGATCTTTTCCAGATCCCACCTTTTACCTGCAATTTTCATGATTTCCTTATTTTTCATTGTAGAGTAATACTCCATTGTGTAGATGTACCACAATTTCTCTATCCATTCTTCAGTTGAGGGGCATCTGGGCTGTTTCCAGCTTCTGGCTATTACAAATAAGGTTGCAACAAACATGGTTGAGCAAATGTCCTTATTGTGTACTTGAGACTCTTTTGGGTATATGCTTAGGAGAGGTATAGCTGGATCTTGAGGAAGTGCTATTCCTAGTTGTCTGAGAAAGTGCCAGATTGATTTCCAGAATGGTTTTACAAGCTTACATTCCCACCAGCAGTGGAGGAGGGCTTCCCTTTCTCCACAACCTCTCCAGCATGTGGTGTCACTCGAATTTTTGATGTTAGCCATTCTGCTGGGTGTAAAGTGAAATCTTAGGGTCATTTTAATTTGCATTTCCCTGATGGCTCTTGAGGTTGAGCATTTCTTTAAGTGTTTCTCTGCCTTTAGATATTCCTCTATTGACAAATCTTTGTTTAGCTCTGTACTCCATTTTTTAATTGGATTACTTGAGTTTTTGCTGATTAACTTCTTTAGTTAATACTGGATATTAGTTCTCTGTCAGATATAGTATTGGTGAAGATCCTTTCCCAATCTGTAGGCAGTCATTTTGTTTTGATGATGGTGTCCTTTGCTTTACAGAATCTTTTCAGTTTCATGAGGTCCCATTTTTTGATTGTTGCTAGTAGAGCCTGTGCTGTTGGTGTTCTTTTGAGGAAGTTGTCTCCTGTGCCAATGAGTTCAAGGTTCTTCCTCAATTTTTTTTTCTAACTGATTTAGTGTATCTGATTTTATGTTGAGGTCTTTAATCCACTTGGACGTTAGTTTTGTGCAGGGTGATAAGTATGGATCTATTTGCATTTTTCTACATGTAGACATCCAGTTGGACCAGCACCATTTATTGAAGATATTGTCTTTTTTCCATTGAATGGTTTTTGCATTTTGTCAAAAATCAGGTGACCATACTTGTGTGGATTTTTTAGTACGGTCATTTATTTGATTCCATTGATCCACCAGTCTGTTTCTATGCCAGTACCATGTAATTTTTAGTATTGTTGTTTTATAGTATAGCTTGAGATCAGGGATGGAGATAACTCCTGAAGATCTTTTACTGTAGAGAATAGTTTTAGCAATTCTGGTTTCCTTGTTCCATATGAATGTGAGAATTTCTCTTTCAAGGTCTGTAAAGAATTGTGTTGGTTATTTGATAGGAACTGCATTTAATCTATAGATTGCTTTTGTTAAGATGGCCATGTTTACTATGTTAATCCTGCCAAGCCATTATCATGGGAGATCTTTCCATCTTCTCATATCTTCTTCTAATTCTTTCTTCAGAGACTGGAATTTTTTTCATACAAGTCTCTGACTTGCTTGGTTAGGTTCACACCAAGGTACTTTATGTCCTTTGTGGCTATTGTGAAGGGTGTTATTTCCTTAATTTCTTTCTCTGCCCTTTTTTTTCTTTTGTATACAGGAAGGCTAATGATTTTCTTGTGTTAATTTTGTATCCAGTCACTTTGCTGAAGGTGTTATTCAGCTGTAGGAGTTCCCTGGTAGAATTTTGGGGGTCACTCAGGTATATCATCATGTCATCTACAAAGAGTGATACTTTTTCTTCCTTTCGAATTTGTATCTTCTTGATCTCCTTCAATTGTCTTATTGCTCTAACAAGGACTTCAAGAACAATGTTGAAGAGATATGGAGAGAGTGGGCAGCCTTGCCTTGTTCCTGATTTCAGTGGGAATGATTTAAGTTTCTCTCAACTGAGTTTGATATTGGGTATAGGGTTGCTGTATATTGCTTTTACTATGTTCAGGTATGTGATTTTATACCTGATCTCTCCAAGACTTTAAACATGAATGGATTTGGGATTTTGTCAAATGTCTTTTCAGAACCTAAGGAGATGATCATGTGGTTTTTCTCCTTCAGTTTGTTTATGTGGTGGATCACATTAATGCATTTTCATATATTGAACCACCCCTGCATGCCTGGGATGAAACCTACTTGGTCGTAGTGGATGATGTCTTTGATGTGTTCTTGGATTTGGTTTGTAAGTATTTTGTTGAGTATTTTAACATCAATGTTCATGAGGGAGATTGGCCTGATATTCTCTTTCTTTGTTGGGTCTTTGTGAGGTTTAGGTACCAAGGTGAGTTGGCTTCATAGAATGAGTTTGGTAGTGTTCCTTCTGTTTCTATTTTGTGGAATAGTTTGAAGAGAATTGGAGTTAGCTCTTCTTTAAAGGTCTGGTAGAATTCTGTGCTGAAACCATCTCACCCTGGGCTTTTTTTGCATGGTAGAATTTGGTGGCAGCTTCTATTTCCTTAGGGGATATAGCTTTATTTATTTTGTATATCTGGTCTTAATTCAGCTTTGTCATGTAGAATCACTCAAGAAAATTGTCCATTTCATTTAGATTTTCAAATTTTGTGGCATAAAGGCTTTGGAAGTAAGACCTAATTATTGTTTGGACTTCTTCTGTGTCTGTCGTTATGTCCCCCTTTTTGTTTCTGATTTTGTTGATTTGGATAGTTTCTCTCTGCCTTTTACTTAGTTTGGCTAAGGGTTTGTCTATCTTGTTGATTTTCTCAAAGAAACAGCTCTTGGATTCATTGAATCTTTGAATTGTTTTATTTGTTTCTAATTTATTAATTTCAGCCCTGAGTTTGATTATTTCCAGCAGTCTACTCCTCTTTGGCGTGTCTGTTTCTTTTTTTCTAGGGCTTTTAAGTGATCCATTAAGTTGCTTGAATGAGCTGTCTCGATTTTCTTCCTGAAGACACTTAGTGCTATGAACTTTCCACTTAGCACTGCTTTCCCTGTGTCCCATAAGTTTGGGTACGTTGTGCCTTCATTTTCATTGAATTCTAGGAAGTCTTCAATTTCTTTCATCATTTTTTTTCTCTAACCCAGTTATCATTGAGTAGCAAGTTGCTAAGTTTCCATGTATATGTAGGCTTTTTGCTGTTTCTTTTTGTTGAGGTCCAGCTTTAGTCCATGGTGGTCAGATAGGATACAAGGGACTATTTCAATCTTCTTGTATCTGTTGAGTCTTTCTTTGTGACCAACTATATGGTCTATTTTGGAGAAGGTTCCAGGAGGTGCTGAAAAGAAGGTAAATTCTTTTGTGTTTGGATGAAAGGTTCTTTAGATGTCCTTGAGGTCCATTTGATTCATGACCTCTATCAGAGTTATTGTTTCTTTGTTTAATTTCTTTTTTGTTTACCTGGTCCATTGTTGAGAGTTTGGTGCTGAAGTCTCCCCCTATTAATGTGTGGGGTCTCTGTTTGGTTTAAATTTTATTAAAGTTTCTTTTACAAATGTGGGTGCCCTTGCATTTGGAGCATAGATATTCAGGATTGTGATATCTTCCTGGTGAATTTTTCCCTTGATGAGTTTGAATTGTCCTTCTCTATCTCTTTTGATTAATTTTGGTTGTAAATCTATTTTATTAGATATAAGAATGGCTACTCCTGTTTGCTTCTGGGGTCCATTTGCTTGCAATACTGTCTTCCAGCCCTTTACTTTCAGGTAATATCTGTCTTTGTTATTTAGGTGTTTTTCTTGTATGCAACAGATGGTTGGGCCTTGTTTACCCATCCATTCTGTTAGTCTGTGTCTTTTTATTGGAGAATTGAGTCCATTGATGTTGAGGGAGATTAATGACCAGTGGCTGTTAGATCCTTTGTTATTGATGTGGCTATAGTATTGTGTTTGGCTACTTTTGGTTTTGCTGTAGTGAGGTTATTTATTTCCTGTGTTTTCTTGATAGTTAGTTTTCTTGGGTTGTATTTTTCCTTCTACTATTTTCTGTAATCCTGGATTTGTGTGTAGGTATTGTTGAAATTTGTTTTTGTCGTTGAATATCTTGTTTTCTCTGTTTATGAGGACAGAGACTTTTGCAGGGTACAGTAGCCTAGGCTGACATCTGTGTTCTCTTGGAGTCTGCATGATATCTGTCCAGGCTCTTCTGGCTTTCATAGTTTCTGTTGAGAAGTCAGGTGTGAGTCTGATGGGTTTACCATTATGTGTTACTTGGCCTTTTTCCTTTGCAGCTTTTAGTAGTTTTTCTTTGTTCTGTATACTTACTGTTTTGATTATTATGTGATGGGAGGATTTTCTTTTCTGGTCTAATTTATTGGGTGTTCTGTAGGCCTCTTGTATTCTTATAGGTTTCCCCTTTAAGTTGGGGAAATTTTCTTCAATGATTTTTTTGAAAATATTTTCTGGGCCTTGGAAGAGGGAATCTTCTTTTTCCTCTATTCCTATTATTCTTAGATTTTGTCTTTTTATGTTGTCTTAGATTTCTTGGATGGTTTGTGTCAGGAAATTTTTTAGATTTATTATTTTCTTTGACAGATACATCGATTTCTTCCATTGTATCTTCCACACCTGAGATTCTTTCTTCCATCTCTTGTAGTCTGTTGGTTATGCTTACCTCTGTAGTTCCTGTTTTCTTTCCTAGGTTCTCACTCTCCATAATTTCCTCCATGTATGTTTTCTTTAATTCTTTAAATTCTATCTTCTGATCTTGAACAGTTTTGTTGATTTCCTTCACCTATCTGACTGTATTTTCCTGTTTTTCTTCCAGTTCTTTCAGCTGCTTCTTTGAACATTCCTCTGTTTCTTTTATTTCTCTCAGTGAGTTAATCATTTCCTATCTGAATGCCACATCTGTTTGGTGCATTTTACAACATATTATTTGCTTCCTCCATTAACCTCTTCATAAGCATAGATGTAAGGTCATCTTCTTGAATTTCACCTATGTTAGGGTGTCCAGGGCTACTTGTCCCTGGATAACTGAGTTCTGGGGATGCCATATTGCTTTGCCTTTTGTTGGTTGTGCTTTTTCGCTGGCCTCTACCCATCTCTCTGTCTCAGGTATTGTCTGTTAATTTCTGGTGCCTGCTGGGTCCTGGGGCGGGGAGAATTCACTTGGCAGGATTATGAAGTTCTCTGCTTTTTGGGTATGGTCAATTGAATAGTGGTGCTTCTCAGGAATTGTCACAGTTCACTTTAGGTGTATGGAACTGTGTGGTAACTGTGGTGTTCAGGAAGGCTCTTCTCTCATCAGGAAAGGTCCTGGTGATGACTGCCCTGCTGCTGGGTTTCTTGCTCTGAAGTTAGTGAGCAGTAGCTGTTGCTCTTAAGGTGTAATTGTTGGGTGCAGCCCTCTTGAAAAACCAGGGATTCCCACAGTTTTTTTTCAGTTTAGCTAGTAACAACTGTTTGATCCTTGAAGCAGTATCTGAGGGCTGCTGTAATGTCTCTGTGGCTTTTGTAGGTCTGAGGATGCAGCTGTGTGCCCCAGTGCCCTAGTGGTACTCAATAATGGTGGGTGAGCACAGTGGTCATGCCTGCAGTAGAAAGCTAGAGCCTAGAGTCTGCGTGAATCCAGAAAGTCTTTTGGAGCTGGGTGTCCTGAGCGTTGTACTTGATGATCCCCCCAACTGTGGGGCTTCCTCCTGACAGGGACACCTGGCCTTTCCTTTGGGGACAGCCGTTCTTTCTGTGATGGCGAGTAGAACCTGCAGGCACAGACTTATGTGGCTCTGCCTTTCTGCCTTTTTTGCGATTGTGTGCCTTGGCGTCTGCTGAAACTGGGTAATTTTTCCTGAAACCTTTTCTGGGTGGTGGTATCAGCTGAGTGCTCTGAGGTCAGACCAGCCTTTCCTCTCCCTGTGGATTTGCACCTGACAGAGAAACTAAGTCTCTGGTGCCCTGGGGCCCACAGTTCTATCTGGGGCAGTGAGTCAGGTACAGGCAGGACTCTCTGCAAATGCCTGGGTCCCCGGCTCTGACTCTGGGCTGGCTCCAGGGCACTGGCGGAACCCTGAGTCTTTTCCAGGGGATGTCTGGGTGACCTAAGGTTGGTCCCAATCGTTTCCTGTACCGTGGGGTTATCTCTCGACTGGAAATCTTAGTCGCTGATGTTATGGTGCCCACAGTTCAGTCTGGGACTGTGATCAGAGCACACTGACGTGTGGCTCTGGGCTGGCAACCAAGCGCCTGGTGGAACCGGGATCTCTTCCGTACTTTAGCTGGGTGAGTTAAACCTGATTGAATCCCCCACCATCGGGTATCCTCTCACCTGGGAAACACAATCACTTGTGTTTTAGGGCCACTAGTTCTGACTGCTGGTCACTGTGCTGATCCTGCAGTGCTGCAGGTCAGAACGAAAGTCGTCCTGGTGCTGCCATCTTGCTGACTGTGTGATTTAAGTTTTAATAATGTTTCATTTATGAATTTAGGAGCTCTTGTATTTGGGGCATAGATGTTCAGAATTGTGATGTCCCCTTGGTGGATTTGTCCTTTGATGATAATGTAGTGTCCCTCCTCATTTTTTTTTAATTAAATTTTGTTGAAAGTCTATTTTATTAGATATTAGGATAGCTACCCCAGCTTGTTTTCTGGGTCCATTTGCTTGAAAGACATTTTTTCCAGACCTTTACTCTGAGGTAGTGTTTATCTTTGTTGCAGAGGTGTGTTTCTTGGGTGCAGCAGAAAGTTGGATCCTGATTGCTCACCCATTCTGAAAGTCTGTGTCTTTTTATTGGAGAGTTAAGTCCATAAATGTTGATAGATAATAGTGACCAATGAATGTTAGTTCCTTTTAGATTGGAGTTGATGGTCTTACTGTGTTTCATTGCTTGTTTTCTTTTATTTTTTGTTGCAATATTATCTGTATGCTATGTTTTTTTTTTTTTGGGTGAAGTTGTTATCATTGGATTGGAGTTTTCTTTCTAGTATCTTCTGTAGGGCTGGTTTTCTGGTTAGATACTACATAAATTTAGTTTTGTCATGGAATGTTTTGTTTTCTCCATCTATGTTGATTGAAAGCTTTGCAGGGTATAGTAGTCTGGGCTGGTATCTGTAGTCTGCATGACACCTGCCCAGGCCCTTCTGGCTTTCATATTTTCTTATGAGAAATCCGGTGTGATTCTGATAGGCTTACCTTCATATGTTACTTGACCTCTTTCCCTTACTGCTTTTATTATCTTTTCTTTGTTCTGTAGATTTAGAATTTTGACTATGATATGACGTGATGTGTTTCTTTGCTGGTCTAGTCTATTTGTTGTTCTGTAGGCCTCTTGTATATTTATGGATATCTCTTTCAGTTGGGAAAATTTTCTTCTATGATTTTCTTGAAAATATTTTCTGGATCTTGGAGCCTTAAATCTTCTTTTTCTTTTATTCCTATTGTTCTTAGATTTTGTCTTTTCATGATGTCCTTGATTTCTTGGATATGTTGTGTTTGGGACTTTTGTGATTTTACTTTTTCTTTGGGAGAAATATCAATTTCTGCAAGTGTATCTCAAGTTCCAGAGATTCTCTCTTCCATCTCTTGTATTCTGTTGGTGATGCTTACCTTTGTGGTTCCTGATCTTTTCTCCAAGTTCTACAGCTTCAGGGTTTTCTCAGTTTTTGTTTTCTTTATTGATTCTGTTTTCATGCCTTGCCCCATTTCCTTCATCTGTTTGAATGTGGATTCCTATCTCTCAAAGATGGTCTTTAATATTTTGTTCATTTACTCTCTATATGCCACTAATTGTATCTCTACTTATGCCTCTATTTGTTTGGCTATGGTTGCCTGTTTTTTAAAGAATTTTGTCTATTTTCTCTTTCTTTACCTCCAATTGACTGGTCAAATATTTGATAGATTTGTTCATATCCTCTTTACCTGTCTGAATTTGCATGGTATTGCTCTGAGAAAATTGTTTGTTTCCTCTTTATGAGCCTCAAATAATTGGGTAAGTATAGCTTTAAAGTCATTTTCCTGTGCTTCTGATGAATTGGAGTATCCATCAATTTTGGGGGTTGCTGGTGAAGTCATGATATCCTGATTTATGTTGGATGTGTTTTTTCGCCTACCCCTGGCTTATCTAAAACCTTCCCTGTTTGTTTCTGGATTCTGCAGTTCAGACTGGTACTGTCTCTCTCTGACATCTGGAGAGTTCTTCAGGAAGCTGAGAGAGGTCCCGTGGCCTCAGCATATGCAATGGTGTACTATCTGTACCTGTGGGAGAAAGTACACAGCTTCAGAAGGGCAAATGCAGGCTCAAGTGCACGTGTGTGTGTGTGTGTGTGTGTGTGTGTGTGTGTGTGTAAGTGTGTCTCGAGGGACAGAGTGATAGAGAATGTTGAACCCTTGAGTGAGTGGGAGGGGCTCTGCCTTGCAGGCTTCTAGGTGGTTATTTGTGCATGCACTGTGTATTTAGCAGGTGCTGGTGATGGTTGCTGCAAATTTCTGGCATTAACTGCCTTAACTCTTCAGTTGGACCCTCAGAGCATGGACTTTGATGTCCCAAGTGACCCTCTGTTTCCCACAGTGTTCATGTGGGTGAGAGGGGTCCAGTTCCTGGCTCCTATTTTAGAAGGACCTTGAATCTGTGGCTCTTCAGACACTCAAGGGCGCACTCACTCTCAAACAGGTCACATCAGCAGGGATCAGGGTATCCTGGCTCTCTGCTCTTGGGTTTGGCCCTGCTTGGTCTTATGCTGGAGGACTGACACGCTCCGTCAGCTCAGTGCTGCTGCAGCCACCAGATTAGGAAGTCCAGCTGCAGCTGGACACTGGCATGCTAGTCCAGATGCCTTCTGGGAAGTCCTGGGTGCCCTCCACTGTGTTCTCCAGGCCTGGGAGGCCCAGCACCTGGTGTGCCTAGCTTGTATGGTGGGTTTGCTGGCTTTTGTGGGTGTACAGTGAATTATCTGTCTCTGAGGGTTTGGGTGGGCCGTTCCATCAGTGGTTGGTTGGGCAACCCTGAGGAGCCAGTATGGTAGCTAGCAGACCTGGGACCCTCGGAGGATGGTGCTGCATGTCTGGAACTCCAAGACCAGTACAGCTGGCAGTTACTGCTAAGGGGCTAGGAGCTCAGCCTTAGTTGCTGTGGACCTTAGGCAGTTAGCTCTGAGCTGATAATCTTGGTGAGCCAGTTGTGGCTAGGAGGAGGGAGCTCTGAGAAAGGGGAATGCAGGGAGATCAAAAGATCATTTCTCTCCTTCTCCAAACAAGTCCACGGATGACCCAAGACCAAAGTTCTCACCCCCTGCGATGTTCCCTGTCATCTAGAAAGCCTCTCTGTCATTTCCCTGGCTTCAGAAGGGCTTCCACTCACCCACTCAGGTGTTCAACTCTTCCACAGCTCAGAAACTGTGCGTGCTAGTCACCATCTTGGCTCTGCTCTCTCTTCATCTAATTTTAAAATAATCAAATCACTTCATTGCTCCTTTTTAAAAAATCTGTATTAAAAAGAAAACCCTCAAGATTGTATTTTGGAATCTATTTGGAATCACTTCTCTCACAATCTGAAGTGGTTGGTGTTAAGATGCTTTGGTTGGTAGATATTGCACTTGACCTTTACTTTTAGCAGTCTGAAAAAAATATAACTGCTAATACTATTATGTTTTGTGATGCATTTCTTCTTTCCTTATTCTAAACAGAAAGGGCTCTTTGGAGCAATGTCTCTGCCGCCTCTACATAAACCTGAGGTCATAGGATCAAACTCTAAATATTCCCTAAGAACCTGATGTGCTGATGTGGTGTGGGGTGGGGCTATAATTATTTGAGGAGTAGGGGAGGGAGGATAGAGAGAAGAAGGAGGGAGGGTGAGACCACAGTCAAGGAGGAGAGGAGGTAGGTCTTACAATTGCAATGTAAAGAGAACAATAATAAAAAAGAATACACTGCAGTATTTAACAAAACAAGGTCAAAGTGTGTTTTCTGTTAATGCTATCTTCCCAGTAAGGTAAGAAAAATATTTGTTCTATGATGTGATGGTCAATATTTGTCATCGATTAAAAAGTCTTAGAATCACCTAGGGGACATGTACCTGTGTATGTTTGCTAGAGCTTATCTAGATTTAGTTATATGGGATGGGAAGACCCACCTTACTTACAGGAACATCATCATCTTATCTGCATTCCTGGACTGAACTAAAAGCCAGCTGAGTGATAAAATTCATTTATCTCTGCTTTCTGACTGAGGATACTGATGCTATAAAAATTTTAACCTCATTTTGAGACAGGACATGCCTTTCTTTCCTTAAATTGCTTCCTGTTGGGAATATTGTCATAATGCAGAGGAAATAACTACTACTCATGACAAAACTTTTTTTTTTTTTTACAGATTATTTTATTTATCTTTAAATTTTTTATTTTATATTTAGTCTGAATAAAGCAAATGTTTTCATGAGGATATTTGTGCAAGAAAAACAAACAAACAAACAAACAAACAAACAAACAAACAAAAACCTTAACACAGATGCTGGCCAAACCTTATATTTCTTTATTTTCCCTTGCCAGGCCATTTTTTTAATTTTTTTATTAAACTTTTATTAATTACACTTTATTCATTTTGTATCCCCCCCATAGGCCCTTCCCCCCTACCTTCCTGATCCCATCCTCCCTCCCCTTTCTGCATGCATGCCCCTCCCCAAGTCCACTGATAGGGGAGGTCTTCCTCTCCTTCTTTCTGATCTTAGTCTATCAGTTCTCATCAGAATTGGCTGCATTGTCATCTTCTGTAGCCTGGTAAGGCTGCTCCCCACCTCAGGGGGAGGTGATCAAAGAGCAGGCCAATCAGATTATGTCAGAGGCAGTCCCTCTTCTCATTACTATGTAACCCATTTGGAGACTGAACTGCCATGGGCTACATCTGTGCAGGGGTTCTAGGTTATCCCCATGAATAGTCCTTGGTTGGAGTATGAGTCTCTGAGAAGTTCCCTGTGTTCAAATTTTCTTGTTCTGTTGCTCTCCTTGTGGAGTTCCTGTCCTGTACAGCTCTTGCTATTTGCCACTTCTTACATAAAATTGCATTCACTCTGCCCAACAGTTGGCAATCAGGCTCAGCATCTGCTTTGATAGTCTGAAGGGTAGAGGCTTTCAGAGGCCCTCTATTGCAGGTTCCTAGGTTGTTTCCTGATTTTTCTTCTGGCTTTCAGAGGCCCTCTGTAGCAGGTTTCTAGGTTATTTCCTGCTTTCTTCTTCCTCTGATGTCCATCCTCTTTGCCTTTCAGGATGGGGATTGAACATTTAAGTTAGGGTCCTCTCTTTTGCTTAGTTTGTTTAGATGTACAGACTTTAGTGGGTTTATCCTATGTTGTATGTTTATATGAGTGAGTATTTATGTGTGTGTCTTTTTGCTTCTAGGACAACTCACTCAGGATGATCCTTTCCAGATCCCACCATTTACCTGCAAATTTCATTATTTCCTTATTTTTCATGGCTGAGTAATACTCCATTGTATAGATGTACCACAATTTCTGCACCCATTCTTCAGCTGAGGGGCATCTGGGCTGTTTCCAGCTTCTGGCTATTACAAATAAAGCTGCTACAAACATGGTTGAGCACATGTCCTTTTTGTGTACTTGAACCTCTTTTGGATATATGCCTAGGAGTGGTATGGCTGGATCTTGAGGAAGCGCTGTTCCTAGTTGTCTGATAAAGTGCCAGATTGATTTCCAGAGTGGTTGTACAAGTTTACATTCCCACCAGCAGTGTAGAAGGGTTCCCCTTTCCCCACAATCTCTCCAGCATGTGTTGTCACTTGAGTTTTTGATCTTGGCCATTCTCATGGGTGTAAGGTGAAATCTCAGGGTTGTTTTGATTTGCATTTCCCTAATGGCTAATGAGGTTGAGCATTTCTTTAAATGTTTCTCTGCCATTCGATATTCCTCTACACAGAGTTCTCTGTTTAGCTCTGTTCCCCATTTTTTAAGTGCATTACTTGGTTTGCTGCTTTTCAGCTTCATTATATATATATATATATAATTCATTTGTATATACTGGATATGAATTCTCTGTCAGATAAAGGGTTGGTGAAGATTCTTTCCCAATCTGTACGCAGTCGCTTTGTTTTGATGACGTTGTCCTTTGCTTTAGAGAAGCTTTTCAGTTTCAACCGGTCTCATTTATTGATTGTTGTTCTTAGAGCCTGTGCTGTTGATGTTATGTTCAGGAATTTTTCTCCTGTAACAATGAGTTCTAGGGTATTCCCTACTCTTTTTTCTAGCTGATTTAATGTGTCTGGTTTTATGTTGAGGTCTTTGATCCACTTGGAATTCAGTTTTGTGCAGGGTGATAAGTATGGATCTATTTGTATTTTTCTACATGTAAACATCCAGTTATACAAGCACCATTTGTTGAAGATGCTATCTTTTTTCCATTGTATGGTTTTGGCATCTTTGTCAAAGATCAGGTGTCCATAAGTGTGTGAGTTTATTTCAAGGGTCTTCTGTTCGGTTCCATTGATCCACCATTCTATTTCTATGCCAGTGCCATGCAGTTTTTATAACTGTTGCTCTATAGTACACCTTGAGATTAGGAATGGAGATACCTCCAGATCTTTTATTGTAGAGGATTGTTTCAGCAATTCTGGGTTTCTTGTTATTGCATATGAAGTTGAGAATTTTCCTTTCCAGGTCTGTAAAGAATTGTGTTGGCAATTTGAGAGGAATTGCATTAAATCTGTAGATTGCTTTTGGTAAGACGGCCATTCTTACTATGTTAATCCTGCCAAGCCATGAGCATGGGAGATCTTTCCATCTTCTCATATCTTCTTCTAATTTCTTCAGAGACTTGAAATTTTTTTCATACAAGTCTTTGACTTGCTTGGTTAGGGTTACACCAAGGTACTTTATGTCATTTGTGGCTATTGTGAAGGATGTTGTTTCCCTAATTTCTTTCTCAGCCCTTTTGTCTTTTGTATACAGGAGTGCTACTAATTTTTTTTGAGTTAATTCTGGATCCAGCCACTTTGCTGAAGGTGTTTATCAGCTGTAGGAGTTCCCTGCTAGAGTTTTTGGGGTCATTCACGTATACTATCATATTATCTACAAATAGTGATAATTTGACTTCTTCCTTTTCCATCTATATCCCCTTGATGTCCTTCAACTGTCTTATTGCTCTAGCAAGGACTTCCAGCACTATGTTGAAGAGATATGGAGAGAGTGGGCAGCCTTGTCTTGTCCCTGATTTCAGTTGGATTGCTTTAAGTTTCTCTCCATTCAGTTTGAGGTTGGTTATGGCTTGCTGTATATCGCCTTTACTATGTTTAGATACGTGCTTTGTATCCCTGATCTCTCCAATACTTTAAACATGAATGGATGTTGGACTTTGTCAAATGCTTTTTCAGCATCTGGGGTGATTATCATGTGGGTTTCTTTTTCTTTCAGTTTGTTAATATGGTGGATCACATTGATGATTTCTGCATATTGCACCACCCCTGCATACCTGGGATGAAGCCCACTTGGTCATAGTGGATAATATCTTTAATGTGTTCTTGTATTCGGTTTGAAAGTATTTTGTTAAGTATTTTTTCATCAATGTTCATAAGGGAGATTGGTCTGAAATTCTCTTTCTTAGTTGAGTCTTTGTGAAATTTAGGTACCAAGGTGACTGTGGCTTCATAGAATGAGTTTGGTAATGTTCTTTCTGTTTGTATTTTGTGGAATAGTTTGAAGAGAATTGGAGTTAGCTCTTCTTTGAAGGTCTGGTAGTAATCTGCACTGAAGTCATCTGGTCCTGGGCTTTTTTTGGATGGGAGACTTTTGATAACTGTTTCTATTCCTTTGGGGATATAGGACTATTTAGTTGATTTACCTGGTCCTGATTCAGCTTTGGTAAGTCAACTTGATCAGGAAAAATGTCCATTTCATTTAGATTTTCAAATTTTGTGGCATATAGACTTTTGAAGAAAGTCCTAATGATTGTTTGGATTTCCTCAGTGTCTGTAGTTATGTCCCCCTTTTCCTTTCTGATTTTGTTGATTTGGTTGGTGTCTCTCTGCCTTTTAGTTAGCTTGGCTAAGGGTTTGTCAATCTTGTTGATTTTCTTAGAGAACCAGCTCTTGGTTTCATTGATTCTTTGAATTGTTTTTTATTTTATTTTATTTTATTTTTGTCTGTTTCTAATTGATTGATTTCAGTCCTGAGTTTGATTATTTCCAGTCCTCTACTCCTTCTTGGTGTGTCTGCTTCTTCTTTTTCTAGGGTTTTTAAGTGAGCCATTAAGTTGCTTGAATGCGCTGTCTCAAATTTCTTCTTGAAGGCACTTAGTGCTATGAACTTTCCTCTTAACACTGCTTTCATTGTGTCCCACACGTTTGGGTATGTTGTGTCTTCATTTTCATTGAGTTCTAGGAAGACTTTTATTTCTTTCTTTATTTCTTCCCTGACCCAGCTGTCATTCAGTAACAAGTTGTTCTTTTTCTATGTGTGTGTAGGCTTTATCTATTTCTGTTGTTGTTGAGGTCCAGCTGTATTCCATGGTGATCAGACAAGATACAAGGGATTATTTCAATCTTCTTGTATCTCTTGAGGCTTGCTTTGTGACCAATTATATGGTCTATTTTGGAGAAGGTTCCATGAGGTGCTGAGAAAAAGGTAAATTCTTTTGTGTTTGGGTGTAAAGTTCTGTAAATGTCTGTTAGGTCCATTTGACTCATGACCTCTGTTAGAGACATTGTTTCTTTCTTTAATTTCTGTTTTGTTGAGCTGTCCTTTGTTGAGAGTGGGGTGTTAAGTCTCCCACTATTAATGTGTGGGTATCTATATGTGGTTTAAATTTTATTAGTGTTTCTTTAACAAATGTGGGTGCTCTTGTATTTGGGGCATAGATGTTCAGGGTTGTGATGTCTTCCTGTTGGAATTTTCCGTTGATGAGTATGAAGTTTCCTTCCCCATCTTTTTTTATTAATTTCGGTTGAAAGTCTATTTTGTCAGATATTAGAATGGCTACTCCTGCTTGCTTCTTGGGTCCATTTGATTGGAAATTCGTCTTCCAACACTTTACCCTCAGGAAATATCTATCTTTGTGCCTTATGTGTGTTTCTTATATGCTACAGATTGCTGGGTTTTGTTTATGTATCCATTCTGTTAATCTGTGTCTTTTTACTGGAGAGTTGAGTCCATTGATGTTGAGAGAGATTAATGACCAGTGGCTGTTATAGCCTTTTATTTTGATATTGGGTGTGGTCATAAGGTTGTGTGCTTGGTTGCTTTTTGTTTTACTGTAGTAGGGTTAATTATTTCCTGTGTTTTCTTGACAGAAGCTGGATTTGTGTGTAGGTATTGTTGAAATTTATTTTTGTCATTGAATATCTCGTTTTCTCTGTCTATGAGTTAATTCTGGATCCAGCCACTTTGCTGAAGGTGTTTATCAGCTGTAGGAGTTCCCTGCTAGAGTTTTTTATTTATACCATCGGGCTGTTCTTTCTCATGCTCCTTTACATGTGTAAGTCAGGCTTAATCTTATAATAACTCCACATCCCATCCATCATTGGGAGTTTTTCCACATACTACTATAGCCCAGTAATACATTCATTGACTCTAATAGTCATGTTGCCATTTTGAATAGCTAATACATTTAATTCCAAATTCCTAAAACCTAGTATCACACATTATGTTTTTGTAAATTTGTAAATAAATATATTGATGTAAATGTTTTCTATATCTATGTGCAGAAATACAAAGCCACTATGGTAGCAATCGTAATGTGGGAATTTATAAAGAAATAGTCATATTACTTCAAGCATGAAAATAAATTAAGTAGAGAATTATAGATGATATAAAGATTTCTCTATATTAGTTATCAAATTGATCAGGCAGAAGTGTTTGACCTTCATTCTCATTTTTTATATGATGCATTTAAAATAATTAAAATATTTAGAAATCAAAATTATCACATAGGAATGGTTTTGCACTATGGAGTTTTTTTTTTCTGCCTCTTTCAAGGTAAATGCATTTCATTTCATCCATTATTATATTTATTCCTAGTGTATACACATTTTTTTCCAATCTAGGTATTTCTGTGAAAAGATAAGGATGTAATTAGTTGACCTTATGTTAGTGATATAATCTTAATGCTGAAAGACAGGCTCTTGTTTCTCTTTGAATCTACTCTAATGTTTTTGAGATGATGAAACACCTGCCCGTTTTCTCAGATTTGGTGAAATTTCAAAGATTAATAGTTAAAATTAGCTGAGAATACAATGACTTGTTTGTGCATTTTTAAACTTTTTCTTGTCTTATAACTAAATATAATTCAAATGTGCATATTCTGGAATATTAAATCAGTGGCAATTCTAATGTACTTTTGTCACTAATTGTATTCGAGAGTAAGCATATAGCACTTTCAAATATATATAATTTACCACAATTTTAGTAAAATTTTTATTTTTTTTTCTCAAATACACTTGGTGTGTACATGTAAAACATTATGACAGGAGTTATATATGACATATAAAGATGTTACAGTTGAAAACACTGATGTCTGTCATTTTTTTCATTCTGATTTTTTTGCTTAATATTCTTTAATAGCAATTTGTAGGGACAGTCTTCATTTATTTTAAAAATTAATTAATTAATTAATTAATTTAAGCTAATTCACTTTGTATCTCAGCTGTAGCCCCCTCCCTCATTCCCTCCCAATTCCACCTGTCCTCCCTCTTCCTCTCCTATGCCCTTCCCCCAGTCCAGTGAGAGGGGAGTATCTTCTGACCCTAACCTATCAGGTCTCATAGGGACTGGCTGCATTGCCTTCCTCTGTGGCCTGGTAAGGCTGCTCCCCCATCAGGGGGAGGTGATCAAAGAGCCACCTCCTGAGTTCATGTCAGAGACAGTTTCTGCTCCCATTACTAGGGAACCCTAGTGAACACTGAGCTGCCATGAGCTACATCTGTGCAGGGGTTCTAGGTTATGTCCATGCATTGTCCTTCTTTGGAGTATCAGTCTCAGAAAAGACCCCTGGGCCCAAATATTTTTAGTTCTGTTGGTCTCCCTGTGGAGCTCCTGTACCCTCCAGGTCTTTCTATTTCTCCCTACTTTCATAAGAGTCCCTGCTCTCCTCCCAAAGTTTGGCTGAGTCTCAACATCTGCTTTGATACCCTGCTGGGTAGAATCTTTGAGAGCCTCTATGTGGTAGGCTCCTGTCCTGACATCTGTCATCTTAAAGGCCAAATATTTCTGTCTTATAGGTATACCACCTAATGGCAGGATTTGCAAACATGTTCTTTATTTCAGTTAAAATTGTAATAGGCATCTATCCTGTTTTTTCCTCTGAATGAGAATTAAGCATCTTCCCTAGGGTCTTCCTTGTCCTTTCGCTTCTTTAGGTCTGTAGATTTTTTTATCCTATATGTAGTATGTTTATCTTATATAATATGGCTAATATCCACTTAGAAGTGAGTATATACTGTACATGTCTTTCTGCTTTTGGGATACCACACTCAGGATAATCTTTTCTAGCTCCATCTATTTGCCTGCAAAATTCATGATTTCAATTCCCTGTTAGGTGGATCCTTTCAGAGGACCCTTTATAGTAGGCTCCCATCCCATTCCCTCTCTTAAACTGCTTGTAAGATCTATCCTATTTGCCATTCTGAATGAAACTTAAGCATCCTCCCTATGGTCCTCCTTGTTCTATAGTTTTTCTAGGTCTCTAATTTTAATATGACTATCCTATATTAAATGGCTAATATCCCCTTATAAATGAGAACATACTATGTGTTTCTCTATTTCTGGGTTACCTCATATAGGATGATCTTTTCTAGTTACATTCATTTGTCAGCAAATTTCATGATTTCCTTGTTTTTAATAGCTGAGTAGTAATCCGTTGTGTAAATGTGCCACAATTTCTGTATCCATTTCTCTGATGAGGGACATCTAGATTGTTTCCAGATTCTGGCTACTATGAATAAAGCTACAATGAACATAGCTGAGCAAATGCCCTTGTTGTATGGTTGTATACCTTTCAGATACATGCCCAGGAGCGGTTTAGCTGGGTCTTGATGTAGCACTGTTCCTATTTTTCTAAGAATGTTCCAGATAGATTTCCAAAGTGGTTGTGTGAGTTTACATTTCCACAGCAAAGGAGGGTTCCCCTTTCTCCATATCCTCTTCAGCATGTGTTGTTACTTGAGCTTTTGATCTTAGCCATTCTGATGGGTATGAGATGGAATCTTAAAGTTATGCATACAAGACTGGTGTCTACTACAGATGTCCTCTAAAAGAATCCAACCAGCAGGGGATCGAAGCAGATGCAGAGCTTCACCACCAAACTTTGGACAGACTCAGTGGGAACTGCGGAGACTGATGCATCAACCAAAGACCATACATGAAGAAGACCTAGACACTGCTCAGATATACCTCATAGATAGCTCAGTCACCATGTGCTTTCCCTAGTGAGAAGAGAAGAGACAGTCTCTGACATGGACTGCCTGCTCCTAGATCATTTCTTCTTGGTGGGGTGACCTAGCCAACCAACAGAGAAAGAAGATCCAGATAGTCCTGATGGGACCTGATAGGCTAGAGTCAGACAGTAGAGGTTTAGGACTTCCTCTTTAAGTGGACTAGGTAAGATGGATATGGGAGGAAGAGGGAAGAAGTGTGAAACTAGTAGGAGATGAGGAATGGCGCTACAACTGGGATAAAAAGTGAATAAATTGTAAATAATAATAATAAAATAATGAAAAGAAACTTGTATAGGAACTCTTGTTCTACTTTCTTTAAAGCACTTTACAAAAGAAGTTTGAGTCTTCAATAGCACATTCAAAATAGGATCTTTTTTTCATGAAAACATTATTCTTTGTTATTATAGAAACCATCTGCACTTCTCCAGCAGTATTCACAGCTCTTATTTACTCTTGCTCTGCATGTTTTTCCTTAAGATCCATCACCTGCTACATTTTGGCTACCTTTGTTTAGACTTTAATTGAGTGGCATTTTACTTCTAGTATAGTAATTTTTTTAACCAGAAGTTTCACTTTCTAACCCACATAATGGAAAATTGTAAGTAATCAGATTCATTTTATGCCTATTATTACCTCATTTTAGATGGTAAATTGCCATAATCCAAGTAAATCTTACACAAAATAAATACTAATTAAATAGTTACAGATCATTTTGTATAGATTACATCATCATTTTCTCTGTATTCATGTATTCATGATAAAACATTAATCAGAATCCCAATCTCAGCCAACAATTCCAATCAAAGTCTATGACTTTCCCTATGTTTTTGTGAGTGATTTAAATACTGACTTGAGTTGTGCCAAAGAGCTGCCTAAAGGTTTCTGGATTCTGCTACTACCAATAAAATACAAAACAAAACAGAACAGAATTTATAGGTGTGTTCTTAACTCTTGCAGTTGAAATTTGTTGTACAGAGACTTTTGTCTCTATTAACACAAAGATGAATTGAATGCTAGTTGAGAATAAAATATAATATATCATTGGGATTTTTTGAAAGATCATGGTGAATATTGGAAATATGCAGTATACTGAATTCCAGATCCATTTCCAGTTACAAATCAATTAGTGATACACAAAGATTGGATATTGATGAGGAGAGCTATTTGTGATGATTGAATTTTGTTTTAGCTCAAAAATTCTATAGAATTCAGTTGGTTGATCTAGACATTTCTTCAAAGAGTCATAAATATACATTTATAATAAGTGAAGCACAGTATAGGAGACTGTGGTAAATGACATGAGCATACCTCTCTGGATGAACTGAAGATCTGACAAATGCAAAAAGGATCAGCCTGAAAGCCATTTGGAATTTCTACCTATATTTCTAAAATGCTAAATTTGCTTTACAAACCTCAGGTCTAATATTTTGCAAAATCTGTTTGGTCAATTCTTTAAATGAGTACAGAGATATCAAACTTGAGAGGAGTTCCCCTGTCTCCTTCTTAAGGATGGCTGAAGGCTGACAAAATAATCTCTTTCTTTAAGATGGAAAATGAGGCTCTTAATTAGATGTTACAAATGACCACACATAGGGTAAGGCTTACTGTGACACTGAGTGAGCACAGTTCTTGCCAAAACTAGACATTGTTCCTGAAAACCTCAAAAGTCTGGATTAAATTTTAGTCATGGACAATAATGTGAGAAAGGGTAAGTGGTCTTCCCAAAAATATTTGTTTTATACCTTAAAAGCTCAAATATATTCAGCACAGTATTTGGAAGACATTAAACATTATTCTTGCCTTAAAAATTCGTATTTGTATTTGTATTCTTGCCTTAAAAATTTGTAGTTGTTAACTAAGGTTTGAAAAGTGTGACACCTTTTAATATAAGTGGCCAACCATAGTATTTTAGTATTCATGAATGGATCACTTTACTCACAATGAGTAGGTATTTACTACTGAAGGAATGTAAGACAATTTCAAGTAAAATCTATTTTTGTCGGGGGCCTTCTGGTACCTTGCTGCCCCCTGAATTTTGGCATCTGATTTGATGGCCTACTGCTCGGATACAATAGTGCATTCCTGGCTGACCTGGGGCTTTTGATAAGATCATCTTCCTGAAATACCTTAAATCATCATCTCCCTCGGGGCTTCCTAAGGAACTTCGGAGGAACTTCCCAAACAACCATTATTAGCACATCTTGGTGGGCCATCCTGTGATTTCTAGCCACATAGTAACCCTGCCAAAGGCAATTATATTCCTTCTGCTTGCCTATATAGTTGTATAAAAATTCGAATAAACTAAGACCTTGATGGGAGAAACTGTCTTGGTCTTCATTTCTCCTGCCCTTGTTCCCTTTTTCATTCCCACTCCCCCATTCAGGATCTCCAGTGACAGACCTGCGGGACGGGTCATATTTTAATGTGTTAATTTAGTTTAAACATAATTTAAACATAAAACCCAAATGTCAATTGCCTTTGCATGTCAAATAATAACATTTTATATTATTAGGTATTTATTTGTTATATCATCTGTCTTATAATGGTCTCACAGTTTCATGTATTTGAATGCTTGGTCTATAGTTCATAGAAAATTTTGGGAAAGAATAGAGTATTTTCTTGTTGTGGTTAAGTATGTCACTGGAGGTAGTCTCTTTTTATTTTTATTTTAAGTAATTATAATTTATTCACTTTATATCCCAGTTATAACTATCCTCCCTCCCAATTCTTCTCCTATGCCCCTTCCCCAGTCCAATGACAGGAAAGGGGCTTTGAGTTTTCAGAAAATATTGCTATTCCCAGTCTCTCTGTCCTTCTCTCTCTGTGTCTCTTTCTCTCTCCTCTGTGTGCATGTGTACATGTGCATGTCTCTCTCTGCCCTCTGTTGTGAAATGAAGCTATGTTCCTAATGGAATATAGGCACAACAGATATAGCCAATGCTAGAAGACAGTCCATAAGAGTCAATTTCCTTACCCCCCTTTCTTAGTCCTAAGGCATTGGTGATGATTATTATTTCAGCTTTGGTGTTAAAAATGAAAGTGTTTAAAGCAAGGTTCATCAGAGCAATTATGCAATGTTAAGGGACTATGCTCTATGAAAGAAAATAAACTTTTTGTTTTAGTTATTAAATTATAATGTTGTGTTATATGAGATTTTACAGCATGCAGAGGATGTTATTAAACTTCTATATTTGCCAGATAGAGCATGAAGACATACAAACAAAATGATTCCACTTAATCCTATCTTGATGAGCACTGAGTATATTAGGAATCTTTATAGGAGTGTGTACAAGTGGTTACTTAAAGAAAGAGTGGTTATTCTTGGCAGACGGCTCACTACACAGCTAATGCTAGAATGGGTGGCTGCCAGCCACTAAGAATTATCAATCATTTCCCTGTATAACTGTAGGCAGAGACACCAAACACCTCTTCTCACCATTGCAGTTGTTTACTGCTTTTATAATTCCAGGAACTTATAAATTCTCTGAATTTCTTGAATCACATGATTCTTCTTCCTACCACCTGAATAGATGCTCCAATTTGGAGGAAAAAACAGTATAATATTCTGTTTTTTTCTACAACTCTTATTTTAGTGAGCCCAACTCAGGACCCTTGAGGGCAATGTGTAAGGTGAGAGGGCACAGAGTCAAAGACACAGATTCCAGGAATCAGGCAAGTGTCAAAAGCAGACATTTTTCAGGAAGCAGGAAATTTCAGGAAGAGGATGTCCCTTTATACCCTCCACCCAAAGCCCCATTAGATCCCGGACTGTAGGCACTTCCTCATTGGCTCATGTCTCATCATTTGGTGTGGTGTCATCAGACTTTGGATGTGTCCAGGCAAGTCTGAAGCCGAGCAAGTCCAGGCATACTTGGACAATTATCAGGCCTGCTTTCTGTGGTAGCTCAGGCACACATGCTTCTTATTTAATGGCCGGCCTTATTATTGCTGAACTGCAGGCTTTATTCCTCCTGCAAACTCTTAGACATTTTTTTTTTGTTTTTTTTTTAGTTTTAAATTAGGTCTTTGAGAATTCTGAAGAATGTTTTGGTCACATTCATTGTACTCATCTACTTGATTCCATTTCTGCTTTCTTTCCCATTCAAAAAACTCTATTCTTGTTCTCCTAACAAAACTCTTTTGTGCTGTCCAAATATTCTTGTATGCATTTTGAATACAATTGCAGTAGAGTCTTAGATAAAAGTTTGTATATTTATGCTTCTTTTTCTGCCAAATTTGCAGACCCACTAAGGACTTGTATAGATGTTTAGACAGTTTTTCATAATTATGACTGAACATTTGACCACTATTCCATTTCAGTAGTCACTTTGTCTTAGCAGGCTGGGTAGAAAAGAGATTCCAGAGTCACCATTGCCCACTGTAAGAAGTTACCCTTTATAACCAAAGTGGCCAGTATAAGTAACTTGCGGATTTAAATGTAAATGTTTGAAATAAAATTTGATAGGCATGGCACATTTGCTTAATAAGACAATATCATCAGTCCCTCAGAGTAATATTTTAAAATGGCTCATTATGTAAGTATTTCATCAAATTAGCAATGTTAGGTATACAAGCAAAGCAGCATGAATTCCCTACTTTATTTAGTCATATGTAATCCACAGTTTTTTCCATGAGCCATCAGACTTCTTTATCTTGGGGCATGCTTTCAGGTTACCAGGTATCTTAATATCCCAACAGACATGGTGTGGTCCAATAAATTGGATTGATTGAGGTAACTAAACATTAGATCAGGATTGATTGAGGCAACTTGGATATAAATTATAGAGGAAACCCACCTATACAGGAGCAAACACTCCCTTTCAATCAGACGAGTTGAAGGGCCACAGTTTCCTTGGAGGTGGAGACTGGACATGGCATGTGGAATGGGGGATTTGAGATTTTATAGTTCAGAATAGGGAACTTTGGGCATAGAAGATCCCATGTCCCAGTAACTACAAAATGTCCTCTGTCCTGGGAACCTTGTAAGTCTTAAAAGTGTCTTATATTTTGATAGCCTCCTTTATCTCTTCCTCAGTATGGTATATTTCAATTTATGTTTAAAAATAACATAGGTTACCAATCAATACATAACCTAATCAAAATTATTGGCTGTATACATTTTACAGAGAGCATATCTTAGTTAAAAGCTTTTCCTCTATTTAAGAAATAATGTATAGAGGGGGATCCAAGATGGCAGCACCAATCTCACACTGTCTGATCAGTGTGACTGCACAGCAACCAACAGACCAAACTGTGGGCCCCAAAACAACAGAGTCTATTTTTTCCAGGTGAGAGGAGATGCCAAGATGAGTGAAACAAGAAGGTTTTACTTCAAGTCACCTTGCTAAACTATGGAAAAGTTTCTAGATTCCCACCAGCTTGAGATCTACAGCATCTCGCCACATTGCTGTCCACTGCTCTCACTATCCCAGCCCAATCTGTAGGCCACAGAACACCAAAATCTAGGAATCCAAGTCAAGAGGAGACCCATTCCTTGATTACTACTGGCACCCAGTCTCAGCATATAGCCATTCACCTATGCATTGTTCTTACTAGCTCATGAATACCTTCTGGGTACCAGGGCACACTATTCCCACCTTGGGCCTCCTGATGCCCAGGAGCTACAGGAACAGCCCCAGATACCACTCCAAGGCTCAACCTGTCTCCTTAAGGAGACAGACCAGAACTCTGGGAATGCTGATTCTCCAAGATGGCTGCACCCAGAAAGCACAGTGTCTGAACACAGCATTTGGGCAGCTGTAGCTCATTAACCTCAGAGCAAAAAATCCAATGGCTGGTCAGTTTCTTTTAGGACTTCCCATGGTGAGAGGTGAGCCCCTGGAAAACTTGGGAGTCCATTTAGTCCACAGGGTCATACATCTGGGAGAACCTCTAGCACTTCCCTCAGAACCACCCAGTAGTAGGAGACCATACCCACCAAATGAGGAGGGCTTCTGTGGGAACATATGGCTTTCTGTCAAGGGCTTTTCCCAAACTATCTCCCTCCCTCCTCCCCAGAACTCCAGAGGGCACCAGAAACTACCAGCCAATGCCAGAGACAACCATATGGCTAAAGGTCAGAGGAAAAACACAATCAACAAAAGCCAGAGCAATATGACCTCTCCAGAACCTAGTTATCCCACCGTAAGCAGCTCTGGATACCATAACACAAATGAAATACAGGAAAATTACCTAAAATTTGTGTTTATAAAGATGATAATGGAAGAAACAAAATTGGTAAAGAAATATAGGAAAATACAAATAAACTTTAGAGGAGTCCATAGAGAAGAAATGAATAAATCACTCAAGGAAACATAGGAAAACAGATACAAACAGGAAGGGCATTGGAAAAAAATCACTTAACGAAATGCAGGAAAACTCAAAGAGGTGAAGAAAATCAATAAAACAGTTCAAGAACTGAAGTTGGGCTTAGAAAAAAGTAAACAAAGCATAAACTTAGGAAATTCTGGAGAAAGAGAAATGAGAGAAGAAAACAGGAACTGTGGAGGTAAGGATTGCCAACAGACTATAAGAGATGGAAGAAATAATTTCAAGTATAGAAGATAAAATGGCAGAAATACATTCATCTCTTCAAGAAAATATTAAGTCTCAAAAATTCCTGGCACAAAACATCCAAGATATCAAGGACACCATGAAGACCTAAGAATAATAGAAACAGAGGAAAGAGAAGAGTCCTAGCTCCAAGGTCCAGAAACTATTTTCAACAAAATTATAGAAGAAAATTTTCCCATTCTAAGAAAGAGATGCCTATAAGCACACAAGAAGCCTACAGAATACCAAATAGAATAGACTAGAAAGGAAAAATCCTCCTCCCAGCACATAATCAAAACAATAAATGTACAGGACAAAGAAAAATATTCAGAGCTGTATGGAGAAAAGGTCAGAGAACATACAATGGCAAACCTGTCAGAATCACACATGTGACTTTTCAGCAGAGATCATAAAACCAAAAAGGCCTGTGTTGATGTCTTGCAAACCATAAGGGACCATAGATGCCACTCCAAAGTATTTTTTTTCTTCATTAATTACACTTTACTCACTTTGTATCTCCCCCATGTTTCCCTCCCTCCTCCCATCCCAATCCCTCTCTTCCTCCACCCTCTGCCTGCATGACACTCCCCAAGTCCACTGATAGGGGAGGACTTCTTTTCCTTCCTTCTGATCCTAGTCAATTAGGTCTCATCAGGAGTGGCTGCATTGTCTTCTTCTGTGGCCTAGTAATGCTGCTTCCCTCTCAGGGGGAGGAAATTAAAGAGCAGGCCAATTAGTCCATGTCAGATTCAGTCCCTATTCCTATTACATTGGAACCCACTTGGATACTGAACTGCCATTGGGCTACATCTGTGCAGGGGTCTTAGGATATCTCCATGCATAGTCCTTGGTTGGAATAGCAGTCTCAGGAAAGACCCCTGTGCTCAGATTTTTTTTTGGTTCTGTTGCTCTCCTTATGGAGTTCCTGTCCCCTCCAGATCTTAGTATTTCCCACTTCTTTCCTAAGGTTCCCTGCACTCTGCCCAAAGGTTGCCCATAAGTCTCAATATCTGCATTGATAGTCTGCAGGGCAGAGATTTTCAGAGGTCCTCTGTGTCAGGCTCCTGACTTGTTCCCTCTTTTCTCCTTCTTCAGATGTCCAGCCTTTTTGCCTTTCTGGATAGGAATTGAGCATTTTAGCAAGAATCTTCCCTCTTGATTACTTTCTTTAGGTGTACAGATTTTAGTAGGTTTATCCTATATTATATGTCTATATGAGTGGGTATATACCATGTGCATCTTTCTGCTTCTGGGATAGCTCACTCAGGATGATCCTTTCCAGATCCCATCATTTACCTGCAAATTTCATGATTTCCTTGTTTTTTATTGCTGAGTAATATTCCATTTTGTAGATATACCACAATTTGCGCATTCATCCCTCCACTGAGGGGCATCTGGGCTATTTCCAGCTTCTGGCTACTACAAATAAGGCTGCTACAAACATGGTTGAGCAAATGTCCTTATTGTGTACTTGAGAATCTTTTGGATATATGCCTAGGAATGGTATAGCTGGATTTTGAGAAAGCACTATTCCTAGTTGTCTGAGAAAGCGCCAGATTGCTTTCCAGAGTGCTTTACATTTCCAGAGTGGTTTACAAGTTTACATTCCCACCAGCAGTGGAGGAGGGTTCCCCTTTCTCCACAACCTCTCCAGCATGTGTTGTCTCTTGAGTTTTTGATCTTAGCCATTCTGCTGGGTGTAAGGTGAAATCTTAGGGTCCTTTTGATTTGCATTTCCCTAATGGCTAATGAGGTTGAACATTTCTTTAAGTGTTTCTCTGCCATTCGATATTTCTCTGCAGAGAATTCTCTGTTTAGCTCTGTACCCCATTTTTAATTGGATTACTTGATTTTTTGCTGTTTAACTTCTTTAGTTTTTTATATATACTGGATATTAGCCCTCTGTTAGATATAGGATTGGTGAAGATCTTTTCCCAATCTGTAGGCTGTCGTTTTGTTCTGAGGACAGTGTCCTTTGCTTTACAGAAGCTTTTCAGTTTCATGAGGTTCCATTTATTGATTGTTGCTCTTAGAGCCTGTTCTGTTTGTGTTCTATTCAGGAAGTTGTCTCCTGTGCCAATGATTCAAGGGTATTTCCCACTTTTTCTTGTAACCGATTTAACGTGTCTGGTTTTATATTGAGGTCTTTGATCCACTTGGACTTCACTTTTGTGCAGGGTGATAAGTCTAGATCTATTTGCATTTTTCTACATGTAGACATCCAGTTAGATTAGCACCATTTTTTGAAGATGCTGTCTTTTTTCTATTGAATGGATTTGGCATCTTTGTAAAAAATCAGGTGTCCGTAAGTGTGTGGATTTATGTCAGGGTCTTCTATTCAATTCCATTGATCCACCAGTCTGTTTCTATGCCAGTACCATGCAGTTTTTTAGTATCGTTGCTTTATAGTATAGCTTGAGATCAGGGATGGAGATACCTCTTGAAGATCTTTTACTGTATAAAATTGTTTTAGCAATTCTGGGTATTTTGTTGTTCCATATGAAGGTGAGATTTTTTTCTTTCAAGGTCTTTAAAGAATTGTGTTTGTAATTTGATAGGAATTGCATTGAATCTATTGATTGCTTTTGGTAAGATGGCCATTTTTATTATATTAATCCTGCCTAGCCATGAGCATGGGAGATCTTTCCATCTTCTCATATCTTCTTCTAATTCTTTCTTCAGAGACTTGAAATTTTTTTCATACAAGTCTTTGACTTGCTTAGTTAGGTTCACTCCAAGGTACTTTATGTCCTTTGTGGCTATTGTGAAGGGTCTTGTTTCCCTAATTTCTTTCTTGGCCCTTTTGTCCTTTGTATACAGGAAGGCTACTGATTTTTTTCAGTTAATTTTGTATCCAGCCACTTTGCTGAAGGTGTTAATTAGCTGTAGGAGTTCCCTGGTAAAGTTTTTGGGGTCACTCAGGTATACTATCATATAATTTTCAAATAGTGATACTTTGATTCTTCTTTTCCAATTTGTATCCCCTTGATCTCCATCAATTGTCTTACTGCTCTAGCTAGGACTTCAAGAACAATGTTGAAAAGATATGGAGAGAGTGGTCAGCCTTGCCTTGTCCCTGATTTCAGTGGGAATGATTTAAGTTTCTCTTCAGTGAGTTTGATGTTGGCTATAGTCTTGCTGTATATCGCCCTTACTATGTTCAGGTATGTGCCTTGTATCCCTGCTCTCTACAATACTTTAAACATGAATGGATGTTGGATTTTGTCAAATGCCTTTTCAGCATTTAAGGAGATGATCATGTGGTTTTTCTCCTTCAGTTTGTTTATGTCATGGATCACATAAATGTATTTTTGTATATTGAACCACCCCTGCATGCCTGGGATGAAGCCTACTTGGTCGTAGCAGATGATATCTTTGATGTATTCTTGGATTCGATTTGCAAGTATTTTGTTGAGTATTTTAGCATCAATGTTCATGAGGGAGATTGACCTGAAATTCTCTTTCTTTGTTGGGTCTTTGTGAGGTTTAGGTCCCAAGGTGAGTGTGGCTTCATAGAATGAGTTTGGTAGTGTTCCTTCTGTTTCTACTTTGTGGAATAGTTTGAAGAGAATTGGAGTTAGCTCTTCTTTGAAGGTCTGTTAGAATTCGGCGCTGAAACTATCTCACCCTGTGCTTTTTTTGCATGGTAGACTTTTGATGACAGCTACTATTTCCTTAGGGCATATAGGACTATTTAATTGGTTTACCTGGTCTTGATTCAGCTTTGGCATGTAGAATCTGTCAAGAAAATTGTCCATTTCATTTACATTTTCAAATTTTGTGTCATATAGACTTTGGAAGTAAGACCTAATGATTTTTTGGATTTATTCAGTGTCTGTGGTTATGTCCTCCTTTGCGTTTCAGATTTTGTTGATTTGGATAGTTTCTCTCTGACTTTTAGTTAGTTTGGCTAAGGGTTTGTCTATCTTGTTGATTTTCTCAAAGAACCAGCTCTTGGTTTCATTGATTCTTTGAATTGTTTTATTTGTTTCTAATTTATTGATTTAAGCCTTGAGTTTCATTATTTCCAGCCGTCTATTCCTCTTTGGTGTGTTTGCTTCTTTTTTTCTAGGTCTCTTAAGTGAGCCATTAAGTTGCTTGCATGAGATGTTTTGAATTTCTTTTTGAAGGCACTTAGTGCTATGAACTTTCCTGTTTGCACTGCTTTCATTGTGTCCCATAAGTTTGGGTATGTTGTGTCTTCATTTTCATTCAATTCTAGGAATTCTTTTATTTCTTTCTTTATTTCTTCTCTGACCCATCTGTCATTTAGAAGCAATATGTTCAGTTTCCATGTGTGTGTAGGCCTTTTGCTATTTTTTCATTGAGGTCAAGTTTTATTCCATGGTGATCAGCTAGGATACAAGGGATTATTTCAATCTTCTTGTATCTGTTTAGGCTTGCTTTCTGACCAATTTTGTGGTCTATTTAGGAGAAGGTTTCATGAAGTGCTGAGAAGAAGGTAAATTCTTTTCAGTTTGGGTGAAAGATTCTGTAGATTTCTGTGAGGTCCATTTGATTCATGACCTCTGTCAGAGTTATTGTTTCTTTGTTTAATTTCTGTTTTGTTGACCTGTTCTTTGTTGAGAGTGGGGTGTTGAAGTCTCCCACTATCATTGTGTGTGGGTCTATGTGTGTTTTAAGTTTTATTAAAGTTCCTTTTACAAATGTGAGTGCCCTTGCATTTGGGGCATAGATGTTCAGGATTGTGATATCCTCCTCGTGGATTTTTCCCTTGATGAATATGAAGTGTCCTTCTCTATCTCTTTTGATTGATTTTGGTTGGAAATATACTTTATTAGACATTAGGATGGCTACTCCTGCTTGCTTCTGGGATCCATTTGCTTGGAAAACCATCTTCCAGCCCTTACTCTCAGGTAATGTCTATCTTTGTGATTTACGTGTGTTTCTTGTATGCAGCAGATTATTGGGTCTTGTTTACGCATCCATTCTGTTAGTCTGTGTCTTTTTATTGGAGAATTGAGTTCATTGATGTTGAGGGAGATTAATGACTAGTGGCTGTTAGATTCTTTGATATTGATGTTGGCCATGGTAGTGTGTTTGTGTGTTTGTCTACTTTTGGTTTTGCTCTAGTGAGGTTATTTATTTCCTGTGTTTTCTTGAAAGTAGTTAGTTTTCTTGGGTTGTATTTTTCCTTCTACTATCTTCTGTAATGCTGGATCTGTGTGTAGGTATTGTTGAAATTTGTTTTTGTCGTTGAATATCTTGTTTTCTCTGTTTATGAGGACTGAGACTTTTGCTGGATACAGTAACCTAGGCTGACATTTTTGTTCTTTTAGGGTCTGCATGATATCTGTCCAGGCTCTTCTGGCTTTTTTAGTTTCTGTTGAGAAGTCAGGTGTGAGTCTGATGGGTTTACCATTATATGTTACTTGGCCTTTTTCCCTTGCAGCTTTTAGTAGTTTTTCTTTGTTCTGTATACTTACTGTTTCAATTATTATGTGATGGGAGGATTTTCTTTTCTGGTCTAATTTATTAGGTGTTCTGTAGGCCTCTTGTATTCTTATAAGCTTCCCCTTTAAGTTGGGGAAATTTTCTTCAATGATTTTTTGAAAATATTTTCTGGGCCTTGGAGGAGGGAATCTTCTTTTTCCTCTATTCCTATTATTCTTAGGTTTTGTCTTTTTATGTTGTCTTGGATTTCTTGGATGGTTTGTTTCAGGAATTTTTTAGATTTATTATTTTCTTTGACAGATACATTGATTTCTTCCATTGTATCTTCCACACCTGAGAGTCTTTCTTCCATCTCTTGTAGTCTGTTGGTTAATTATGCTTACCTCTGTAGTTCCTGTTTTCTTTCCTAGGTTCTCCATCTCCTTGATTTCTTCCATTTGTGTTTTTTTAATTCTTCCATTTCTATCTTCAGATCTTGAACCATTTTTTTGATTTCCTTTACCTGTCTGACTGTATTTTTCTGTTTTTTCTTAAATTCCTTCAGCTGTTTGAGCATTCCTCTCTTTCTTTTATTTCTTTCAGTAACACAGACTGTTTGGCTACATCTTCCTGTATTTCTTTACAGCTGACCATATCTGTTTTATTATGTCTTCCCCTAATTCTTTCTGCATTTTATTTACTTCCTCCATTAACCTCTTCATTAGCATGGATGTTAGGTCATCTTCTTGAATTTTACTTATGTTATGGTGTCCAGGGCTACTTGCCCCTGGATAACTGGGTTCTGGGGATGCCATGTTGTTTTGCCTTTTGTTGGTTGTACTTTTTTGCTGGCCTCTACCCATCTCACTGTCTCAGGTGTTGTCTGTTAATTTCTGGTGCCTGCTGATTCCTGCGGTGGGGAGAATCTACTTGGTGGGGTTCTGAAGTTCTCCTCTGCTTTTTGGGTATGGTCATTTGAATAGTGGTGCTTCTCAGGAATTGTCACAGTTCAGTTCAGATGTATAGACCTGTATGGTAACTGTGGTATTCAGGAAGGCTCTCCTCTCCTCAGGAGAGTCCTGGTGATGGCTGTCCTGCTGCTGGGTTTCTTGCTCTGAATTTATTGAGCAGCAGCTGTAGCTCTGGTAATCTTTGGGTGCAGCCCTCTTGAAGGACCAGGGATTCCCACAGTTTTGTCAGTCTAGCTATGGATAACTGGTTGATCCTTGGCACAGTATCTGAGGGCTGCTGTAATGGCTCTTTGTCTTTTGTAAGTCTGAGGATACAGCTGTGTGCCCAGTACCCTAAGGGTACTTAATAATGGTGGCTGAGACAGTGTCTTGCCTGCAATAGAAGGCTAGAGCCTAGACTCTGTGTGAATACAGAAAGTCTTTTGGTGCTGGGTGTCCTGAGAGTTAGTCTTGATGATTCCCCCATTGTGGGGTTTCCTCCTTACAGGGACACCCAGTCTTTGCTTTGGTGACCAGAGTTCTGTCTGGGATGGCGAGTAGAACCCACAGGCACAGATGCACTTGGTTCTGCCTTTTCCAGCCTTTGGGAGTCTGGGCATCTGACTAAATTGGGTAATTTTCCAGAGACCTTTTCAGGGTGGGGGTGTCGGCTGAGTGCTCTGAGATCAGACCAGCTGATTCCCTCCCTGTGGGTTTGCACTGGACAGTGAAACTCAGTCTCTGGTCGCCTGGGGCCCACAGTTCTATCTGGGGTAGCAAATCAGGTGTGCAGGCAGGGCTCTGTGCTGGAGCCTGGGTCCCTGGCTCTGGCTCTGGGCTGGCTCCTGGGGTGCCCGAAAAACCCGAGTCTTTTCCAGGGGATGTCTGGGTGATCTAAGGTGGGTCCCAATCGTTTCCTGCACAGTGGGGTTATCTCTCGATTGGAAATTCCAGTCTCTGATGTTGTGGCACACACAGTTCAGTCTGGGACTATGACCAGCGCACATGGCATGTGGCTCTGTGCTGGCGACCAAGCGCCTGGCGGGACTGGGATCTCTTCTGCAGTTAGCCGGGTGAGTTAAAAGCTGATTGAATCCCCCACTGTGCGGTATCCTCTCACCAGGGAAACACAATCATTTGTGTTTTATGGCCTCGAGTTCTGATTGCTGGTCACTGTGCTGATCCTGCTGTGCTGCTGGTCAGAATGAGAGTCCTCCTGGCACTGCCATCTTGCCTCGCCCCACTCCAAAGTATTAAACCCAGCAAAACTTTCAATTCCTAGAGATGGAGAAAACAAAGAATTTCTGACAAAACCAAATTTAAACAATTTCTATGGGCAAACCCAGTCCTATAGCATATACTGAAAGGAGAACTCCCATCCAAAGAGGCTAACTACAGAAAATAAAAACAGGATATAAATAAATTCAGTACAGCAAAACCAAAAGTAGACAAACACACAAATACACTACCACAACCAGTATCACTGGTTGGTCTTTCTCAATATCAATAGACTCAACTCTTCAATTAAAAGACACATACTGACAGAATGAATGAGTAAATAAGACTCAATATTATGCTGTATACAAGAAACACATCAGCCACAAAAACAGACATTGCCTGAGAGTAAAGAGCTGGAGTAGCCATTCTAATATCTAATAAAATGGAATTTCAATCAAAATTAATCAAGAGATTAATCAAGAGAGATTTCATGATGCACATGTAAGAAAACTTCAACAAGGTGACATATCAATTCTGAACAGCTTATGCCAAAAATAAAAGGGAAAGCATATTTGTAAAGGATACATTAATAAAGCTTAAACCACATGTCTATCCCTGCACATTAATATTAGGAGACATCAATACTCTACTCTCACTGAAGAATGAATGAAGGAAAACTAAACAGAGAAATAATGACATTAACAAATGTCATGAATCAAATGGACCTAACAGACATCTATAGAATTTTTCACCCAAACACAAAAAAATACCTTCTTATCAGCACCTTAAAGAACCTTCTCAACATTGACTTTATAGTAGGTCACAAAACAAGCCTCAACAGATAAAAGAAAATTAAAATAATCCCTTATATCTAATAAGACCACAATGGACTAAAGCTGGACCTCAACAACAAGAGAAAAGGCCTACACACCAACATGGAAACTGAACAACTCTCAATTCAATGAGAACTGGGTCAGGGAAGAAAGAAAGAAAGAAAGAAAGAAAGAAAGAAAGAAAGAAAGAAAGAAAGAAAGAAAGGAAGGAAGGAAGGAAGGAAGGAAGGAAGGAAGGAAGGAAGGAAATAAGAGAAAGAAAGAAAGAAAATAAAAGAAAGAAAGAGAGAAAGAGAAAGAAAGAAAGGAAGGAAGAAAATAAGAGAAAGAAAGAAAGAAAGAAAGAAAGAAAAGAAATAAATTAAAGACTTCCTGAAATTTAATGCAATTGAAGGCACAACACACCAAAACTTATAGCACATAATGCACTGCTAAGAAGAAAGTTTATAAGGCTATGTGCCTTCATAAAGAAATTGGAGATATCTCATACAAACAACTTAATGTCACACCTGAAAGTCCTAGAAGAAAGAAAAAAGAAGTAGACACATAATCAAACTCAGGGCTATAGTCAATAAATAAGAAACAAAGAGAAAAATAGAAAAATCAAGGAAACCAAGAGCCCATCAACAAGATAGAGAAATCCATAGCCAACCTAACTAAATGGCACAGAGATACTATCAAAGTCAACAAAATCAGAAATGAAAAGGGGGACAAAACAACAGATACTGAGGAAATCCAAAGAATCATTAAGTCTTATTTCAAAAGCCTACATGCTACAAAATCAGAGGTAGCCCTTGATAGATCAGTCTCCAAATGGGATCCTAGTAAGGGGAACAGGGACTGTCTCTGACCTGAACTCAGTGGCTGGCTCTTTGATCCTCATCCTGAGTGGGGAGCAGCCTTACCAGGCCACAAAGAAAGACAGTCCTGATGAGACCTGATAGGCTAGGGTCAGATGGAAGGAGAGGAGGTCCTCTACTATCAGTGGACTGGGGAAGAAGCATGGGAGGAGATGAGGGAGGGAGGGGAGGATTGAGAGGGGACAAGGGTGGGGCTAACAGCTGGAATACAAAGTAAATAAATTGTAAAAAATATATTAAAAAAGAAAATCTAAATGAAATGGACAATTTTCTTGACAGACACAATTTACCAAAGTGAATCAAGACCATTTAAAAAAAAATAAATAGCCCTATATCTCCTAATGAAATAAGCAGTCATCAAATGTCTCCCAACTATAAAAAAAAAAAACCAAAAACACTGGGCCAATGGTTTTAGTGCAGAATTCTGCCAGACAAAACAGAAATAGAGGGAACATTACCAAACTCATTCTATGAGGCCAAACTCACCTTGATAGCTAAACCACAGAAAGAATTAACAAATAAAGAGAATTTCTCAGTTTCCCTTAAGAACATTGATGCAAAATACTAAATAAAACACTCAGAATCCAAATCTGTCAACACATCAAAAATATTTTTCCCCATGACCAAGTAGGTTTCATTCCAGATATGTAGGGGTGGTGCAATATACAGAAATTCATGCAAGTAATCCACCATATAAACAAACTGAAAGAAAAAAAATAAACACATGAAAATCTCCTTAGATGCCAAAAGAGCATTTGACAAAATCCAACACCCATTCATATTTAAAGTCTTGGAGAGATGAGAGATACAAGGAACTTACCTAAATATAGAAAAGGCAATATACAGCAAGAGTAAAGCCAACATCAAATAAAATGAAGAGAAATTTAAAACAGTTTCACTGAAATGAGGGACAAGCGGAGGCTGCCCACTCTCTCTGTATCTCTTCAATATAGTACTTGAAGTCTATTGGGTTGAAAGTCTATTTTATTAGATATTAGGATGGCTACTCCAGCTTGTTTTCTGGAACCATTTGCTTGAAAAACATTTTTCCAGCCCTTTACTCTGAGATAGTGTTTATCTTTGTTGCATAGGTGTGTTTCTTGGATGCAACAGAATGTTGGGTCCTGTTTCCTCAACCATTCTGTTAGTCTGTGTCTTTTTATTGGGAAGTTGAGTCCGTTGATGTTGATAGGTACTAGTGACCAACAATTGTTACTTACTGTTGATGTGGGGTTGGTGGTGTCACTGAGTTTCATTGCTTGTATTCTTTTGGTTTTTGTGTTGTGTAGTTATTTATTTCCTCTGTTTCCTTAGATGTAGTTGTTTTCTTTGGTTTGGAGTTTCCCTTCTAATAACTTCTGTAGAGCTGGGTTCAAAACTTAAAATTTAAACATACCCACACATATGTTAAAAGGCATTCATATGTAAATATGGAAAGATACAAAAATGTTTATTTGGTATTTACATGTATAATAATAGACAGGCAAATAAATCTAAATATTTAATAAAAATAAAATAACATGAAAGAAAACAAAGAACTTCTGTTCTCTCATTGAAACTGTTTCTGTGTGTGTTTCTGACTTCTTATAAGGTGTCATTTTAGCTTGAGTGAAGAATAAACAACTTGTAAGGATTTGATAATCATAGGTGAAAATGTTGAAATAGAAAATATTTTTCTTTTCATACAAAGAATATATCCTCTAAAGAATGAAAAATGAGTTTCAAATACAGTATTAGTTTCTGAGCATATTTGCATGCAGGATACATCAAGTCTTTCCATATTACAATCATGGTTTAGCTGAAACACATTTACCCAGCCTTTACCTGTCTCCAGTTCTCATGCTAATACAATTATACAATTGCCTCTTTGTGTTCATCCATGTGATGCTATATATGATGTAATCTTGCTACACTCTTACTGGATATGTGAATGTGTCTTGATAGCTACATCTCAGTCACAGCATGACACCAAATTTTATGTATGTTTTTTTCTAAACTCACTAATCTAAACCATCTGTCTGGGCAGATATCCAAATGAAAGCCTTGGCCTGTTATATTCATGATACCCACCTATTAATTATCTAAGTCCTTGAAAACACCCCTTTTCCCTCCAAGGCATGTTGAATTCTTGTCTCTGCAATGCAATGTTCATCATTTCTTTTGTTGAAGATCCTTCACTATATTTCACTGGAATTAAACACAATGTCAGCATCATTCCTGGTCATATTATTCCAGAAAATATTGTATATACATGGATATGGGTTTTTGTAAAAAGAGTGAAAGAAAACCCTATGTATGTGTCAGGCCTTTAAGCCTAAGACTGTCCAGCCACGTTAAGTAAGCCTATCATGAAAGATGTACTGTGACATCTGCTACTACATATCCAGAGTCCTAGTACACAGGGATACTTTGCAAGCTACTCCTGAGGAAAAAAATGTTTCAAAGCCATAATAGAAGAAAACTTTAGCACTCAAACCACCAATACTCCTAAAAACTTTATAAAATAGGAAAGTAAGTACAGTGAAGAGGAGTAGACAGAAAGAAATAATCAAATTCAGTGCTGAACACAATAATTTAAAAACAATTAGAACAATACAAAAAATCAATGAAACAAAGAGTTGGTTCCTTGAAAAAAATCAAGGATATATACAAAACCTAACCCCAATTAACTAAAGACAGAGAGAAAATATCCAAATTAACGAAATCAGGAAAGGGGACATAACGCTACCTAGGAAATTCAAAGAATCATCATATTATACTTCAAAAACCTATACTCCTCCACAAAATGGGCAAATATAAAAGAAGCAGATACCAGTTACCAAAGTTAAATAAAGTTCAGATAAACAGTTTAAATAGACCTATAGCCAGAAGAAAACAGAAGCAGTCATTAAATATTCTAACAAAAAGAAGCCCAGGGCCAGATGGTTTAAGCATAGATTAACATTATGTTCAGAGAAGAGGTAACATCAATACTCCTTAAATTATTTCACAAAGTAGAAACAGAAAAAAACATGAATTTCATTTTATGAGGCCATACTTAAACTGATACACAAACTGCACAAGGATTCTACAAAGACAGAGAATTACAGACCAAGTTCCCCCATGAAATTGATTCAAAACTATGTAATAAAATACTCACAAAATGAATTCAAGAACACATAAAAAAGATCATCCACTATGACCAAGTAAGCTTCATTCTAGAGATGTAGGGATGGTTGAATATTTGAAAATTAGTCTATATAATTCACCACATAAACAAATTGAAAGAACTTTTAAAAAAAATTTTATTTAACTTTTATTAATTACACTTTATTCATTTTGTATCCCCCCATAAGCCCATCCCTCCTCCCTTCCCAGTCTCCCCTCCCCCCTTTCTGCATGCATGCCCCTCCCCAAGTCTACTGATGGGGGGGTCCTCCTCTCCTTTCTGATCTTAGTCTATCAGTTCTCATCAGAAGTGGCTGCATTGTCAGGGTTCTAGGTTATCTCCAAGAATAGTCCTTTTAAAAAGGTGCTGAAAAGCATTTAACAAACTCTTACACTCATACATGATAAAAGTTCTGGAGAGATCAAGCATACAAGGAACATACTTAACCATAATAAAGGCAACTTAGAACAAGTCTGTAACAAATATCAAATTATATGGAAAGAAACTCAAAGCAATTCCATTAAAATTAGGAATATGGCAAGGTTTTCTACCGTCTTCTTATCCAGCCAATTATAGCACATGAAGTTTTAGCTTGAGCAATGGGAAAATTGAATGAGATCAAGGAGGTACAAATTAGAATGTAAGAAGTTAAAATACCATTTTTTGTAGATGATATGCTAGTGAACATGATTAATGCCAAAATCTCTGCAGGGAACCTCCTGAGGCTAATAAACACCTTCAGCAAAGTGGCTGGATGCAATAAGAACTCAAAATAATCAGTAGCTCTCTTATATACAAATGACAAATTGATTAAGAAACAAATTGGTGTTCTGTTCAGGAAGTTGTGTCCTGCACCAATGAGTTCTAGGGTGTTCCCCACTTTTTCTTCTAACTGATTTAATGTGTCTGGTTTTAAGTTGAAGTATTTGATCAACTTGGACTTTAGTTTTGTGCAGGGTGATAAGTATGGATCTATTTGCATTTTTCTACATGTAAACATCCAGTTATACAAGCACCATTTGTTGAAGATGCTATCTTTTTCCCATTGTATGGTTTTGGCATCTTTGTCAAAGATCAGGTGTCCATAAGTGTGTGGGTTTATTTCTGGGTTTTTTGTTCAGTTTCATTGATCCACCATTCTGTTTCTATGCCTGTAACATGCAATTTTTATAACTGTTGCTCTATAGTACAGCTTAAGATCAGGGATGGAGATACCTCCAGAAGATCTTTCATTGTAGAGGATTGTTTTAGCAATTCTGGGTTTCTTGTTATTCCATATGAAGTTGAGAATTTTTCTTTCCAGGTCTGTAAAGAACTGTGTTGATAATTTCATGGGAATTGCATTGAATCTGTAGAACACCAACAGCACAGGTTCTAAGAGCAACAATCAATAAATGTGACCTCATGAAACAGAAAAGCTTCTGTAAAGCAAAAGGACACTGTCATCAAAACAAAATGACTGCCTACAGATTGGGAACGAATCTTCACCAACCCTTTATCTGACAGAGGGCTAATATCCAGTATATATAAAGAACTAAAGACTGAAAAGCAGCAAACCAAGTAATCCAATAAAAAAAAAATGGGGAACAGAGCTAAACAGAGAATTCTCTGGAGAGGAATACCGAATGGCAGAGAAGCACTTAAAGAGATGCTCACCCTCACTAGCCATTAGGGAAATGCAAATCAAAACAACCCTGAGATTTCACCTTACACCCATGAGAATGGCCAAGATCAAAAACTCAAATGACAACACATGCTGGAGAGGTTGTGGAGAAAGGGGAACCCTTCTGCACTGCTGGTGAGAATGTAAACTTGTACAACCACTCTGGAATTCAATCTGGCGCTTTCTCAGACAACTAGGAATAGCGCTTCCTCAAGATCCAGCCATACCACTCCTAGGCATATATCCAAAAGAGGCTCAAGTACACAAAAAGGACATTTGCTCAACCATGTTTGTAGCAGCTTTATTTGTAATAGCCAGAAGCTAGAAACAACCCAGATGCCCCTCAACTGAAGAATGGATGCAGAAATTGTGGTACATCTACACAATGGAATATTACTCAGCAATGAAAAATAAGGAAATCATGAAATTTGCAGGTAAATGGTGGGACCTGGAAAGGATCATCCTGAGTGAGCTGTCCCAAAAGCAGAAAGACACACATGGTATATACTCACTCATATAGACATGTAACATAGGAGAAACCTATTAAAATCTGTACATCTAAAGAAACTAATCAAGAGAGAGGACCCTGACTAAAATGTTCAATCCCCACCCCGAAAGGCAAAGAGGATGGACATCAGAAGAAGAAGAAAACAGGAAACAAGTTAGGAACTTGCCACAGAGGGCCTCTGAAATGCTCTGCTCTGCAGACTGTCATAGCAGATGCTAAAACTTAGGGCCAACTGTTGGGCAGAGTGCATGGAATCTTATGTAAGAAATGAGAAATAGTAAAATCTGGAGAGGACAGGAATCCCACAAGGAGAGAAACAGAACCAGAAAATTTGAACACAGGGTTCTTCCCAGAGACTCATACTCCAACCAAGTACTATGCATGGAGATAACCTAGAACCCCTGCACAGATGTATCCCATGGAAATTTGGAGTCCAAGTTGGTTCAATAGTAATGGGAAGAGGGACTGCCTCTGACATAATCTGATTGGCCTGCTCTTTGAACACCTCCCCCAGAGGGGGGGAGCAGCCTTACCAGGCCACAGAAGATGACAATGCAGCCTCTCCTGATGTGATCTAATAGACTAAGAGCAGAAGGAAGAAGAGGAGGATCTCCCCTCTCAGTGGACTTGGAGAGGGGCATGCGTGAAGAAGGGGGAGGGAGGGTAGGACTGGCAGGGGAGGAGGGAGGGGCTTATGGGGGGATACAAAGTGAATAAAGTGTATTTAATAAAATTAAATTAAATTAAAAAAGAAACAAATCAGGGAAAGAATGCACTTCACAGACAAGGTTGGCCGCATTTAGAATGGTATGACCTTCTTTTTCAGTGACTGGGAGAGGGACACTGTGGGAAAGAGAGAGGGTGGGATTTGAAGGGGAGGTGGGAGGGATGTACAGGGGGAATACAAATTGAATAAACTGTAATTAATAAAAATAAAAATAATTATATAAAAAGAAAATAGGTTTTGACCCTCACTGAATGGGAGAGAATGGGCAGGTCATTTCCCTTTAAGCCTTTCATTCCTCAGCTGTAAAGCATAAATAAATGATTGATTTATGCATGTCAAAAAAAAGAATACACTTCACAATAGCCATAAATTATATAATATATTTTAAGGAAACTCTAACCAATCAAATGAAAGGCTTGTGTAGCACAAGGATTTGAAGTAAGAAACTGAAGAAGATATCAAAAGATGGGAAGATCTCACCATGCTCATGGACCGATAGGATTAGTATAATATAAAAGAACATTGAACCAAAATTAATCTACAGATTCAATACAATTTCCATTAAAGTTCCAACACAATTACTCCCAGATTTTGAAAGAGTGATTCTCAAATTCATATGGAAAAGAAAAAAAACTGATAGCTGAAATAATCCTGAACAATAATAGAATTTCCAGATGTATCAACATCTCTTATTTCAAGATGTACTAGAAAGATATATTAATAAAATCCTTATGATATTAACAGTTATACATGGGATATAATTAAAGATTCAGACAGGAATTTACACATCTATGGACAGCTGATTTAAAAAAAAAGCTAGAAATACTAGCTGGGGGAAGAGTATCTAACAAATGTTGCTAGTCTAACTGGATATATGCAGGTATAAAACTGCACATAGCAGAGAATACTCAATCCTTACCAGAGCTCCCCTGGGACTGGCCGCCATTATCCTTTCCTGGCAGAGGGTAAGGATATGGAAGCAGCCAGCAGAGTCTGCCACAGAGCACAGCACCCAGGCCCCAGCACCTAAGGCTCCTAACACAAAAACCCCTAGCTCGGGATCTGGGACAGAGAACACTCAATCCTTCTAGGCACTCCCCGGGACAGTTATATCTGCTGCTGAGAGGGAACTCATGGAGAAGAGGCATGTCCAACTGGAACTAGCCTATGAGCTGTGCTACCATTTTTGTGGAAATAATATATAAACTAGACATTTTTCTGAAGCAGGAAGCTTTACATGGCTTGGCAATGTTAGCCAGGGACCATGACCAGGAATCTGACCTGTTAAGTTTATAGTTTAGTTAAGAAAAAGTTGTTTTGTTTAGCTTCAAGAGGTTTAAGTGTGTAAACCCCTTGAAGCATGAGCTAATAGTTCCCTCCCCCATACCTCTATAACTGTCATAATGGCAGTTCCAACCCAAAATAATGACCTTTCTGAACTGTCATCTAAAACCCCATTTGACCCTTTATAATGTCAGGGCTACAGTTTATTCACTCTCATTCTTTGGAGCCTGGAGACCCTTATGCATTATTTAAAGGTACTCTTGTAATAAGAATAGTGGATGGACTACTACAACCGGCTATAGGGTGTTAGCTGACTGCTGTGTGAGTTATTTGGGAATACTATATGGAGTTTGTTTGTTTGGGTTTTATTAACCCACTAAGTTGAGTAAAGGCTGCCCATGTTCTCTTCAGTGTGAAACCATCTACTGAAGCTTAGAAAACCTACTGATGCAAATATCCTATGAAAACGAATGATTATCACTACCCTTGAAGAGATCAATGGGCAATTGCTTAGAATTCAAGGATGGCTCCTTGAGGTCATTTCATTTTTCAATGCAAGAACTTTGGCTGACTTGATATTATGTAGAGCTTATGTAGGTCTATGAGTTTATGAGTGTGATAATCAGGTCACTTCTAAAAGCCTGCATTCTATGGCACTCCTGTCCATTCACCAGCTCTTTCTGTCTCTTCTGCTATGATGTTACTTGGACTTTAGTATGGGTTGCTCGAGGATGCTGAGAAAATGTCCAATTTAGGGCTGAAGACACAGTCTCAACATTTTGACAAATTATGTGTCCATGCATTGACTGCTACCCACTGTTCAAAAAAGCTTTTCTGACCAAGGTTGAGAACAACCCAGGTTTAAGGTTACAAAACTAAATATTTAGAAAGTAATTTGTCAACATTGCCATTCAGTAAAATGACAATCAGAGTTTCTATGACTCTGTAGGCATTGGTGTTGACCAGAATTATATTATCCAGCTTAAAATTACATACTTTGGGGCAAGCCACTAATTCAATCAAAAAGTAGTTGTTCCGTAATAGTTGTGGCACTCATACAGTGAGCACAATTTGCCTTCAATTTTGTTACTATAGGATTCAGGATCTTTTACTGGGCTAGACCATTGATATACTCCACGACGCATCATTCTGAAGGCTAGCAGTGTTCAGAACTTCTTGTTCAGTCTAAATCTTATTTACCAAATCTTATTTCCTGTACAATGAATTCAGCACAGGGTTTTCCCATACAGTTGTGGCAGATAACCAAGGGCAATGGCCAGAACCTGTATTTATTTGAGGCCTTTCATATCCTTCATGACCAATAGCTCACAGGAAGGTATCCCATTATCCTACGCTGTGTGTTGGAATTTTTATTTAATAACTTAGGTTTTCTGGGAAAATTATTGTCCCCTCCTGCAGGAAAATACAATTGGAACACTTGGTTTTTAAACTAAATAAATTTTAATAATGTTTACATATATCTTTTGTCATACATATTTAATTTTGTTCAGCCTACCCACTACTTCCTCTTGTACTCCATTCTTCCATTCATGCCTAATCCTTTAAAGCCCATACAATTCCCTTATCTTTCATATCACATTTCCTAGCATACTTTCAAACATATCTTTAATTGTATTGTAAAATAGTAGACTTAGATATGACTTTTCATACATCCATACCTGAGTTCCTGGTATTTCACCAGGGTTCCAGCTCGCTATCTTTTTAACCTGTAATTTACATTCACCCCTTCAGTAAAGCCCTTTTCCTAAACTTCTTTCTAGCTTCTATTTGTGATCTAAATTGAAACAAACAAACAAACAAAAATGATTGAAGCTAAAATTTGTAACGTGAAAGAAAACATGAGAGTTTTATCTTTCTGGACCTAGGTTACCTAGCATTATAATTTTTCCAGTTCTGTATATTTATATGCAAATTTCATGGCTTCAGTTTTTCTATGGTTGAATAATTTCTCAGTGTACACATAAATCCCATTTTCCCTGGGCATTCATCTGTTTTTGGATATCTAGTTTATTCCATTTCCTAGCCATTGTGAAAACAGTAGCAATGGACATGGATGGGAAAGTGTCTTTGTAATAGGATATACATTTCTTTGGGTAAATATTCAAGAATGATATAGCTGAGTCATTTCTATTTCTAGTCTACTGTGAAACATTCACAAGAAGACAAAAATGGCTTTATTTGATTTACACTAAAAACTTTGAAAGTTTCCTTTTGGCCACAACTGCATAAGAATTTGTATTTGTTTTCATCCATATTGCTAATGATATCAATTACAGAAGGAATAAAATAAAGCCTTAAGTTTCATATTGTGTATCTTTTAAAATGTTGACAATCCATTTGCATTTCTTTAGAGAATGTCCTGTTCAATACTATAGCTTATTTTTAAATGAATTGTTATTTTATTTATTTTTTAATATTTTTAATATTTTAGACACTAATTACTCTTGGAAAAATTGAAGGCAAATATAAAGTGGAAGTTTCTGGTTTCCTTCAATACTCAGTGTTGTCATTTGATGTTTTGCTGCAAACTGGGCACATGGTGTTTGCTGTAAGTTGGCTTGTGAGAGGAGGACCCTAGAGAAGAGGATGAAACCTCATTCAGAAGGGCAAACTGGATAGACATTGGACGTAGGAAAAGACAGGGAACAGGACGGGAGCCTTCCACAAGGGTCTTCTGAAAGACTCTATCCATAAGGTATTTAAGGAAATCCTGAGTCTCATAGAAAATAGTTATTTTCATATAATATATTCTGATCATGGTTTCCTCTTACCCCAGCTCCTCCAAGATACTCCTCACACACCTAACTTCACATCTTTTCTGTAACTACAGCCTTGCTACATTCATTAATTTGCTATATTTTTTATGTATAACTGTAATTTCTTAAAGCTTTTCTAGAATAAATCATTGTATCAGTATGGACATAAATATTTCTCATAATTCTCATAAGGAATCTATGCATACAAAGATAGTAAATCATACACCTTCATTTTCTCTGTAGAGTAAGAGAATTACAGATTATATAATATTCAAGGTTGCTTTTAATCTATATGCTTTTTCTCTTAAATAAAATCAAGACTTACCTACCCATTTCCAGCCACTGAAGTAAGACCAATTACAAGAGCCAATGTCTTTTCTGACTTAACTCTGAATGATAAGGCAGTGTTCTTTTTCTTTCATGTGCATACTGATGACTTTGGGAGGATATTAAAATGTAATTTCAGTTTCAGTCGTGAAAGGGGACCTGAGAGTTGGCCTTGCATGAGATGTTGCCACTTCTGCTTGTCTGCAAATTACTTGAAGAAGACATTAATCTCTGCTAAATTCTTTAGGAATTTATTTGATATTAGTCATCCATGCAGAAATATTTTAGCTGGTGTTCTGAAATTTTAAATTATAGTACGAAATTGTCAGAACTTTTGACATTTAATATTATAAAAGCCTGTTAATACCCCATGTTCATCTTATTATTGACAGGAAACCTCTATTTTCAATAAAGTGAGTATTTGCATAATAAAATCTATAAAAACAATCCAAGGCCCAGGGAAGGACTATAACGGACTAGCATCAAGTGAAACTCGAATTATGGAATTTCAACATACTGCAAAAATAATTTGTAAAATTTAAGTTGCACACTTATTTTAGAGATTTTACTCTTTATTCATTTTGTTTTGGCTTAAACAAATATGCTGGTGTTTCACAAAAAGAAAGAAAGATAAATGGCTTCACAGATATTCTCTGTGTTTTAGTATACTGGCATAAAACAGGCTTGATAAAATTAAGCATGCAGCAAGATGGAAACATTTTTCTGGGTTATCACAGTGCTTAGAGTACTTATATGAATATATATATATATATAATATATGTTTAATATATATTAAATGACAGTACATGTATACAAACTGTGGGGAAGCTAACACTATCAAACTGTGGTAGACTTCATCTGCACTATTCATACTGGCTGCTTTTGTTTGGTTAGTTTGTTTTTCTTTGTTTTATATGATTAGCATACACAATGGAAATGCACAGCAAAATACACAGTTGATTTTCTCCACCATTTGCAAAGCATTGATGAGGACTTACATAAACACTGATATTTTTAATGAAGACAGATTTTCTTTTTTTTTGGGTTATTTTTTTTTTTCAATGCAGTTTATTCAGGAACCTTGAACAATCATCTGACCCTGGGGAAAGCCAGCCCACAGCTTAAATAGCTTCTGGGTAGCCAACCCAGGCGTGCCACGTAGGCAATGTTGATAGGTCCACATACATGGAAGCAAGCCAGATCCTCAGCTTTAGCCAAATGTGGAATTGTTCGTGACAGAGAGCACTCACCATCGGGAAGGTGGAAGGCGGAAACCAGTTCCATCTTTAAGGCACAGCATTCCGCAGCTCTCTACAGTTCCCCCTTTTTGTTTTAGACGCATCAGGCAAGAGTAGAGGTCTGATCTCTGATATTAGAAATAAATTGGGACTTTGTACCATTGTCACAGTAAATTCTACCAGAGTGGACGCAGGACTAGCCACAGGATTATCATCATGGATTGCTGCAGCCTTGAATCATCTGAAGGAATGGGCGGGCATGGGAGCGTTAGCAGGCCTTCTGGTGTTGGTCTCCTTGGTTTGCCTGTGGTATATATGCAAGATTAGAGTCTCACAACAGTGTGATGCAGCCATGATCATTCAGGCCTTTACAGCCATTGAAGCAGGACATTCGCCCCAAGCATGGTTGGATACCATGAAAAGCTAAAATGTTACGCTCAGGATGCGAGGCTAAGCACTGCACTCAGGGTCAGCCGCTTTGGACCCAGAGAAGAGCATGTCTGATTGCATGCGGGTTGATGCCCCAGGTCCCGCCTCTGAGAAAAAGGTATCAGACGGGTCTGATGTTCTTTGGGTGGATGACACCTAAATGAACAGATTTTCTTTTAATGAATATATTAGTTAGGAAATAAAAATGTTTCATATTAGTAAAAACAAATATGTAGAAAAATATTTGCCTTGACACTAGACTATGATAATAGTACATTTTAATTTATTCATCTTTGTATACTAGGATCTATATATAAGTATTTAGATAAAATATATGGAAATGCATTGCTGTATAATATGACAAAAAGAAAAACTAATATTTGGTTTGGTTTGACTCTGTGCATTTTGTTTTGGCTTAAAAGAATCTACTGACATTTCACAAAGAGAAAGAAAAACAAATAGGGTATTTTGTATTAAGCTTAGATTTTCTACTGCTTTGGGTAGAATGTGAGCCTAATTACAGCAGGTCACAGTAGTGATGAGGGACAAAAAGAAAGCACATGATTTTATTATCATAAAATGAATCAGTAATGGAAAACAATGAAAAGGCCACAATCTAAATTATTTGTTAATTTCATAAAAACATGACATCAGTATTTGATGATATGATATAATTTTATGGTGCCTAGAGACATTATAATACATGTATATACACAAGCCTAGAAAATTTAGACTACTTTTTTTTAGCCATTTATTCAAACATTGTGTTTCTTCCTGGTCAGTTTAATCATTTTTCATACCTGAATATTTGATAGCCATTAAAAGAGAACCTTTTATTTGTCTCACAATGGAAACTTTACTGTGTCTACCATCTGTCTACCTATACCAACCATTCTGTAATCATACAATATCAAAATCTGCAATTTTCATAATACAGTTGGCATGGACAGGGATAATATCAGAAAGCAGTACTTGTACTAGCATATAATTTAACTTGTATAATTGAAACTAATAAACTGTACTTTAGTCATAGAACACGTCTCGTATGTCAGAAAATAGGAAATTGACCTAAAGCACTGAAACCATTAAAATTAAAGTAATTTATGTAGGGGTTATTAATAGCATGACTGTTCTTCCAGAGAACTCAGTTTCAATTCCCCATACCTACATGGTGGCCCACAGCTATCTTTAACTCCAATTCCAGAACTCTGATGCCAAAACAGATACACATACAGGCTAAACTCCTATAAATACAGTCAATAAATGTTTTCATAAAAACCATTTATACAAAGAACTTATGTAATTAAAATGTTTGTTTAAATAATAGTCAACAAATGATCACAAAATACATTTGAAATAATATGTATGTCCTGATTAATGCTGAAAGACTACATTTTTTTTCACAGCTCTGTTATATGATTTATTGATTATTTCTTATACACTCACATTAGGGTTACAATTAAAATTTAAGGAAGAAATTTAGCTATACTGAAAATTAATTATTTCAGCAGAATACCAATAAAACAGGCCAACACAAGATCAACAATTCAGAAATGGGATCTCATGAAACAGAAAAGCTTCTGTAAGACAAAGAACAGTGTCAATATAACAAAGCAGAAACCTACAGAATAGAAAATTATTTTTACCTATTCTATATAATATATATATGATATCCATATATTAATATCTATCTATCTATCTATCTATCTATCTATCTATCTATCTATCTATCTAAAAACCTCAAGAAACTACAAATAAAGAAACCAAATATTCCATTGTGTAGATATATCACAATTTGTGCATCCATTCCTCCACTGAGGGGCATCTGGGCTGTTTCCAGCTTCTGGCTATTACAAATAAGGCTGCTACAAACATGGTTGAGCAAATGTCTGTGTTGTATACTTGAGCCTCTTTTGGATATATGCCTAGGAGTGGTATGGCTGGACCTTGAGGAAGCGCTATTCCTAGTTGTCTGAGAAACACCAGCATGCCACGTGGGCAATGCAGATAGGTCCATATACAGGGAAGCAAGCCAGATCCTCAGCCTTAGCCAAATGTGGAATTGTTTGTGATAGAGAGCACTCACCATCGGGAAGGTGGAAGGCGGAGACCAGTCAATCTTTAAGGCATAGCATTCCACAGCTCTCTACAGTTCCCCCTTTTTGTTTTAGATGCATCAGGCAAGAGTAGAGGTCTGATCTCTGATATTAGCAATAAATTGGGACTTTGTACTGATGTTCATTTAGGTGTCATGCACCCAAAGAGCATCAGACCCGTCTGATACCTTTTTCTCAGAGGCGGGACCTGGGGCATCAACCCGCATGCAATCAGACATGCTCTTCTCTGGGTCCAAAGTGGCTGACCCTGAGTGCAGTGCTTAGCTTCACATCCTGAGCGAGGATTTTAGCTTTTTATGGTAGCCAACCAGGCTTGGGGAGACTGTCCTGCTTCAATGGCTGTAAAGGCCTGAATGGTCATGGCTGCATTACGCTGTTGTGAGACTCTAATCTTGCATATATACCACAGGCAAACCAAGGAGACCAACACCAGAAGGCCTGCTAACGCTCCCATGCCCACCCATTCCTTCAGATGATTCATGGCTGCAGCAATCCATGATGATAATCCTGTGGCTAGTCCTGCGTCCACTCTGGTAGAATTTACTGTAACAATGGTCACTCTCAGCTGCTCCATCGTAGTATCAAATTCTCCAGTCCAATTACCTAAAATATAGCTCGACAATTGTTTAGACAGATTTGCAGCACAGGAAAAATTCTCATGTTATATGCTAGTGACTCAAAGTCCAGCATATTTTCATTGACAGCCAAGTTGAGCGATTTGCCATAGGATATCAATTTGCTCCTGCACGAGGTCAATCCTCTGATTGAACACCATCAAGCTTCCTTTTAGTTGAGCATTTATTCCTTTTTGTACAACTAAGGCATGAGCTACATTGGCTAAATGATTATTCAGGGTCTGAGCAGTCTGCCCAGTATGACTCATGGCTAATGCCGTGGTGGTAGCTCCAACAGCCGCCAATGAGATGGCAGTAACAATGGTGGCTGTAGTTCCAAGATCCCTTTTCTGTCTGAAGAGAGTCATAGCGTGAGGGGCATCAATGGGCACAGGCACCCAGTGAGGCATGCGAGTAACAAGGGCATACCTAAATTTACTAGCATTCCAGCATTGGGCAAAAAAGCAAGTATCATTACCACAATTACTTGGCTCTATCTAATAATGAATAAAAATGGGGGATATAAACAAACAGGTGTGGGCTTATAGGAAATATTATGAGAAGCCTTAACCCCCTCACTGGAACATCCTGCATCAGTTCTAGAACTAGCAGTGGTGGTGTCCGAGGTCTGAGTAGGTTCAGGAGACCATTGCCCCCAGGGGCGAGACATGCTCTATGCCAATTGACTAACTACATGTTTTCCTCCACTTTTGAAAGTGATTTAAGGTTCTTAAATTATTCCCCCCCCCCTTTTTTTTAATTTTTCATCAATTACACTTTATTCATTCTGCATCCCCCCATAAGCCCCTCCCTCCTCGCCTCCCACTCCCACCCTCATTCCTCCCTCTGCTTGCATGCAACTCCCCAAGTCCACTGATAGGAGAGGTTCTCATCTCCTTTCTGATCTTAGTCTATCAGTTCACATCAAAAGTGGCTGCATTGTCCTCTACTATTGCTTGGTAAGACTGCTCCCCCCCAGGTGGAGGTGATAAAAGAGCAGGCCAATCAGATTATGTCAGAGGCAGTCCCTCTTCACATTACTATGTAACCCAATTGGACTCTGAACTGCCCTGGGCTACATCTGTGCAGGGGTTCTAGGTTATCTCCATGAATAGACCTTGGTTGGAGTATGAGTCTCTGGGAAGACCCCTGTGTTCAAATTTTCTTGTTCTGTTGCTCTCCTTGTGGAGACCCTGTCCTCTCCAGCTCTTACTAATTCCCAGTTCTTACCTAAAATTCCATTCACTCTGCCCAACAGTTGCCCCTCAGGCTCAGCATCTGCTTTGATAGTCTGAAGGGCAGAGGCTTTCAGAGGCCCTCTCTGGTAGGTTCCTAGGTTGTTTCCTGTTTTCTTCTTCTTCCGATATCCATCCTCTTTGCCTTTCCGGATGGGGATTGGACATTTTTGTTAGGGTCCTCTCTCTTGCTTAGTTTCTTTAGATGCACAGGTTTTAGTGGGTTTGTCCTATGTTGTATGTCTATATGAGTGAGTATATACCATGTGTGTCTTTTTGCTTCTGGCACAACTCATTCAGGATGATCCTTTCCAGATCCCACCATTTACCTGCAAATTTCATGATTTCCTTATTTTTCATTGCTGAGTAATATTCCATTGTGTAGATGTACCACAATTTCTGCATCCATTCTTCAGTTGAGGGGCATCTAGGTTGTTTCTAGCTTCTGGCTATTGCAAATAAAGCTGCTACAAACATGGTTGAGCAAATGTCCTTTTTGTGTACTTGAGCCTCTTTTGGATATATGCCTAGGAGTGGTATGGCTGGATCTTGAGGAAGCGCTATTCCTAGTTGTCTGAGAAAGCGCCAGATTGAATTCCAGAGTGGTTGTACAAGTTTACATTCCCACCAGCAGTGCAGAAGGGTTCCCCTTTCTCCACAACCTCTCCAGCATGTGTTGTCATTTGAGTTTTTGATCTTGGCCATTCTCATGGGTGTAAGGTGAAATCTCAGGGTTGTTTTGATTTGCATTTCCCTAATGGTTAGTGAGGGTGAGCATTTCTTTAAGTGCTTCTCTGCCATTTGGTATTCCTCTCCAGAGAATTCTCTGTTTAGCTCTGTTCCCCATTTTTTAAGTGGATTACTTGGTTTGCTGCTTTTCAGGTTCATTAGTTCTTTATATATACTGGATATGAGTCCTCTGTCAGATAAAGGGTTGGTGAAGATTCTTTCCCAATCTGTAGGAGGTCATTTTGTATTGATGATGGTATCCTTTGCTTTACAGAAGCTTTTCAGTTTCATGAGGTCCCATTTATTGATTGTTCCTCTTAGAGCCTGTGGTGTTGGTGTTCTGTTCAGGAAGTTTTCCCCTGTACCAATGAGTTCTAGGGTATTCCCCACTTTTTTTTCAAGCCGATTTAATGTGTCTGGTTTTATGTTGAGGTCTTTGATCCACTTGGACTTCAGTTTTGTGCAGGGTGACAAGTATGGATCTATTTTCATTTTTATACATGTAGACATCCAGTTAGACCAGCACCATTTATTGAAGATGCTATCTTTTTTCCATTGTAAGGTTTTGGCGCCTTTGTCAAAAATCAGGTGTCCATAAGTGTGTGGGTTTATTTCTGCGTCATCTGTTCGGTTCCATTGATCTACCATTCTGTTTCTATGCCAGTACCATGCAATTTTTAAAACTCTTGCTCTATAGTACAACTTAAGATCAGGGATGGAGATACCTCCAGAAGATCTTTTATTGTAGAGGATTGTTTTAGCAATTCTGGGTTTCTTGATATTCCATATGAAGTTGAGAATTTTTCTTTCCAGGTCTGTAAAGAATTGTGTTGGTAGTTTGAATGGGCATTGCATTGAATCTGTAGATTGCTTTTGGTAAGATGGCCATTTTTACTATGTTAATCTTTCCAAGCCATGAGCATGGGAGATCTTTCCATCTTCTCATATATTCTTCTAATTCTTTCTTCAGAGATTTGAAATTTTTTTCATACAAGGCTTTGACTTCCTTGGTTAGGGTTACTCCGAGTTACCTTATGTCATTTGTGGCTATTGTGAAGGGTGTTGTTTCCTTAAGTCTTTCTCAGCCCTTTTGCCTTTTGTATACAGGAGGGCTACTGATTTTTTTGAGTTAATTTTGTATCCGGCCACTTTGCTGAAGGTGTTTATCAGCTGTAGGAGTTCCCTGGTAGAGTTTTCGGGGTCACTCATGTATACTATCATATCATCTGCAAATAGTGATAATTTGACTTCTTCCTTTCCAATTTGTATCCCCTTGATCTCCTTCAACTGTCTTATATCCCTAGCAAGGACTTCCAGCACTATGTTGAAGAGATATGGAGAGAGTGGGCAGCCTTGTCTTGCCCCTGATTTCAGTGGAATTGCTTTAATTTTCTCTCCATTCAGTTTGATGTTGGCAATAGGCTTGCTGTATATTGCCTTTAGTATGTTTAGATATGTGCCTTGTATCCCTGATCTCTCCAATACTTTGAACATGAATGGATTTTGGATTTTGTCAAATGCTTTTTCAGCATCTAGGGAGATTATTGTGTGTTTTTTTTTTCTTTCAGTTTGTTAGTATGGTGGATCACATTGATGGATTTCCGTATATTGAACCACCCCTGCATACCTGGGATGAAGCCTACTTGGTCATAGTGCATAATACCTTTGATGTGTTCTTGGATTCGGTTTGCAAGTATTTTATTAAGTATTTTTGCATCAATGTTCATAAGGGAGATTGGCCGGAAATTCTCTTTCTTTGTTGAGTCTTTATGAGGATTAGGTACCAAGGTGACTGTGGCTTCATAGAATGAATTTGGTAATATTCCTTCTCTTTCTATTTTGTGGAATAGTTTGAAGAGAATTGGTGTTAGCTCTTCTTTGAAGGTCTGGTAGAATTCTGCGCTGAAGCCATCTGGTCCTGGGCTTTTTTTGGATGGGAGACTTTTGATGACCGCTTCTATTTCTTTGGGGGATATAGGACTATTTAGTTGATTTACCTGGTCCTGATTCAGCTTTGGCAAGTCAAATCGATCAAGAAAATTGTACATTTCATTTAGATTTTCAAATTTTGTGGCATATAGACTTTTGAAGTAAGTCCTAATGATTGTTTGGATTTCCTCAGTGTTTGTAGTTATATCCCCCTTTTCATTTCTGATTTTGTTGATTTGGGTGGTGTCTCTCTGCCTTTTAGTTAGCCTGCCTAAGGGTTTGTCGATCTTGTTGATTTTCTCAAAGAACCAGCTCTTGGTTTCATTGATTCTTTGAATTGTTTTATTTGTTTCCAATTGATTGATTTCAGCCCTGAGTTTGATTATTTCCAGCCGTCTACTCCTTTTTGGTGTGTCTGCTTCTTCTTTTTCTAGGGTTTTTAAGTGAGCCATTAGGGTGCTTGAATGAGCTGTCTCAAATTTCTTCTTGAAGGCACTTAGTGCTATGAACTTTCCTCTTAGCACTGTTTTCATTGTGTCCCACAAGTTCGCGCATGTTGTGTCTTCATTTTCATTGATTTCTAGAAAGACTTTAATTTCTTTCTTTATTTCTTCCCTGACCCAGCTGTCATTTAGTAACAAGTTGTTCAGTTTCCATGTGTGTGTAGGCTTTTTGTTATTTCTGTTATTGTTGAGGTCCAGCTTTATTCCATGGTGATCAGATAAGATACAAGGGATTATTTCAATCTTCTTATATCTGTTAAGGCTTGCTTTGTGAACAACTATATGGTCTATTTTGGAGAAGGTTCCATGAGGTGCTGAGAAGAAGGTAAATTCTTTTGTATTTGGGTGTAAAGTTCTGTAAATGTCTGTTAGGTCCATTTGATTCATGACCTCTGTCAGAGACAATGTTTCTTTGTCTAATTTTTGTTTTGTTGACTTGTCCTTTGTTGAGAGTGGGGTGTTGAAGTCTCCCACTATTAATTTGTGGGGATCTATAGGTGCTTTAAATTTTATCAATGTTTCTTTCACAAATGTGGGTGCCCTTGTATTTGGGGCATAGATGTTCAGGATTGTGATGTCTTCCTGGTGGAATTTTCCCTTGATGAGTATGAAGTGTCCTTCCCCATCTCTTTTGATTAATTTTGGTTAAAAGTCTATTTTAACAGATATTAGAATGGCTACTCTGGCTTGCTTCTTGGTTCCGTTTGCTTGGAAAGTCATCTTCTAACCCTTTACCTTCAGGTAATGTCTATCTTTGTGTCTTAGGTGTGTTTCTTGTATGCAACAGATTGCTGTGTTTTGTTTATGTATCCATTCTGTTAATCTGTGTCTTTTTATTGGAGAGTTGAGTCCATTGATGTTGAGAGAGATTAATGACCAGTGGCTGTTAGATCTCTTGATTTTGATGTTGGCTGTGGTCATCAGGTTGTGTGCTTGGTTGCTTTTTGTTTTACTGAAGTGAGGTTATTTATTTCCTGTGTTTTCTTGAATGTACCTAGTTTTCTCGGGTTGTATTTTCCCTTCCAGTGTCTTCTGTAATGCTGGATTTGTTTGTAGGTATTGTTGAAATTTGTTTTTGTCATTGAATATCTTGTTTTCTCCTTCTATGAGGACTGAGAATTTTGCGGGGTATAGTATCTTGGGCTGACATCTGTGTTTTCTTTGGGTCTGCATGATATATGTCCAGGCCCTTCTGGCTTTCACAGTCTCTGTTGAAAAGTCAGGTGTGATTCTAATGGGTTTGCCATTATATGTTTCTTGGCCTTTTTCCCTTGCAGCTTTTAGTATTTTTCTGTGTTCTGTATACTTACTGTTTGGATTATTATGTGGCGGGAGGATTTTCTTTTCTGGTCAAATTTGTTGGGTGTTCTGTAGGCTTCCTGTATTCTAATTGGCCTCTCCTTTAGCTTGGGGAAATTTTCTTCAATGATTTTGTTGAAAATATTTTCTGGGCCTTGGAGAAGGGAGTCTTCTTTTTCCTCTATACCTATTATTCTTAGGTTTTGTCTTTTCATATTGTCTTGCATTTCTTGGACGGTCTGTGTCAGGAATTTTTCGGATTTAACATTTTCTTTGACAGATACATCGATTTCTTCCATTGTATCTTCTACACCTGAGATTCTTACTTCCATCTCTTGTAGTCTGTTGGTTATGCTTACCTCTGTAGTTCCTGTTTTCTTCCCTAGATTCTTCCTTTCCATTATTTCTTCCATTTGTGTTTTCTTTAATTTTTCCAATTCTATCTTAAGGTCTTGAGTTGTTTTGTTTACTTCCTTCACCTGTCTGATTATACTTTCCTGTTTTTCTTTTAGCTCCTTCAACTCTGTTTCTTTCATTTCGTTCAGTGTTTTAAGCATTTCCTTTCTAAAGGCCATAAACTGTTTGGCTGTAGCTTCCTCTATTTCTTTACAGATGGCAATATTCTCTTTGACTTTATCTTCCTCTATGTCTTTACGTATCTTATTTGTTTCCTCTGTTATCATCTTCATGAGCATACTTGTTAGGTCATCTTCTTGGATTTCAGTTATGGTTGGGTGTCCAGGGCTACTTGCCCCTGGGTAACTGGGTTCTGGAGATGCCATATTGCTCTGTCTTTTGTTGCTTGAGCTTTTATGCTGGCCTCTACCCATTGTGCTATCTTAGGTGTTTGGTGTTATTTTCTGGTGATTCTTGGGGATCCTGTGGTGGAGAGAATCCCCTTTGCAGAAAGCTGGTTTTTCCTGAAGGATGTCTTCTCAGCTTTTTGGGTATAGGCCCTGGATGGCTGGTGTTTTTTCAGGAGTTGCTCACCTCAGTGATAGAGACCTGAGTGGTAACTGTGGTCTTTGTTAGTCGAGAGGGTTCTCCTCTCACCCAGGGAAGTCCTGAGGGCAGCTGCCCTGTTTCTGGGTTTCTTGTTGTAAATTTAATGATCAGCTGCTGTGACTCAGTTGGACATCAGGCGCGCATCAACTGTTTGTGCCTGTGTCTGGAGCACAGCTGAGTGCTGGCTCCTCAGCCCCACTAGTCTGCTAGACTTTTTCTAGGGAAGGATTGGGTGATTTAGGTCAGTACAGTTTCCTTCCTTCCCTGTGGATTCTCTGGAGACACGGACTCCCAGTGTCTTTTTTTGCCCTGGTGCACACTGCTCAATGTCAGCCAGCTGGCTGGCCTCAGAAACTGCCTGTGCCTGGTGCACAGCTGTGTGATGGCGGCTCAGTCTCTGCCAGCTGTCTGATGTGCAGAAACTGCCTGTGTCTGCCTTCGCGGTCTTTGGGAACCTGGGTGCCTCTGTAAGCTGGGTAATTTTCCGGGGACCTTTTCAGGCTGGATGTGTCAGCTGAGTGCTCTGAGATCAGACCAGCCGTTTCCCTCCCTGTGTGTTTGCACTGGATAGTGAAACTCATTAGCTGGTGCCCTGGTGCCCACAGTTCTATCTCAGGCGGCGAGTCAGGCATGCAGGCAGGCAGGGCTCAGTGCTGGAACCTGGGTCCCTGGCTTTGGCTCCAGGCTGGCTCCTGGGGTGCCCGTGGACCCCGAGTCTTTTCCAGGGGATGTCTGGGTGACCCAAGGCCGGTCCCAGTCATTTCCTGTACCCTGGGGTTATCTCTCGACTGAAAATTCCAGTCTCTGATAGTGTGGTGCGTATGGTTCAGTCTGGGACCCTGACCAGAGACACTGGCTTGTGTCTCTGGGCTGGGGCTGGGGCTGGTGGCCGGCAGCCAAGTGTCTGGCGGAACCGGAATCTCTTCCATGGTTTAGCTGGGTGAGTTAAAAGCTGATTGAATCCCCCACCGTGGGGTATCCTCTCACCTGGGAAACACAATGACTGTGTTTTATGGCCGAGAGTTCTGATTGCTGGTCACTGTGCTGATCTTGCTGCTGCTGCTCAGAATGAGAGTCCTCCCGGCGCCACCATCTTGCCCCTCCCAATTCTGGGTTTCTTGTTGTTCCATATGAAGGTGAGACTTTTTCTTTCAAGGTCTGTAAAGAATTTTGTTGGTAAATTGATGGGAAATTCATTAAATCTCTGAAAAGCTCTGCCCTGCAGACTATCAATGCAGATACTGAGACTTATGGGCAACCTTTGGGTAGAGTGCAGGGAATCTTAGGAAAGAAATGGGAAACAGTAAGATCTGGAGAGGACAGGAACTCCATAAGGAGAGAAACAGAACCAAAAAATTCTGAGCACAGGAGTCTTTCCTGAGACTGCTATTCTAACCAAGGACTATGCATGGAGATATCCTAAGACCCCTGCACAGATGTAGCCTAATGGCAGTTCAGTATTCAAGTGGGTTCCATTGTAATAGGAACAGCGACTGTCTCTGACATGAACTGATTGGCCTGCTCTTTAATTACCTCCCCCTGAGGGGGAAGCGGCATTACTAGGCCACAAAAGAAGACAATACAGACACTCCTGATGAGACCTAATTGACTAGGATCAGAAGGAAGGAAAAGAAGTCCTCCCCTATCAGTGGACTTGGGGAGTGTCATGCAGGCAGAGGGTGGAGGAAGGGAGGCATTGGGACTGGAGGAGGGAGGGAACCATGGGGGAGATACAAAGTGAGTAAAGTGTAATTAATAAAGAAAAAGAAAATAAAAAAGAAAATAAAAAAAGAAACCAAATAATCCAAGAAAGCCCAGAGACCTAGTAAATAACCAAACAGAACTGGAAAATAAAAGTCAATAACATGATTCCTGACGTCAGAATACTATTGATTAGTACACTTGATTTTGTGCTCTTATGCCTGCTTATCTTCCTTTTTATTTATTTGACATATTTCCAGACATATGATTTATGTCACTTACTCATGAATCTTTTAAGCTCTTATTTCTTCAGTTCATTTTATCTTTCATGTTATTCATGATTTTTTGTGTTTATGCTTGCATGTCTAAGTGGTGTTGTGGAGAGCAGGAAAAAAGATTGCGAAGGGAGGGTTGGTTTGAAACATTATTTTAGAGCATGTGAAAATTATTATGTGAAGTATTTGCTATATTTTAAAAGAATCACTTGGTGTGATTCTCTTTGAGCCTGAAGATACAGTCCCTCAAATCTCATTTATAAAGGCAGAAAGTAGAATATGATATAGACAATGAGTAAAGTATGAGAATACTCTGGATATATTAAATGGATCATAAAATAAAGCCAAGTATAATGAATCTGTGCAGAGATGAAAAAGAATGAGAGGTTGAAGGAAAGTGTTGATAGGAATGGAAGGGAGTGAGTTTTTCCTTTTTTAAAGATCGCGAGGGAAGGAAGGAATTTGAATACAGTGCAAGTATGTATAATGTATCAGGTAAAATTAATAAAACTGCAGAGTAGTAATGTAGTGCTGGTGCATGTGAATGTTAAGAAGTTCCGGAATTTCATTCACCTACACCTATAACAAAGATCCAGACATCCCAGTGTATCTTTCAGACAGACAGTATCAGGATTCACTAAACCATTTTTTGACTGTGTTTATCACTAGTATTTGACTGTGTTTGGACTACTATTCCTTACCACTCTGTGGATAACCCACTTGACAATGTATATGGATAAAAAAAAAATTACCAGATACTTTGATCCAGCCCTCACTTAGCTCCTTATATATAATTATGTATTCATGTATACATACTATCAGTATAAAGTCAGAGAACTGAGATAAAATTATAACCATAAAAGTTTATGTGCTAGTCTATCAGGTCTCATCAGGAGTGGCTGCATTGTTTTCCTCTGTGGCCTGGTAAGGCTGCTCCCCACTCAGGGGGAGGTGATCAAAAAGCAAGCTAATCAGTTCCTGTCAGAGACAGTCCCTGTCCCCATTACTATGAACCCACTTGGACACTGAACTGCCATAGGCTACCTCTGAGCAGGGGTTCAGAGGGAAGGGGAGAAGGATCTCCCTTATCAATGGACTTGGGGAGGGACACAAGTAGAGAAGAAGGAGGGAAAGTGGGATTAGGAGGGGAGAAGGGAGGGAACTACAGGGGGGATACAAAGTGAATAAACTGTATTTAATAAAAATAAAATAATTTAAAAGTTTATGTGCTAGTTATCTATTATGCTGCTAAATAAGTTATAAAATAAATACCACTTATTAAAATATATTCATATTTATATGAATTTCCATACTGAAAATGTCAATTTATACTTTACCTGTGATGGGTAAGGGTTTCTCTTTACTCATGGTCTCACCAACATTTGTTATTTGATTTGTTATCTTTAGACAGTTTGACTAGGGAGGTAAGGAATCACAAAGTCGTTTTATTTTTATTTATTTTTATTGTTTTTTAAAAACAGTTTTCTTATGTATACAATATTCTGTCTGCAGGCCAGAAGAGGGCACTAGATCTCATTATAGGTGGTCATCAGCCATCATGTGGTTGCTGGGAATTGAACTTAGGACCTTTGGAAGAATAGCCAGATGCTCTTAACCCCTGAGCCATCTCTTCAGCCCCACAAAGTCGTTTTAATTGACTGTTTTATGAAAGCAAAGAATGCTGAGCACTTAAAAATATTTATTTGGAGGAGGGGCAAGATGGCAGCGCCGGGAGGACTCTCATTCTGAGCAGCAGCAGCAGGATCAGCACAGTGACCAGTAATCAGAACTCGCAGCCATAAAACACAGTCATTGTGTTTCCCAGGTGAGAGGATACCCCACGGTGGGGGATTCAATCAGCTTTCTTTTTTTTTAATTTTATTTATTTATTTATTTTATTCTATTATTATTTTTTTTTATCAGTTACATTTTATTAACTCTGTATCCTAGCCGTGTCCCTATCCCTCATTCCCTCCCAGTCCCTCCCTCCCTCCCTCATCTCCACCGTGCCCCTTTCCAAGTCCACTGATAGGGGGGACCTCCTCCCCATTCATCTGATCCTGTTTTATCAGGTATCTTCAGGACTGGCTGCAAAGCCCTCCTCTGTGGCCTAACAGGACTGCTCCTCCCTTCAGGGGTGGGGAGACCAAAGAGCCAGTCATGTGTTCCTGTTAGAAATAGTCCTTGTTCCCCTCACTTTGGGAAACCAATTGGTTACTGAGCTACCATAGGCTACATCTGAGCGGAGGTTCTAGGTTATATCCATACATGGTCCTTGGTTGAATGTCAGTATCAGAAAAGACCCTGTGCCCAGGTATATTTGGTCCTTGTGGAGCTCCTATCCTTTCCCCATCAGACTAACTCCCCTTCTTTCTTATGATTCCCTGTACTCTGCCAAAGCTTTGGTCATGAGTCTTTGCTTTGAAAACACTGCTAGTTAGAGTCTTTCAGAAAAATGAAAATAGATCCATATTTATCACCCTGCACAAAACTTCAATCAGCTTTCAACTCACCCAGCTAAACCATGGAAGAGATTCCGGTTCTGCCAGACCCTTGGCTGCTGGCCGCCAGCCCTAGCCCCAGCCCAGAGCCACCAGCCAGTGTCTCTGGTCAGGGTCCCAGACTGAACCGTGCGCACCACACTATCAGAGACTGGAATTTTCAGTCGAGAGATAACCCCAGGGTACAGGAAACGACTGGGACCGGCCTTAGGTCACCCAGACATCCCCTGGAAAAGATTCGGGGTCCACGGGCACCCCAGGAGCCAGCCTGGAGCCAGAGCCAGGGACCCAGGTTCCAGCACTGAGCCCTGCCTGCCTGCATGCCTGACTCGCCGCCTGAGATAGAACTGTGGGCACCAGGGCACCAGCTAATGAGTTTCACTGTCCAGTGCAAACACACAGGGAGGGAAACGGCTGGTCTGATCTCAGAGCACTCAGCTGACACATCCAGCCTGAAAAGGTCCCCGGAAAATTACCCAGCTTACAGAGGCACCCAGGTTCCCAAAGACCGCGAAGGCAGACACAGGCAGTTTCTGCACATCAGACAGCTGGCAGAGACTGAGCCGCCATCACACAGCTGTGCACCAGGCACAGGCAGTTTCTGAGGCCAGCCAGCTGGCTGACATTGAGCAGTGTGCACCAGGGCAAAAAAAGACACTGGGAGTCCGTGTCTCCAGAGAATCCACAGGGAAGGAAGGAAACTGTACTGACCTAAATCACCCAATCCTTCCCTAGAAAAAGTCTAGCAGACTAGTGGGGCTGAGGCGCCAGCACTCAGCTGTGCTCCAGACACAGGCACAAACAGTTGATGCGCGCCTGATGTCCAACTGAGTCACAGCAGCTGATCATTAAATTTACAACAAGAAACCCAGAAACAGGGCAGCTGCCCTCAGGACTTCCCTGGGTGAGAGGAGAACCCTCTCGACTAACAAAGACCACAGTTACCACTCAGGTCTCTATCACTGAGGTGAGCAACTCCTGAAAAAACACCAGCCATCCAGGGCCTATACCCAAAAAGCTGAGAAGACATCCTTCAGGAAAAAACAGCTTTCTGCAAAGGGGATTCTCTCCACCACAGGATTCCCAAGAATCACCAGAAAATAACACCAAACACCTAAGATAGCACAATGGGTAGAGGCCAGCATAAAAGCTCAAGCAACAAAAGACAGAGCAATATGGCATCTCCAGAACCCAGTTACCCAGGGGCAAGTAGCCCTGGACACCCAACCATAACTGAAATCCAAGAAGATGACCTAACAAGTATGCTCATGAAGATGATAACAGAGGAAACAAATAAGATATGTAAAGACATAGAGGAAGATAAAGTCAAAGAGAATATTGCCATCTGTAAAGAAATAGAGGAAGCTGCAGCCAAACAGTTTATGGCCTTTAGAAAGGAAATGCTTAAAACACTGAATGAAATAAAAGAAACAGAGTTGAAGGAACTAAAAGAAAAACAGGAAAGTATAATCAGACAGGTGAAGGAAGTAAACAAAACAACTCAAGACCTGAAGATAGAATTGGAAAAATTAAAGAAAACACAAATGGAAGAAATAATGGAAAGGGAGAATCTAGGGAAGAAAACAAGAACTACAGAGGTAAGCATAACCAACAGACTACAAGAGATGGAAGTAAGAATCTCAGGTGTAGAAGATACAATGGAAGAAATCGATGTATCTGTCAAAGAAAATGTTAAATCCGAAAAATTCCTGACACAGACCGTCCTGAAATGCAAGACAATATGAAAAGACAAAACCTAAGAATAATAGGTATAGAGGAAAAAGAAGACTCCCTTCTCCAAGGCCCAGAAAATATTTTCAACAAAATCATTGAAGAAAATTTCCCCAAGCTAAAGGAGAGGCCAATTAGAATACATGAGGCCTACAGAACACCCAACAAATTTGACCAGAAAAGAAAATCCTCCCACCACATAATAATCCAAACAGTAAGTATACAGAACAAAGAAAAAATACTAAAAGCTGCAAGGGAAAAAGGCCAAGTAACATATAATGGCAAACCCATTAGAATCACACCTGACTTTTCAACAGAGACTGTGAAAGCCAGAAGTGCCTGGACGGATATCATGCAGACCCTAAGAGAACACAGATGTCAGCCCAGGCTACTATACCCCGCAAAATTCTCAGTCCTCATAGATGGAGAAAACAAGATATTCAATGACAAAAACAAATTTCAACAACACCTACAAACAAATCCAGCATTACAGAAGACACTGGAAGAGAAAATACACCCCAAGAAAGCTAGGTAGCTACATTCAAGAAAACACAGGAAATAAATAACCTCACTTCAGTAAAACAAAAAGCAACCAAGCACACAACCTGATGACCACAACCAACATGAAATTCAAGAGATCTAACAGCCACTGGTCATTAATTTCTCTCAACATCAATGGACTCAACTCTCCAATAAAAAGACACAGATTAACAGAATGGATACATAAACAAAACACAGCAATCTGTTGCATACAAGAAACACACCTAAGACACAAAGATAGACATTACCTGAGGGTAAAGGGTTGGAAGAAGACTTTCCAAGCAAATGGACCCAAGAAGCAAGCAGGAGTACCCATTCCAATATCTGATAAAATAAACTTTCAACCAAAATTAATCAAAAGAGATGGGGAAGGACACTTCATACTCATCAAGGGAAAATTCCACCAGGAAGACATCACAATCCTGAACATCTATGCCCCAAATACAAGGGCACCCACATTTGTGAAAGAAACATTGATAAAATTTAAAGCACATATAGATCCCCACACATTAATAGTGGGAGACTTCAACACCCCACTCTCAACAAAGGACAGGTCAACAAAACAGAAATTAGACAAAGAAACATTGTCTCTGACAGAGGTCATGAATCAAATGGACCTAACAGACATTTACAGAACTTTACACCCAAACACAAAAGAATTTACCTTCTTCTCAGCACCTCATGGAACCTCCTCCAAAATAGACCATATAGTGGGTCACAAAGAAAGCCTCAACAGATATAAGAAGATTGAAATAATCCCTTGTATCTTGTCTGATCACCATGGAATAAAGCTGGACCTCAACAATAACAGAAATAACAACAAGCCTACACACACATGGAAACTGAACAACTTGTTACTAAATGACAGCTGGGTCAGGGAAGAAATAAAGAAAGAAATTAAAGTCTTTGTAGAAATCAATGAAAATGAAGACACAACATGCGCGAACTTGTGGGACACAATGAAAACAGTGCTAAGAGGAAAGTTCATAGCACTAAGTGCCTTCAAGAAGAAATTCGAGACAGCTCATTCAAGCACCCTAATGGCTCACTTAAAAACCCTAGAAAAAGAAGAAGCAGACACACCAAAAAGGAGTAGACGGCTGGAAATAATCAAACTCAGGGCTGAAATCAATCAATTGGAAACAAATAAAACAATTCAAAGAATCAATGAAACCAAGAGCTGGTTCTTTGAGAAAATCAACAAGATCGACAAACCCTTAGGCAGGCTAACTAAAAGGCAGAGAGACACCACCCAAATCAACAAAATCAGAAATGAAAAGGGGGATATAACTACAAACACTGAGGAAATCCAAACAATCATTAGGACTTACTTCAAAAGTCTATATGCCACAAAATTTGAAAATGTAAATGAAATGTACAATTTTCTTCATTGATTTGACTTACCAAAGCTGAATCAGGACCAGGTAAATCAACTAAATAGAACTATATCCCCCAAAGAAATAGAAGCGGTCATCAAAAGTCTCCCATCCAAAAAAAGCCCAGGACCAGATGGCTTCAGCGCAGAATTCTACCAGACCTTCAAAGAAGAGCTAACACCAATTCTCTTCAAACTATTCCACAAAATAGAAACAGAAGGAATATTACCAAATTCATTCTATGAAGCCACAGTCACCTTGGCACCTAAACCTCACAAAGACTCAACAAAGAAAGAGAATTTCCGGCCAATCTCCCTTATGAACTTTGATGCAAAAATACTTAATAAAATACTTTCAAACCGAATCCAAGAACACATCAAAGATATTATCCACTATGACCAAGTAGGCTTCATCCCAGGTATGCAGGGGTGGTTCAATATACGGAAATCCATCAATGTGATCCACCATATTAATAAACTGAAAGAAAAAAAACCACATGATAATCTCCCTAGATGCTGAAAAAGCATTTGACAAAATCCAAAATCCATTCATGTTCAAAGTATTGGAGAGATCAGGGATACAAGGCACATATCTAAACATACTAAAGGCGATATACAGCAATCCTATTACCAACATCAAACTGAATGGAGAGAAACTTAAAGCAATCCCACTGAAATCAGGGGCAAGACAAGGCTGCCCACTCTCTCCATATCTCTTCAACATAGTGCTGGAAGTCCTTGCTAGGGCAATAAGACAGTTGAAGGCGATCAAGGGGATACAAATTGGAAAGGAAGAAGTCAAATTATCACTATTTGCAGATGATATGATAGTATACATGAGTGACCCCAAAAACTCTACTAGGGAACTCCTACAGCTGATAAACACCTTCAGCAATGTGGCCGGATAAAAAATTAACTCAAAAAATTCAGTAGCCCTCCTGTATACAAAAGACAAAAGGGCTGAGAAAGAAATTAGGGAAACAATATCCTTCACAATAGCCGCAAATGACATAAGGTAACTCGGAGTAACACTAACCAAGGAAATCAAAGAATTGTATGAAAAAAATTTCAAATCTCTGAAGAAAGAATTAGAAGAAGATATGAGAAGATGGAAAGATCTCCCATGCTCATGGCTTGGAAAGATTAACATAGTAAAAATGGCCATCTTACCAAAAGCAATCTACAGATTCAATGCAGTGCCCATCAAATTACCAACACAATTCTTTACAGACCTGGAAAGAAAAATTCTCAACTTCATATGGAATAACAAGAAACCTAGAATTGCTAAATCAATCCTCTACAATAAAAGATCTTCTGGAGGTATCTCCATTCCTGATCTTAAGTTGTATTATAGAGCAGCAGTTTTAAAAACTGCATGGTATTGGCATAAAAACAGAATGGTGGATCAATGGAACCGAACAGAGGATCCAGAAATAAACCCACACACTTATGGGCACCTGATCTTTGACAAAGACGCCTAAACCATACAATGGAAAAAAGATAGGATCTTCAACAAATGGTGCTGGTCTAACTGGATGTCTACATGTAGAAAAATGAAAATAGATCCATACTTGTCACCCTGCACAAAACTGAAGTCCAAGTGGATCAAAGACCTCAACGTAAACCCAGACACATTAAATCGGCTTGAAAAAAAAAAGTGGGAAATACCCTAGAACTCATTCGTACAGGGGAAAACTTCCTGAACAGAACACCAACAGCACAGGCTCTAAGAGCAACAATCAATAAATGGGACCTCATGAAACTGAAAAGCTTTTGTAAAGCAAAGGACACCATCATCAAAACAAAGCGACTGCCTACAGATTGGGAAAGAATCTTCACCAACCCTTTATCTGACAGAGGACTCATATCCAGGATATATAAAGAACTAAAGAACCTGAAAAGCAGCAAACCAAGTGATCCACTTAAAAAATGGGGAACAGAGCTAAACAGAGAATTCTCTGGAGAGGAATACCGAATGGCAGAGAAGCACTTAAAGAAATGCTCACCCTCACTAGCCATTAGGGAAATGCAAATCAAAACAACCCTGAGATTTCACCTTACACCCATGAGAATGGCCAAGATAAAAAACTCACGTGACAACACATGCTGGAGAGGTTGTGGAGAAAGGGGAACCCTTCTACACTGCTGGTGGGAATGTAAACTTGTACAACCACTCTGGAAATCAATCTGGCGCTTTCTCAGACAACTAGGAATAGTGCTTCCTCAAGATCCAGCCATACCACTACTGGGCATATATCCAAAAGAGGCTCAAGTACACAAAAAGGACATTTGCTCAACCATGTTTGTAGCAGCTTTATTTGTAATAGCCAGAAGCTGGAAACAACCCAGATGCCCCTCAACTGAAGAATGGAAGCTGAAATTGTGGTACATCTACACAATGGAATATTACTCAGCAATGAAAAAAAAGGAAATCATGAAATTTGCAGGTAAATGGTAGGATCTGGAAAGGATCATCCTGAGTGAGTTGTTCCAGAAGCAAAAAGACACACATGGTATATACTCACTCATATAGACATACAACATAGGACAAACCCACTAAAACCTGTGCATCTAAAGAAACTAAGCAAGAGAGAGGACCGTAACAAAAATGTCCAATCCCCATCTGGAAAGGCAAAGAGGAGGGACTTCAGAAGAAGAAGAAAACAGGAAACAACCTAGGAAACTACCACACAGGGCCTTTGAAAGCCTCTGCCCTTCAGACTATCAAAGCAGATGCTGAGCCTGATGGGCAACTGTTGGGCAGAGTTAATGTAATTTTAGGTAAGAATTGGGAAATAGTAAGAGCTGGAGAGGGCAGTGTCTCCACAAGGAGAGCAACAGAACAAGAAAATTTGAACACAGGGAACTTCCCAGAGACTCATACTCCAACCAAGGACTATTCATGGGGATAACCCAGAACCCCTGCACAGATGTAGCCCAGGGCAGTTCAGAGTCCAATTGGGTTACATAGTAATGTGAAGAGGGACTGCCTCTGACATAATCTGAATGGCCTGCTCTTTTATCACCTCCCCCTGGGGGGGAGCAGCCTCACCAGGCCATAGTAGAGGACAATGCAGCCACTTTTGATGTGAACTGATAGACTAAGATCAGAAAGGAGAGGAGAACCTCCCCTTTCAGTGGACTTGTGGAATGGCATGCAAGCAGAGGGAGGAAGGAGGGTGGGATTGGGAGGGGAGGAGGGAGGGGCCTATGGGGGGATGCAGAATGAATAAAGTGTAATTGATGAAAAATTTAAAAAAAAGGGAAAAATAATTTAAGAACCTTAAATGACTTTCAAAAGTGGAGGAAAACATGGAGTTATTCAATTGGCATGGAGCAGGTCTCGCCCCTGGGGGCAATGGTCTCCTGAACCTACTCAGACCTCGGACACCATCACTGCTAGTTCTAGAACTGATGCAGGATGTTCCAACGAGGGGGTTAAGGCTTCTCATAATATTTCCTATAAGCCCACACCTGTTTGTTTATATCCCCCATTTTTATTCATTATTAGCCAGATAGAGCCAAGTAATTGTGGTGATGATACTTGCTTTTTTGACCAATGCTGGAATGATAGTACATTTAGGTATGCCCTGGTTACTCGCATGCCTCGCTGGGTGCCTGTGACCATTGATGCCCCTCACGCTATGACTCTCTTCAGACAGAAAAGGGATCTTGGAACTACAGCCACCATTGTTACTGCCATCTCATTGGCGGCTGTTGGAGCTACTACCGGGGCATTAGCCATGAGTCATACTGGGCAGACTGCTCAGATACTGAATAATCATTTAGCCAATGTAGCTCATGCCTTAGTTGTACAAAAAGGAATTAATGCTCAACTAAAAGGCAGCTTGATGGTGTTCAATCAGAGGATTGACGTCATGCAGGAGCAAATTGATACCCTATGGCAAATCGCTCAACTTGGCTGTCAATGAAAATATGCTGGACTTTGAGTCACTAGCATATAACATGAGAATTTTTCTGTGCTGTAAATCTGTCTAAACAATTGTCTAGCTATATTTTAGGTAATTGGACTGGAGAATTCTATACTATGATGGAGCAGCTGTGAGTGGCCATTGTCATGGTAAATTCTACCAGAGTGGACGCAGGACTAGCCACAGGATTATCATCATGGATTGCTGCAGCCATGAATCATCTCAAGGAATGGGCGGGCATGGGAGCATTAGCAGGCCTTCTGGTGTTGGTTTCCTTGGTTTGCCTGTGGTATATATGCAAGATTAGAGTCTCACAACAGTGTAATGCAGCCATGACCATTCAGGCCTTTACAGCCATTGAAGCAGGACAGTCTCCCCAAGCATGGTTGGCTATCATAAAAAGCTGAAATGTTATGTTCAGGATGCAAGGCTATGCTCTGCACTCAGGGTCAGCAGCTTTGGACCCAGAGAAGAGCAAGTCTGATTGCATGCGGGTTGATGCCCCAGGTCCCGCCTCTGTGAAAAAGGTATCGGACGGGTCTAATGTTCTTTGGGTGGATGACATCTAAATGAACATTAATACAAAGTCCCAATTTATTTCTGATATCAGAGATCAGACCTCTACTCTTGCCTGATGCATCTAAAACAAAAAGGGGGTACTGTAGAGAGCTGCGAAATGAGGCGCCTTAAACATGGAGCTGGTTTCTGCCTTCTACCTTCCCGATGATGAGTGCTCTCTTTCACAAACAACTCCATATTTGGCTAAGGCTGAGGATCTGGCTTGCTTCCATGTATGTGGACCTATCTGCATTGCCCACAAGGCATGCTGGGGTTGGCTACCCAGAGGCTATTTAAGCTGTGGGCTGGCTTTCCCTAGGGTCAGATGATTGTTCAAGGTTCCTGAATAAACTGCATTGAAAAAAAATATTTTTTTGTCATTTGATTTTCTTCTGGGAGAAGTGTCTATTTATTGCATTAGTCCACTAATTAAGTTGCAGTTTTATTTTTTCAGTTTATTTATTTATTTTGCAAGTTTTAAAATATGTATTCTATTATCCAATGAAAAATGTACTATGATAAATTAAATATAGAATTTCCATATGACTAAACTATGGCATTCCTGGGCATGTAACCAAAAGTCTTTGCATCTTACCACAGAGATGTCTACATATGTATGCACATTTTTGTATTGTTTGTAATAGCAAGGGAATACAACCAGCTTAGAGCTAGGTGTCTATTAGCAGATGAATAGAAAATGAAAATATGACATAGGATGGACATCAGAAGAAGAAGAAAACAGGAAACAACCTACGAACCTACCACAGAGGGCCTCTGAAAGCCTCTGCCCTTCGGACTATCAAAGCAGATGCTGAGCCGGATGGGCAACTGTTGGGCAGGTGAACGGAATTTTAGGTAAGAACTGGGAAATAGTAAGAGCTGGAGAGGACAGGGTCTCCACAAGGAGAGCAACAGAACAAGAAAATTTGAACATAGGGAACTTCCCAGAGACTCATACTCTAACCAAGGACTATTCATGGAGATAACCCAGAACCCCTGCACAGATGTAGCCCAGGGCAGTTCAGAGTCCAATTGGGTTACATAGTAATGTGAAGAGGGACTGCCTCTGACATAATCTGATTGGCCTGCTCTTTGATCACCTCCCTCTGGGGGGGGGGAACAGCCTTACCAGGCCACAGTAGAGGACAATACAGCCACTTTTGATGTGAACTGACAGACTAAGATCAGAAAGGAGAGGAGAACCTCCCCTATTAGTGGACTTGGGGAGTGGCATGCAAGCAGAGGGAGGAGGGAGGGTGGGATTGAGAGGAGAGGAGGGAGGGGCTTATGGGGGCATGCAGAATGAATAAAGTGTAATTGATGAAAAATTTAAGAAAAAAGGGGAAAAAATAATTTAAGAATCTTAAATGACTTTCAAAATTGGAGGAAAACATGGAGTTAGTCAATTGTCATGGAGCACGTCTCGCCCCTGGGGGCAATGGTCTCCTGAACCTACTCAGACCTCGGACACCACCACTGCTAGTTCTAGAACTGACGCAGGATGTTCCAATGAGGGGTTAAGGCTTCTCATAATATTTCCTATAAGCCCACACCTGTTTGTCTATATCCCCCATTTTTATTCATTATTAGCCAGATAGAGCCAAGTAATTGTGGTAATGATACTTGCTTTTTTGCCCAATGCTGGAATGCTAGTAAATTTAGGTATGCCCTTGTTACTCGCATGCCTCACTGGGTGCCTGTGCCCATTGATGCCCCTCACGCTATGACTCTCTTCAGACAGAAAAGGGATCTTGGAACTACAGCCACCACTGTTACTACCATCTCATTGACGGCTGTTGGAGCTACCACCAGGGCCATGAGTCATACTGGGCAGACTGCTCAGACCCTGAATAATCATTTAGCCAATATAGCTCATGCCTTAGTTGTACATAAAGGAATTAATGCTCAACTAAAAGGAAGCTTGATGGTGTTCAATCAGAGGATTGACCTCTTGCAGGAGCAAATTGATACCCTATGGCAAATCGCTCAACCTGGCTGTCATTGAAAGTATGCTGGACTTTGTGTCACTAGCATACAACATGAGAATTTTTCCTGTGCTGCAAATCTGTCTAAACAATTGTCTAGCTATATTTTAGGTAATTGGACTGGAGAATTCGATACTACGATGGAGCAGCTGAGAGTGGCCATTGTCACATATGTGGAATTTTACTCAGTTGTTAAGAAAAATACAGTTATGAAGTTTGCTTGAAAATGGACAGAATGGGAAAAAATACATTAAGTAGGGTGACCAAGCCTTTGAAAGAAGAAAAATACACACTCTCACTTATATATGGATTCTAAGTTTTAATATTTGTATATATATAAATAAGTACTTATAGGATTTGGTATAGACTATGAAATAGATAGGAGACTAGGAAAGGGTATCAAGAGATATTGAAAAATAAGGATAGAAGAAAAAGTCTTATGTGACATGAAAGTATAAAGGATGCTACTGGAAGTAGAGGGCATAATGGTGGGAGAGAAGATGAAGAAGACAGACAGTAAACTAAAAGAGAGGAAAAACTCACACTGTAATAACAAAACAACAGGAACTAAGAAACAAGGGTGATGGGCATCTTAGGCTTCATGTCAGCCACTAGTAAGTGAAGTAGAGGAAATCTGACTATGCTGCCTACTTTTTTTAAATGTATTTTTTTATTTATTACAATTTATTTACTTTGTATCCCTGCTATAGACCCCTCTCTTGTATCCCCCCCTTCTCCTCCCATGTCCCTTCCCTAGTTTACTTCTCCCCTTCCATCTGACCCTAGCCTATCAGGCCTCATCAGGACTGTCTGTATTGTCTTCCTCTCCCTCTGATGGGACTCTCCTACTAGACCATAGAAGAGGAAGACAACTCAGTCCTCAGGTGAATGGATGAGCTGGGGTGTCTGGGTAGGGGGCTGCCATATTCTGAGGAATAAGGGATATTGGATGTGAGACAGAAGCTGGGACTGAAAGGAAAGGAAGAAGGAGCCTAAAACTGAGATATAAATTGAATTAATTAATAAAATGAAACACTATAGACATTGATAACTCTCAATTCCCAGTATAAGGACAAAGTCTAAAAGATTATATTAAAAAACACATTCCATCTTTTTGATGCATCTAGGAAATACACCTTACTTAGATAGACATACTATCAGGGGAAAAAGATAAAAAAATTAAAATAAGAGAACACAAGAAATAAACAAGTATAGCCATTTTAATATTTGACAAAATAAACTTCAAACCAAAACTAATCAGAAAAGATAGGGAAGGCCATTATATACTCATCAAAGGAAAATTTCACCAAGAGGAGATTGCATTCTGCATGTTTATGCACCAAACACCACATATTTACCCTCACACCAATAGTTGGTGACTTCAATACTCTATTATCTCCAATAGTAAGTCACCCAAACAAAAGCTTAGCAGAGCAATGCTGGACTTAAATATCATCATTAATAAAACAGACATAACAAATGTCTACACAGCATCTCCTCCAAAACATGTAAAAAACAAGCTTTCATGTGAGTAGCTCTTGAAAACTTCTCCAGAATTCACCTTATACTTGGATACAAATTAAGTCTCTCTTTCTCATTCTCTTTCTTTCTCTCTCTCTCTCTCTCTCTATATATATATATGTATGTATGTATGTATATAAATATACACATATATATCCACATATAATATATATATGGTTACAGTCTTTGTTTAAATTAAATTTTAATGTTTTATATTAATTAGAGTTTATTTACTTTGTATTGCAGCTGTAGCCCCATCCCTCATTCCCTCCCAATCCCACTCTCCCTCTCTCATTTTCTCCCAACCCCACCCTCCCTCCCTCATCTTCTCCTTTCCTTCTCTAAATCCACTGATAGGGGAGGTCCTCCTCCCCTTTCATCTAACTCTAGCTTATCAGGTCTCATTAGGAATGGCTGCAATGTCCTCCTCTGTAGCCTAGAAAGGCTGCTCCTCCCTCGGGGGAGGGGGAGCCAAAGAGCCAGCCACTGAGCTCATGTCAGAGTTCCTCTTCCTCTTACTAGGGTACCCACTTGGTTACTGAGCTGCCATGGGCCCCATCTGAGCAAGAGTTCTAGGTTATATCCATGTATGTTCCTTGGTTGGAGGATCAGTCTCAGAAATGGCCCCTGTGCCCAGAAATATTTGGTCCTTTTGGAGCCCCTGGTCTCTCCAGGTCTTAGTAACTCCCCCTACTTTCATATTATTCCCTGCACTCTACCCAAAGTTTGGTTATGAGTTTCAGCATCTGCTTTGATACATTGCTGGGTAAAGTCTTTCAGAGGCCCTCTATGGTAGGCTCTTGTCCTGTTACTTGTTTTCTCCTACTTCCAATGTCCATCCCATTTTTCTTTCTAGGTGAGGATTGATCATCTTACCGTGGGTCCTCCTTCTTGTTTAGTTTCTTTAGGTGTACAGATTTTAGTATGTTTATACTATATTTTATGTAGTATCCACTTATAAGTGAGTATGCACCATGTATGCCTTTCTGCTTCTGGGATGCTGGAGAGGTTGTGGAGAAAGGGGAACCCTCCTCCATTGCTGGTGGGAATGTAAACTTGTACAACCACTTTGGAAATCAATCTGGTGCTTTCTCAGAAAATTAGGAATAGTGCTTCCTCAAGGTCCAGCTCTAACACTTCTACGCATTTATCCAAAAGGTGCTCAAGTACACAACAAGGACATTTGTTCAACCATGTTCATAGCAGCTTTATTCATAATAGCCAGAACCTGGAAACAACCCAGATGTCCTTCAAAGGAGGAATGGACACAAAAATTTTGGTACATTTACACAATACAATATTACTCAGCAATTAAAAACAAGGAAATCATAAAATTTGCAGGCAAATGGTGGGATCTAGAAAAGGTTACAATCTTAGTCCCCTGGTTTGTAGAAAATTGGAAGTTTTTCAGGCTACTTCATAAATAGTGGGTATTATCTAGATGTTTTGAAATACCCAAATCATGTTAAATGATGAGGTAATAAAATTCACATTGTAAATAACTTTTGGCTAAAATTAAAAAAAAATACTCTCTTTTGGGAGAAGAATTTTCAACCATTTATGTGGTCATTATGGACTGTACTTGTTCAGAGGTCTGGAGGAGGTTCAGGTCTGTAGCCACAAAGGTAATGTGTTAGCGTGTTGACATAGAACATCTTTAGAGGCCATTTCTGAATATTTGTGCATTTTGTTTTGGTGTTCATATACAGAATATAACGTAAAACCTTTCTAAATTTTTCAGTATCTAGTGTATAGAGATTGCTAATTTTTGACAAATCAGTTATAATAGCACTTATGGTATATTTCGTATTGAAATTCACAGAAAACTTTGTTCCAAGTGATTTTTTATATGGATTTATTCAGGTATTCCTTTTGAGTGGTTGTGGTTTTTGGGTTTTTGAGACAGAGTTTTTCTGTGTAGCTTTGGCTGTCCTGGACTTGCTTTGTAGGCCTGCCCCATTGTACCTGGCTTATTCAGGTATTTCTAAGCATTAAATATGACAGTATTTTTCTGGTCATTAGAGATAAAAAGAAGGATGTGATTAGAAAATTTTCCAAGGTAAAACTGTCATATTTAGAAGCTACCTAATATTATCATTACTATAAAAAAAATATCTTACTGATTTTGTCAAAGAACCAGTTCATTGTTTTATTCATTCTTTGTATCTGTCTTTGTTTTCATTGTATTTCATTTGTATTTCATTGATTTCAGTCCTGAGTTTCAGTATTTCTTGGCCTCTACTCTTTTGGGAGTCATTGGTTCTTGTTTTTCTAGAGCTTTCATGTGTGCTGCTAAGTTCCTATCATGAGATCTCTCCTATTATATGATAAGGGTCTATGAATTCTTAGGATGACCTTCACTGTGTCCCATAGGATTGAGCATGCTGTGCTTAATTTCATTTAGTTCTGAAAAATTTTAATTTCCTTCTTGATTTATGTCTAGACCTATTAATCATTCAGTATTGAGATGATTAGTTTTAATGATTTTTTTATTATTATTGCTCTTATTTCTATTGTTGTTGATAACCATCTTACATCCGTGGTGGTCAGAAAAAATGAAGAGTTTTATGCTTTTTTCATAGTAAGTGACTTCTAGCAAGAAACATCTTGTATTTATATAAATTAAAATTTGCTTGATATATTTAGGTAGAATAATATTTTTATAAATAGTGGTTTTTTTTGAACTTTGGAAATACTCTACTTCTACTGAACATATGAGATGTGGGAAAGATGTGGAGAGATGTGGGAAAGGAAAAACTGCAAAAGATTTTGCTAGTTTATTTTTGGCTTCTATTTTGTATGTTATATGCATGTTAACAAACTTTACTGTACTATGTATATTGTATATTCTGGACAAATGAGTGCTTATTTCATAGTATGTTGTTTCTTAGTATTAAAGTGCTCTTTATAAAGATCAAGAAAATACAAAACTGGCATATTTGTTTATATCAAGTTATTATTAAATCTGATCATTTCTCATGTTTCTAGAGCTTGATCTATATTAGTAAGTTTCCCCTCCTACTCCATTCTTTTTCTAAGATAGGGTTTCTCTGTGTAGCCTTGGCTGTCCTGGACTCATTTGCAACCAGGCTGGCCTTGAACTCAGAGAGTTCCACCTGCCTCTGCTCCCTGAATGCTGGAAATACAGGTGTGTACCACTTACTAAGTTTTATCATTACATAGACATTAGAAATTTGTTATTCTACAATTACTCATAACATTTTTTCTTAAATTATTTTCAACGAATTTCTGTTTGTGATTATACTATCTTTTTGCTTCATAAAATAAATTATTAAAATTAGGTATAACATCATTATTATTGTTTTAAAATCTATCTTCATATCCAGTTTGTGGATGATATGATATCATTTATAAAATTTGTCCTCATTCACAATAAAGGGAAAGGGTGGTAGAGAAAACAAAAGAAGAGACAAAGATTAAGTAAATATATATATATATATTTCAATGCTATTAAAGAGTCTCAGAGTTCATAGATTCATTCTTTTGAAAACCTATGTGTTTACCAGCTGCATGAGTTTCCTGGTAGAACTTTTGGGGTCACTCATGTATGTTATCATATCATCTGCAAACACTGATATTTTGACTTCTTTTCTCATTTCAATTTCCTTGATCTCTTTTAGTTTTCTTATTGCTCTAGCAAGGACTTCAAGTACAATGTGAAGAGATGTGGAGAGAGTAGGCAGCCTTGCCTTATCCCTGATTTCAGTGGGATCGACTTAAATTTCTCTCGATTTAGTTTGATGTTGTCTATAGGGTTGCTGTATATTGTCTTTATTTAGGAATGAGCCATGTATCCCTGATATCTCCAAGACTTTAAACATCAATGTGAGTTGGATAAATCAAATGGTTTTTCAGCATCTAAGAAGATGATCATGTGTTCTTTTTTTTTCTTTCAGTTTGTTTATATGTGGATTTCATGGATGGATTTTCTGTGTATTGAACCACAGCTGCATACTTGGGATGAAGCCTATTTGGTCATAGTGGATGATATCTTTGATATATCCTTAGATTCAGTTTGTGAGTATATTCTTGAGTATTTTTGTGTCAGCAAATGGCTGGATACAAAATTAACTTTTTTTTTAGTTTATTTTTATTTTTTATTATTATTAGTTATAATTTATTAACTCTGTATCCCAGCTATATCCCACTCCCTCATTCCCTGCCAAATCCTCCCTCCATCCCTCAACTCCTCCCTACCCCTTTACAAGTCCACTGATTGGGGAGGACCACCTCCCCTTTCATCTGACCCTGTTTTATCAGGTATCTTCAGGACTGGCTGCAAAGTCCTCCTCTGTGGCCTAGCAGGACTGCTCCTCCCTTGAGTGGTGGGGAGGTCAAAGTGCTTGTCATTGAGTTCCTGTCAGAGATAGACCCTGTTCCCCTTACTATGGAAAACCAATTGGTTATTGAGCTTCCATGAGCCTCGTCTGAGCAAAGGTTCTAGGTTATATCCATACTTTAAAAAAAATCAGTAGCCCTTCCATAAACAAAAGACAAATGGGATGGGAAAGAAATTAGGGAAAGAAGACCTTCCAAAACAGCCACAAATAAAAACACAAAGTATCTTGGTGTAACTCTAATCAAACAAATGAAAGACTTGTATGAAAAAAAAAAAAAAAAACAACTTCAAGTTTCTGAAGAAAGAAATTGAAGAAGATATCAAAGATTAAAAGATTTTCCATGCTCATGGATCGGTATAATTAACAGTAAAAATGGCCATCTTACCAAAAGCAATCTACAGATTTAATGCAATTCCCATCTAATTACCAGCAGAATTCATTACAGAATTTAGAAGAAAAAAATTCAACTTCATATTGAAAAACAAAAAACACAGAATAGCTAAAACAATCGTGTATAGTGAAAGAACTTCTGGAGATATCTCTATCGCTTATCTCAATCTCCACTATAGAGTAATAAAAACAGCAGGCAAAGAAACAGACTGGTGGATTAATAGAATCAAATCACATATCCGAAAATAAACACCCACAGATTCCTGATTTTTGACAAGGAAGTCAAAACCATAAAAAGGAAATAAGATAGCACCTTCAACAAATGGTGCTGGTCTAACTGTATGTCCACATGTAGACACATGCAAATAGACCCATATTTATCACCCTGCACAACACTAAAGTCTAATTGGATCAAAGACCTCAACATAAAACCAGACACAATAAATTTGCTGGAAGAAAAATTGGGGAAGAGTCTCTAACTAATTGGCCCAGGAGTCAACTTCCTGAACAGAACAACTCAGAACAACACCAAAAACTCAGGCTCTAAAATCAACAACTAATAAATGGGACCTCATGAAAATGAAAAGCTTCTGTAAGGCAAAGGACACTGTCAACAGAACAAAACAACAGCCTACAGACTTGAAAAAAGATCTTCTCCAACCCTACATCTGAAAGAAGACTAATAATCAGAATAGATAAAGAACTCAATAAATTAGATACCAAGAAGCCAAATATTACAAATAAAAATTGGGTTAGAGAGCTAAGCAGAAAATTTTCAACAGAGGAATATTGAATGGCAAAGAAACATTTAATGAAATTCTCAACACCCTTAGTCATCAGGGAAATACAAATCAAAAGAACTCTGAGATTCCATCTTACACTGATCAGAATGGCTAATATCAAAAACTCAAGTGCCAACACATGCTGGAAATGATGTGGAGATAGGGCACAACTCTTCCATTTCCAGTGGGAGTGCAAATTTGTACAACTACCTTGTAAATCGATGTGGTGCCTTCTCAGAAAACTAGGAATAGTGTTACATCAAGATCTAAGTATAACTCCTGGGCATATTCCCAAAAGATATCCTACCATTCAACAAGAACATTTGTTCACCTATGTTCAAAGCAACTTTATTTGTAATAACCATAATCTGGAAACAGCCTAGATGTCCCTCATCAAAGGAATGGATACAAAAATTGTGGTACATTTACACAATGGATTACTACTCAGCTATTAAAAAAACAAGGAAATCATGAATTTTGCAGCAAATGGATGGAACTAGAAAAGATCATCCTATGTGAGGTGACCCCGAAATAGAAAGACACACACGGTATAATCTCACTAATAAGAAGGTATTAGCTGTATAATATAGGATAGCCATACTAAAATCTACAGACCTAGAGAAGCTATACAACAAGGAGGACCATAGGGAGGATGCTTAAATCTCATTAAAATGGCAAACAGGATAGATCCTAGAAGCAGTGGAAGAGAGGGAATAGGATGGGAGCCTACTATAGAGGTCCTTTTGAAAGAATCCACCTAACAGGGGGATTGAAGCAGATGCAGAGTGCAGGGATCTTATGGAAGAAGTGGGCACAGAAGGACACACATGGGACTAAAGCCCCACAGAGAGACCAACAAAGTTAAAAATAGCTGAGCTCTGGTGGTTCTGCAGAGACTGATGCACCAACCAAGGACCATGCACAGAGAGATCTTAGACCCCATGCTCAGATGTAATGGATTGGCATCTCAGTCTCCATGTGGGTAGCCGAGTAAGGGGAGCAAGACCTGCCTTTCTCATGAACTCAGTTGCCTGCTCTTTAATCATTTGCCCCTGGTGATGTGGCCTTGCCAGGCCACACAGAAAGAGGATCCAGGCAGTCCTGATGGCACTTGTTAAGCTATGGGCAGATGGCAGAGGAGAAGAACTCCCTTTCAGTGGACTAGGGGAAGGGGATAGTGAGGAAAGGGGAGTGGGACTGGGAGGAATTGAGGGTGGGGGCCTCTATCGGGATATATAATGAATAAATTGGAAATAAAAATATGTGCTGTACCCTCACCCATAACCAACCCCTCACCTACTGCAGGAAGCAGAAGGGATGGCCCCAAGTTTATAAGAGTGGGAGATCTCTCCCTGTCCCTTCCTGGCTGCAACATTCAGGAAAGCATGCCCTGCACCTCACTTGGGCTTTACAATAGTGCTGACCCTAGCAGCAGGGGCTCAGGCAAGCAAGTCCCAAAAGCGTGATCATGGAAGAGCTGGCCCTGATATTTGCGTGCCCTACAGTGGCATGGGCAAAGGAGAGATACACCCCCATTATCTTTTGCTACCTATAGCAGGCAGAAGAGAGTTGACCCAGGGGTCATGCATGAAGGGGAGCTGGTCCTGTGCCTCAACAGCTGCCTCAATAAGGAGAACAGGCCCTGTTCCTCACCTGGTGAGAAACTCTGAGACTCAGTAGAGGTATGAGTGCAGCTTTCCCTTCATGGGTGAGGATCTGGGTCCTTGATTTTGCTGTGCCCAAGGGAGCATCACACATTCACTCAGGGCTTCCTCAACTCTCTACACCTAGAGATACAATTCTATCAATTTGTCTTCTAAAATTAACTTTCATATTTAAAACATGTATGTCAAAATCATGCTTATCTACTACCTATTTGGTTGATATGTGAAAATATGAAGAGAATAAGGATTTGTTCTAAAATCACTTTCATGTACCATACATTAGAATTATATGCACTAAAATGTCTAGGGTTAAAAACAATAACATTATATATAGTGAAGCTAAATCTGTGTAGGTGGATGTACTGGGAGGGGAGAATATGGGAGGGTGAAGTTCATACTTTGAAGGAGAAGGAAGTGTAGGAGAATATCAGGCACAACTGGACTTGCATCTCATGAAGCTTCATAGAATGGGTTTTCAGCCTTGTCTTGAAAATTCACAAAAGGCTGATGGTGGGCGTGATCTCATTTATATGAAACTCTGAACTACTGTTCCACAAAGACACAGAAATAACAGCAGAGGAGCCATGCTGGCATTGAATGAATACACTAACTCCTTTTTTATAGTGTTCTTCAATGTGTTCCTTCCATCATGCTGAGACCTGCATAAAAGTGAAATGTCATACTCTACCACCCTTCCAGCTAGTGGTATAGCTTATTTTCTTGTCTTCTGATAGAGTTCACAAATTTAATAAATGCCTATTATCCTGGTCTCTATACTCTCTTTCAGCCTCCTAGTCAGTCTTGTCTCTCTGCAGGCTTGCAGGAAATGCCTCATTTTAGATTTTCTATAAAGAACATAATAGATGGGAAAAGCAAAAGAGAGGAGGATATTATCTATCAGGTAGAGATGGACACTGGGCAATCAGAGTATTTAATAGAGGCTGAGAGGAAAAAATAAAGACTTGTTGTTATTGTCGTATTTGCTATTTTCTGGGTGAGATAATTTGGGGAAAGATAAATTCACTAGATTCTGTTGCACACTGTATTATAATTCTTTTGTTGTCTACTAAAATAGTTTGTCCTTAATAAAATACAGGTTAGCATCAGGGAGATCTTGACAACAGGGTACTGATTTTGTAGTTAATTAATATATGCAATGATGAATGTGAGGTTTTATTTTTGTGCGGTGCATGCGGCTGTCAATAATGGCTTGTAGGTTTCAAAGGCAGTATAATTAATGGGGTGAATTATTCTTTAGATATTTTGAAAATTGGAAAATAATAGAGTAAGGGCAGGTGATATTTCTAAAGAAATGTCATCTGCTATAATACCAATAATCCTTTATTTACAATTTTATAAAGAACTGAAAAACATGGTAATGTTTCTCTCTGCAGCTTTTAAATATGCAGGCAAACACTTTGCCAGCAAATTTCAAGAGTTAGTTGGTAAAGAGGCATCTTTGTTCCAATCCTGTGCTCTATACCCTTTACCTCTTTGATTAAAAACACAGCATGGGAGGATGAGTCATTGTAAATTCTAGGGAAATGGTTTCTAACATTAAATTAGTTAAATGCTAATTGCAGTACTTTGCCTACAAAGAATCACCCAGAACTTTTAACTAGATGATGTTTAATTGTCTTCTGAAATACCAAGTGGCTGTCTGTGCTTCAAGAGTTCTCACATTTCAATAAGAAAATGCCAAATTACATAGGCTGTGGGAGCATTAGGTTGATGACTGCTCAAATTAATTATGACCACAAGCCCTTCTCACTTTATAGTAGTGGAATGCAAGAACATACTGTTATCCTGTGGCCTCATAAAAATATGGATACTACATACACAAATTATAACATTCTGAATTCTATCTGAATACATTTTTTGTCATTTTGTCATCATTATTGTCATTTTCTAGCGCTGAAGACAGAGAGCAACATGAGAATGCTGGGGACTGCCTCATTTATTAAGTCATTAAATGAAAACCTTTAGAATTCATTAAATACTTCAGGTTGAAATATTAAGAGTTGTTCCTACATGTTGGTGTTCTGAAGTATTAAGTGAGTGCTTTACTGAGTTGATTCTGTTTCTGCATTCCACCTCTATAGAAATTTGGCTGTGGCATATTTACTTGCTTTTTGGGCTGTCACCTGTCATGTAATTCTATTAAAGTTTACAAAAGAACAGTTCTGGACTCTATCATACTTTTCTATTACTATATACTAATGATAAAATGGTAAGATTTGTTGTGACACCTTCCTACATATTGATAAGGAGCGTTGATTTTTATACCCCTCCTGCTACTCATTCCTACCCTTGCCCTTGTTTCCTGCTGCTCCCTTTCTGATTCCTGAATTCCTTCTAGCACTTTGAGTTTCTCTCCTGTATCTAAGACTTTGCATATGAGAAAAATATTATTTTTATTACCTTGAATGCTATCACCATGATGTCAGTTCTGGTTTTGTGGCTTTTCTTGTTATTATTTTAGCTTACCTTTCCTTTTTTCTCATCTTTCTCATTTCTTAGAACTTTTTTCTTTCTTGAAAACAACTTTTGTTTGACTATTTCCAATTTTTCTTTTAGCCAGTTACTGCAAGTCCAGCTTACCTGAGGTTTCTTATGTCACTTTTGTTATACTTCAATATGCTGTCAAATATTGCCATCAAGACAATTTTTAGTCACTTAATGTTGTTACTCATTATTGCCAAAGTAATGACTCATAGATTAACACAATAACTTTGAAAACACTGTGACCTCATAATAAATGGTCTGTAGGATTCTTTTTTTCTCTTTTATATTTCAAAGGAGAATACCTACCTACATAATTGATCCCTAGATGAAGCCACATCTGCAAACAAAATGTTTTATCATACCTACCTTGATGTGATTGACTTAATCCCGGATGACATTGCTTTGTTTCTTCTTTGTGATTTTGTTATCTGCTGTGGAAAAAAAATGATCACTAAGTTTCCTCACAGTGACTTTAACTAAGTGTTTCTGTTAGTCCTGCACAATAATCCAAGAGTCATTTTATGTGGTGAATTATCTGTTATTTCCAGTAAGTCATAAGGAAAAGTGAATAAAATTGCACAATGATGAAGAAGACTTTTCTTTTATTTTGCTGAAGTTCAGATAACAAAAACACTTATTTTTAAGGTTTTAAATGGATTATGACTTTCTGTGTTGGAGTGGTGGTGGTTTGGCAGCTAAATATCCTGTTCTTCCTGAGGATATGAGTCTTCATTCCAAGGATATCTGAAGCCTTCTATTAACCATTCGGGGTACTGTATTCACATGCCACATCTACCTAAAATCAAAGATAAAATATATTATTTAAAATTGTTGACTGTGACTTAAATTTAATTTGTGTGTATGGAGTTACCTGCAGAGGACAGAAGAATGTATCGGATCCTTGGATCTGAATTAAAGACATTTGCTAAGTATCACCTTGTTGTGGTTATTGGAACCTGAACTCAGTGCTCATACTTGCTAAGCCATTTCTCCAGCACCAAATATGACTTTTTATTTCTAAACTTTATTGTGATGATTAGTTTCTATTTTCACTCACGTACTTTAGTAAATTAGAACATAGATTATTTCTCCAGAATTCATTTTCACAGATGTAATCTGAGTTGTGTTTTATAGAATAGTAGAGTTTTAGAGCAATAGTTTTAGAGCCACCTATTCCTCTAATTAGTAACATCCCTCAATTATTTTTAAGACTTATTTTTAGACAAGAGAAGCATTAATTCAGAAAAATAAAAATTATATAAAATCTAAAAATTAAAATAGTGCCACTTGCCTCCAAAATATCAATAATTAAATGTGCAATGCTTGGGCTTAACATAATGACAAAAGAATTCTTAAATTCATGTCAAAGAACAAACAGCTGTGAGCAGTCAGAGAAATTTTGAGTAAAACAAACTAAGCTAGAAGCATTACAATGCATGGATTCAAAACTGCTACAGTGCGATGAGGACCAAAAGTAGCATGGTGCTTGTTTAAAACATGGATCAGTGGAACAGAATGAAATCCTGCATGTAAATGCCATGCTCGTACAAGCTAAGGGATTCCTAACAAAATTACCAAACATATTTACTACAGAATAAACAATGAGCAAACTGTGTTAGAAAAACTGTGTGTCCAGTTGCAGAATATTTAAATCTGACCTTCATCTTTCATTTTGTTCAAAAAAGTTCTCAAACTGAATCAAAGAAAACAAAACACAGAGAGTTACAAAACAAAGTCATAGGGTGAATATTTGTAAATGGCAGAGAAAGAGAAATTTTAATACTGAAGTAGAAATTTCTGGTTTCTTTGAAGTCTCTGTTTTGTCCTGTGATGTTTTGCTGCAAGCTAGGCATGTGATGTTTTGCTAGAGGGTGGCTTGTGAGAGGGCATGTGATGTTTTGCTTTGAGCTCTCTTGTGCAAGGGGCATGACTTCAGCCAGCTGAGAACATCCATGGGTGGACTTTAAGGAGAGAAGATATATAAAGGCCCACAGACAGTGAGGCATAGCTTTTAGGATCAACATCACTGCACTGACCTTTGGGCTTTGACGAGATTTCACAAAGTGTACCATAGAACTTCTGGTACAATCCAAGTGAGTTTTGCAGCTTTCGATGACTGACTCCTGTTGTTATTTGGTGTTGGCCTTTGGAATGGACTGTTTGTATCTTGAGTACTAAATTTGGTAATCACCTAAAGACCCATAGACCCTAACCAGCAGTAAATAGATAAAAGAGGTCTTCAGCCATTTTCCTACTAATCTTCTACCCAAGGTCAGGGGGTTAGAAGGGAGGTAAAGGTGTTTAAGAACTTTAAATAAAATAGATTTGGTGAAAAATCTAAGCCTACATAATACATCAGTCATAGAAGTTATTTTTGGGAAGATCTGACACCCTCCCCCATAGTCTAAGAAATTAAAGACAAAGTATACAAAGGAGATACCATCATGTAAAACACTTCTACATTACTAAGGAAACAAGTGACATAAAGAAATTCTGCCACCTATGCCCATGTCATTTTCTTAATATTCAGTATCTTTGAAGAGCTAAAACTAATAAAAAGAGCCAGCAAGATGGCTCAGTCATGAAGAGCTGCAAGGCCTAATGAGAGAACCGACTTACACAGTTCTCTGGTCTTTTCACATCACTTCACATGCTCATTGTTCCTGCATATATTTCATCTGTCTTTGAACCTTGGATTGTCATGTGAACTTGTATTATAGTCCAGTATTCAATACACAGACCCAATATGGCTCACAATGTTTAGTTTCACTCTCCTTCCAAAAACACCAAAATAATATCAGATTATGTAAGTCTAATTATTGGTATTTATCAGTCATGATTCACCATTGTTTTATGGTTCTATACTGAATTCCATTATATATATATATATATATATATATATATATATATATATATTAATTGGGAATTATGAAATGGGATTCTTATAATTGGTTCTTTGGCTTTCTGTATTTGTAAATGTCATTCTAATTCCACTTGAAATGTTACATAGATATCTTTATTTATTTCCAGGTATGTGCAAGTTAACACATTAGATATTACTATTCTGCTACTTTAACTGGAAAATGCATTGACTTAACTGAAGTATATTTGTGTCTTTCAGCATCTAAAAGTGAATTATAGGATATGATAGTCTTGACATTTTCAGGGTAGAAATTACTTTAGTAATGCAGTGTTGACATTTGTTTTGAGCAGCAAAATAAACAATAAAAGGACCACATTAGATATACTCTTAGCCTGTATGAAATGCTTTAAACATGTCATGTTACAATATTTATAAATAAACTATGCTTTTACTTTATAATTGTTCCCTGAAATAAACATAATGTGTGTGCAATTAAGTTAAAACCTAATATTTTTTTATTAATAAACAAAATAGCTGATAAAGAAAAATGACTTCCTATTAATGTGGTTAATGAATTGATTATCCTTATATTTCTACAGCATTTTAACATGATATATTCTTTAGCAGAAAAACTATTTTAAAAGGCAACACTTGTATGCATAGTTTCTATGTCTAATATATAAATTCAGTTTATACATGTGTGTGTCCAAAATAAAATATATTTTATTATGTAAAATATTAAAAGACTGTGGATACTATAGCACTAGTTGTTAAAACTGTATCGATAAACTTAATATTTTAGTACATTTTAGCAGCAGAGCTATAACAGTAAGTAAATTTCTGATATATTGCTAAAATTCTTAGCAGCATCAAGCTTTCAAATTATCTGAGCAAATGAAATAAAACACATTTGCAATTTACACATTCAGTGTTTTAGAATCATTCATTACTGAAGTTTCAGAAGGCTGAGTAACATTACGAATTTATTACATTAATGCATGTGCATGTGTGATTGATGCCTTATATTTTCATAACAAGCTCTTCAAGTGAACTTTTTATCTAATAGATTTTGTGGACTTCTAGCTCAACAATATCTTTAACATAAATAAATATGAATCTATTTTAAAGCACCACACATTCAGCATTCATTCTCTTGCAGTGAAGAGTAACAGGCAGGGTAACAAACCACCATGAAATAATTTTAAGCTGAGTTTTTAGTTATTCGGCTGTTGCACTCAGGGATTTTGATTATTTCACTTCAACCATTTGAATTTCCATGCATATGATTTTAGTCAAGAAAAAGTAAATCAAATTATAGAAGTTTTTTTCCTAAGTAATCAGTTTTGTTGTTTTATATAAAGAAGATAAATAATTTGTTATAGATCTCATATCTAATTGATGTGGCATATCATGTATTCATCCCAATTTCTTGCATAATGGATTGTGCTCATCAGTAGCTTCACAGGGAAGAACAGCAGAAGCAGTCTGCCAAGAAACAAATGAACAGCGTTTCAGCTGCTGTGGCTTAGAACTGACATGCCTGATGCTATGTACTTGTTTTGTAATCATTTTAAAAGAGTTTAACATAAAACATGTCTATCATACTTCCTTTATTTTACCTGGTGCCTCATTATTAAAACCACATTGAACATTCATAGACATGACAGTTTTGATAGAGCAGCAGTCATGTTGTTTAAAAAAAAAAAAAACATAATCAACAACAGTCAAGGGCAGCTGGAGTAGCACTGCTCTTCGAGATTTCTAAGTGTGTATTTGTATGGTAAAAGTTCAAAACCATCTTCACACAATTTTAACTTTAAAAGTAGATGCTGTTAGGTCATTGTTTAAAATACTTCTGAAAGATCTGAAAAAAATATTTATTATATGATATGTTCTCCCCAATGAAAAAAGTTTGTCCTAAAAACTTTAGACAACTATCTAAGTTGTTAGCATGCTGATCATCTTCTCCCATTCCCCTCCAAGTCCACTGATGGGGGAGGTCCACCTCTCCTTCTATCTGGCCCTAGCCTATCAGGGCTCATAAGGAGTGGCTGCATTGTCTTCTTCTGTGGCCTGGTAAGGCTGCTCATCCATCAGGAGAGGTGATCAAAGAGCCAGCCTCTGGGTTCATGTTACAGACAGTTCCTGTTCCCATTACTAGGGAACCCACTTGGAAACTGAGCTGCCATGGGCTACATCTGTGCAGAGGTTCTAGGTTATATCCATGAATGGTCATTGGTTGGAGTATCAGTCTCAAAAAAGTCCCCTGTGCCCAAATATTTTGGTTTTCTTGTTCTCCTTGTGGAGCTCCTGTCCCCTCCAGGTCTTTCTATCTCCCCCTTCTTTCATAAGATTCCCTGCATGATTTAGCTATGAGTCTCAGCATCTTCTTTGGTACCTTGCTGAGTAGAGTCTTTCAAAGGCCCTCTGTGGTAGGCTACTGTTCTGTTCCCTGTTTTCACCCTCTTCCCATGTCTGTTCTATTTGCTTTACTGAGTGAGGATTGAGCATCTTACTCAGAGTCCTCCTTCTAGCTTAGCTTATTTAGGTATACAGATTTTAGTATGTTTATCATATGTTTTATGTCTAATATCCACTTGAAAGTGTGTATATACCATGTGTGTCTTTCTGCTTCTGGGATACCTCCTTTAGCATGATCTTTTCTTGTTCCTACCATTTGTCTGAAAATTTCATGATTTACTTGGATTTAGTTGCTGAGTAGTATTCCATTAAAACTTGGGTACTGAACTAAACAGAGAATTCATAGTAGGGCAATACCAACTCGCAGAGAAGCACTTAAAGAAATGCTCAACATCTTTTTTCATCAGGGAAATACAAATTAAAATGATCCTGAGATTTCAGCTTATACCCATCAGAATACCTAAAATAAAAAATTCAAGTGATAACACATGCTGGAGAGGATATGGAGGAAGGGGAACCCTCCTCATTGCTGGTGGAAATGTAAACATGTACAACCATTTGGAAATCAATCTGGTGCTTTTTCAGACAATTAGGAATAGTGCTTCCTCAAGATCCAGCTAGCGCACTCCTAAAGATATACACAAATTATGCTCAAGTATACAAGGACATTTGCTCATCCATGTGACTAGCAGCTTTATTTGTAATAGACAGACTTTGGAACAACCCAGATGTCTTTCCACTGAGGAACTGATACAGAATTATGGTACCTTTACAGGATGGAATAGTACTCAGCGATTAAAAACAAGGAAATCAACTACTTTCAGAAAAACACAAGAAATAAATAATCTCAGTACAGCAAAACTAAAAGTAACCAAACACACAAACACACTACCACAGCCAACATCGATATCAAAGGATCTAACAGTCACTAGTCATTAATCTCTCTCAACATAAATGGATTCAATTCTCAAAAAAAAGACAGGAACTAATAGAATGGATGCATAAACAAGACCCAACAATCTGTTCCACGCAAGAATCACACATAAGTCACAAAGATAGACATTGCTTGAATGTAAAGGGCTGGAAGATGGTTTTCCAAGCAAATGGACCCAAGAAGCAAACAGGAATAGCCATTCTAATATCTAATAAAATAGACTTTCAACCAAAATTAATCAAAAAAGATAATGAAGGTCACTTCATACTCATCAAAAGAAAATTACATCAAGAACAAATCTCAATTCATACAATAAGTGCCTTCAAGAAGAAATTCAAAACATATAATTCAAGCAACTTAATGGCTAACCTAAAAGCCCTAGAAAAAAAGAAGCAGACTCACCAAAGAGAAGTACATGGCTGGAAATAAACAAACTCAGGGCTGAAATCAATAAATTAGAAACAAATAAAACAATTCAAAGAATCAAGAAATCAAGAGCTGATTCTTTGAGAAAATCAACAAGATAGACAAACCCTTAGTCAAACTAACTAAAAGGCAGAGAGACACTATCCAAATAAACAAAATCAGAAATGAAAAGGAGGACATAATGACTGACACTGAAGAAATTCAAACAATCATTAGGTCTTACTTCAAAATCCTATACACCACAAAATTTGAAAATTTGAAAATTTGAAAAGTGATGTGGACAGTATTCTGGATCAATTCCACTTACCAATGTTGAATCAAGACCAGGCAAATCAATTATATAATGCTGTATCCCCTATGGAAATAAATAGAAACTGTCATCAAAATTCTTTCATTCAAAAAAAAAAGAGCCCAGTGCCAGATGGTTTCAAGTGAAGAATTCTACCAGACCTTCAAAGAATAGCTAACTCCAATACTCTTCAAACTATTCCACAAAATAGAAGCAGTACCAAACTCTTTCTATGAAGCCACAGTCACCTTGATACCCAAACCACACAAAGATCCAACAAAAAAAGAGAATTTCAGGTCAATCTCTCTTATGAACATTGATGCAAAAATATTCAACAAAATACTTGCAAACCAAATACAAGAACACATCAAAGGTATCACCTATTATGACCAAATAGGCTTAATCCTAGCTATGCAGGGGTAGTTCAACATACGGAAATCTATCAATGAAATCTACCATATAAACAACCTGAAGGAGAAAAACCACATGATCATCTCTTTAGATGCTAAAAAAGCATTTGACATCCAACACCCATTCATGTTTAAAGTATTGGAGAGATCAGGGATAAAAGGCATTTACCTAAACAGAGTAAAGGCAATATACAGCAAGCCTATAGCCAGTATCAAACTAAATGGAGAAAAACTTAAATCAATGCCACTGAAATCAGGGATAAGTCAAGGCTGCCCACTCTCTCCATAACTCTTCAACATGGTTCTTGAAGTCCTTGCTAGATCAATAAGACAATTAAAAGAGATAGCAGGGATAAAAATTAATAGGAAGAAGTCAAAGTATCACTATTTGCAGACGATATGGTAGTATACATCAGTGACCCCCAAAATTCTACCAGGGAACTCCTACAGCTGATAAACATCTTCAGCAAAGTGGCTGGATACAAAATTAACTCAAAAATAAAAAGAGAGAAACAGTAGCCCACCTATACACAAAAGACAAAAGGGCTGAGGCTGAGAAAGAAATTAGAGCAACAATACCCTTCACAATAGTAAAAGAGGACAAAAAGTATTGTGGTGTGACTCTAACCAAGCAGGTCAAAGAATTGTATGAAAAATATTTCGTCTCTGAAGAAAGAAATAGAAGAAGATATCAGAAGATGGAAAGATCTTCCATGCTCATGGCTTGGTAGGATTAACAGAGTAAAATGGCCATCTGACCAAAAGCAATCAACAAATTAAATGCAATTCCCATCATATTACCAACACAATTCTTTACAGACCTTGAAAGAAAAGATCATCCAGAGTGAGGTATCCCAGAAGCAGAAAGACACACATGGCATATACTCACTTTAAGTGAATACTAGACCTATAATATAGGATAAACATACTAAAATTTGTACACCTAAAGAAGCTAAGCAAGGAGGAGGACCCTGGGTCAGATGATCAATTCTCACTCAAAAAGACAAAAGAGATGGATACTAGAAGAGGGAGAAAACAGGAAACAGGACAGGAGACTTTCACAGAGGGCCTCTGTAAGACTCTACACAGCAGTGTATCTAAGCAGAATTTGAGACTCATATCCAAACTTTGGGCAGAGTGCAGGGAATCATATGAAATAAGAGGGAGATAGTAAGAACTAGAGAGAACAGGAGCTCCATAAGGAGAGCAAATGAACCAAAATATCTGGACACAAGTGTTTTTTTCTGAGATTGATACTCCAACCAAGGACCATGCATGGATATAATCTAGAACCCCTACTTAAATGTGGCTCATGGTAGCTCAGTATTTAAGCGGGTACCCTAGTAAGGGGAACAGGGACTTTCTGAGTGAAACTCAGTAGCAGGCTCTTCTGCTACCATTAAGAGGTAGCAGTCTTGCCAGGCCACTGAGGAAGCCAATGCAGCCAGTCCTGATAAGATCTGTCTGATAAGATAAGGTCAGATGAAAGGGGAAGAGGACATTCCCTACAATGGACTTGGAGAGGGACATGGGAAGAAATGACTGAGGGAGGGTAGGATTTGGAGGGGATAAGGGAAGGGACTACTGCTGGGATACAAAATAAATAAACTCTAATATAAAAAATCCTTATAAAAAGAAAATTTCTCAACTTCATGTGGAACAACAAGAAACCTAGAATCACTAAAACAATCCTCTACAATAAAAGATATTCTGAGGTATCTCCATCCCTGATCGAAAGTCATATTATAAAGCAACAGTAATAAAAACTGCATGGTACTGGCATAGAAACTAACTGGTTGATCAGTGGAATCGAATAGAAGACCCTGAAATAAGCCCACAAAATTATGGACACCTGACTTTTGACAAAGATGCCAAAACTCTACAATGGAAAAAAGATAGCATCTTCAACAAATGGTGCTGATCTAACTGGTTGTCTACATGTAGAAAAATACAAATAGATCTATACTTATCACCCTGCACAAAACTAAAGTTCAAGTGGATCATAATCCACTATTTAAAACCAGACACACTAAATTGCTTAGAAGAAAAAGTGGGATCCTTGAACTCATTTGCACAGGAGACAACTTCCTGAACAGCACACCAACAGCACAGGCTCTAAGATCAACAATCAATAAATGAGACCTCATGAAACTAACCTCAGAACAAAATGACCGCCTACAGATTGGGAAAGGATTTTCACCAACCCTATATCTGACAGAGGGCTAATATCCAGAATATATTAATAACTCAAGAAGTTAAGCAGCAACAAATCAAGAAATCCAATTAAAAAATAGGGTACAGAGCTAAATAGAGAATTCTCAATAGAGGAATATTGAATGGCAGAGAAAGATTTAAAGAAATGCTAAACATCCTTAGTCATCAGGGAAATGCAAATCAAAGCAACACTGAGATTTCACCTTAAACCCATCAGAATGGCTGAGATCAAAAACTCAAGTGACCCCAGGGAAAGCCAGCCCACAGCTTAAATAGCCTCTGGGTAGCCAACCCAGGCTTGCCACGGGGGCAATGCAGATAGGTCCACATACATGGAAGCAAGCCAGATCCTCGGCCTTAGCCAAATGTGGAGTTGTTCGTGACAGAGGATTGTTCAATGTTCCTGAATAAACTGCATTGAAAAAAAAAAAAAAAAAAAAAAACATGGTGCAGGCAAAGATCAGGGAACAAACTATGAGAGTGGGCTCTTTCCTTCCATCATGTGGGTCCTGGGAATTGAACTCAGGTCATCAGGCTTGGCAACAAGCACCTTTACCCACTGAGCCATCTCTACCAATCTCTAGCTAGTAAATAGAATTCTGACAACAATTATCTTCCAATAGAAATTATCTTGGGCCTAGGGGTGTGGTTCAGTGATGGCTGAGTCAACCAATTTCAACGCCCTAGCACTGTAAAAACAAAACAAAACAAACAAAAAAGAAAAAAAAAAAACTCAAGTGACAGCACATGCTGTAGAGGATGTGGAGAAGTGGAAATTCTCTTCCATTGCTGTTGGGAATTTTAACTTGCATAATCACTTTGGATTTCAATCTGGTGCTTTCTCAGACAATTAGGAATAGTGCTTCCTCAAGCTCCAGCTTTACCACTCCCATGCCTATATCCCAAAGATGCCCAGGTATACAAACACATTTACTCAACCATGTTTGTAGTAGCTTTATTTGTAATAGCCGAATGACCCTCAGTTGAGGAATGGATACAGATATTGTGGTACAATGGAACACTACTCAGAAATTAAAAACAAGGAAATCATGAAATATGCAGGCCAATGGTAAGAACCAGAAAAGATCATCCTGAGAGAGTTATCTCAGAAGCAGGAATACTCACTCATAAGTGAAGAATATACTCATAAGAGAAGAGTATATACTCACTCATAAGTGGTTATTAGATATATAATATAGGATAAACATACTAAAATATTTACACCTTAAGAGGTAATCAAGAAGGAAGATTCTGGGTAAGATGTTCAATCCTCATTCAGAACTGCAAAAAGGATGGGCATCAGAAGAGGGAAAAAACAGGGAACAGGTCAGGAGTCTTTCACAGAAGGCCTCTGTAAGACTCTACTCTGAGGGGTATCAAAGGAGATGCTGAGACTTATAGCCAATCTTTGGGCAGAGTGCAGGCAATGTTATGAAAGAAGGGGGAGATAGTAAGAACTGGAGAGTACAAACTGCAGGCTTGCTGGTAAACAAAAACTTGATGAAAAATTACTTTGTTCGCTCACCTTCTTAATTTATAACAAGTTGCTTAGTTGCAAATGTATATTGGTTCTGCAAATAACTTGTTTTTCATATTTGCTTTTCACCCATAACGTGATCATGTGAGGGTATTCAGGAACATATTTTTCTTATGTATTCTCATTGTAATAGTTTCCTTGAAAAAAAAAATTGACAATGTTGTGATCTTTGTACTAACTGAAAAATTTTGCCTGAGTAGATAGACTGTGGGAAACAATAAAAACATGGTTGGGAACTGGCTATTTGGAATTTGTTCAATCCATCAACTGTGTATATGTGTGTATGTGTATATGTACAATATCTGGTGAGGTTGAAATCTGTTTCCTTCTACCCAATATGTAAATGTATGTGAATGTGCATGTAAATATGTATGTAAGTTTGTATGTGTGCACGTGTATGTGTAAAGTAAGAAAAGCTTTAAAGAAGAAGCTTGTTGGAACCTACCTGTTGGAGTCTGTCTTACTTCAAGTACAAGTGTGTAAGTGTGTGTGTGTGTGTGTGTGCACCTTCTTGTCTTGCCACTATCGTGAAAAGCCCCCACTAGAGCTAACAGCCCTAGCCCCCACTTACTGTAATAGATTAAAGCCCATGCCAGAAAGCACTGGTTTGCCATCAACTATTTACTTCTGACCCCTCAGTTTGCCATTATCAGTTGAAGCCAGGGTAGGTAAGTACCAGTTCTGGCCTAGAAGGTTGCTGTCAGTAAAGACCTGCTGGTAGCCAGATCTATGCCCTGACTCAGTTTGCCCTGGTACAATCAAATGTGAACATTGTAGACAACATCATTGTTTCACAAGGATGAAAGATGGGGGACAACTAGATAAGCATATGGACATATATATCTATCAATTATCTAATTAATAGTAGATAAAACACAGTTCATGTTTTGTTGTTGTTGTTTTTATTCTTTTTTAGAAGCAGAGTTTCTCTCTGTAATCTTGGCTGTCCTGAAACTCATTCTGTAGATCAGACTGGCCTCAAACTCAGAGGCTCTGCCCTGTTTTTTTTTGTTTTTGTTTTGGTTTTGGTTTTGGTTTGTTTGTTTTGAATGGTTTTCTTTTGTTTTTAAGATTTATTTATTTATGTGGTGGATTTGGATAGATTCTCTCTGCTTTTTAGTTAGTTTGGCTAAAGGTTTGTCTATTTTGTTGATTTTCTCAAAGAATCAGCTTTTTGTTTCATTGATTCCTTGAATAGTTTTATTTGTTTCTAATTGATTGATTTCAGCCCTGAGTTTGATGATTTCCAGCCGTCTGCTCCTCTTGGGTGTATCTGCTTCTTTTTTTTCTAGGGTTTTCAGTTGGGCCATTAAGTTGTTTGTATGTGATGTTACGAATTTCTTCTTGCAGGCACTTAGTGCTATAAATTATCCCCTGAGCACTGCTTTCAATGTGTCCCATAAATTTGGGTATTTTGTGCCTTCATTTTCATTGAATTCTAGGATGTCTTTAATTTCTTTCTTTATTTCTTCCTTAACCCCGCTGTCATTGAGTAACAAGTTGTTCAGTTTCCATGTGCGTGTCGGCTTTTGTGGAGAAAGGGGAACCCTCCTCCACTGCTGGTGGAAATGTAAACTGGTACAACCACTCTGGAAATCTATCTGGCGCTTTCTAAGACAATTAGGAATAGTGCTTCCTCAAGACCCAGCTATACCACTGCTAGGTATATACCCAAAGTTTGCTCAAGTACACAAAAAGGATACTTGCTCAACCATGTTTATAGCAGCTTTATTTGTAATAGCCAGAACCTGGAAACAACCCAGATGTCCATCAACGGAGGAATAGGTACAGAAATTGTGGTATTTTTACACAATGGAATACTACTCAGCAATCAAAAAGGAGGAAATCATGAAATTTGCAGGCAAATGGTGGGATCTAGAAAAGATCATTCTGAGTGAAATATCCCAGAAGGAGAAAGACAAACACGGTATATACTCATTTATATAGACCTATAAGAAATGATAAACATAATGAAATCTATACACCTAAAAAAGATAATCAAGAGAGTGGACATGGGGTAAGATGATCAATCCTCGTTTAGAAAGACAGATGGGATGTGCATTGAACGTATTACAGGAGTCTACTGAGCGCATCTGAAAGACTCTAACTAGCAGTGTTTTCAAAGCAAAGACTCATGACCAAAGCTTTGGCAGAGTACAGGGAATCATAAGAAAGAAGGGGAGTTAGTCTGATGGGGAAAGGATAGGAGCTCCACAAGGACCAAATATACCTGGGCACAGGGTCTTTTCTGAGACTGACATTCAACCAAGGACCATGTATGGATATAACCTAGAACCTCTGCTCAGATGTAGCCAGTGGTAGCTCAGTAACAATTGGTTTCCCAAAGTGAGGGGAACAAGGACTATTTCTAACAGGAATTCAATGACTGGCTCTTTGGCCTCCCCACCCCCAAGGGAGGAGCAGTCCTGTTAGGCCACAGAGGAGGGCTTTGCAGCCAGTCCTGAAGATACCTGATAAAACAGGATCAGATAAATGGGGAGGAGGTCCCCCCCATCAGTGGACTTGGAAAGGGTCAGGGTGGAGATGAGGGAGGGAGGGTGGGATTGGGAGGGAATGAGGGAACGGGATACAGCTGGGATACAGAGTTAATAAAATGTAACTGATAAGAAAAAAATAAAATTAAAAAAAGATTTATTTATTTATTTATTATACAGTATTATGCCCGCATGTACACATGTAGGCCAGAAGAGGGCAATAGATATCATTATAAATGGTTGTGTGCCACCATGTGGTTGCTGGTAATTGAACTCAGGACCTCCGGAAGAGCAACCAGGGTTCTTAACCCCTGATCCATCTCTCCAGCCTCATTTTTTTTTTAAATACACACTTATGTCTGATTTTGATTGGCATTATTAAATCCCATTGTAAATACTTACTGGCAATTTAAGCATCATCCTCTGTTTATTTAAACATGAAGGACCAGTAATAGGTTTCAGCAGAGAAAGCCAATTGCCCTGTAAGCCTGAGAACCGGAATTTCATCCTCAGAAAGAATCTAAAAATACAAAGAGTAAATAGATTTAACTAAGTTGTATCTCTCCTGACTCTATATGCATGCCATGGGATGGATGTCCTGTTGTGTTCAAAACAGTTTAGAAGGAAGGGGATTAGTTTCCGTTTATAAATTATAGTCTACCATGTGGGAATGTCAGAGCAGGAACTCAGGCAGAGAACTGAAGCAAAGATCATGGAAGAACACTGCTTTTTTTCTCACTCCTGGTATCAAGCTTATTGAACCTTATTGTACAGAACCACTTTCACAGATAACAGTGCCTCTCAAAGTAATCTGGGCTCTTCTATACCAGCTGGCAGTCAAAATAATCTCCCATATCACGTCCATAGCAATTTAATTTAGGCAGACTCTTGATTGCCTTTATTCTCAGGTGATTTTAATCTGTTTCAAGTTGAACATTGAACCTTAAGAGGAAAACAAATTTTAAATACAATTTATTAATTGTATTGATGTTTAGGAGTTATTTGTATTGTGGAATGAAAGTATTGTGCATTAGAGTCTTAGGTTTTTATATTACTATATTTTATGTTCTTACTAGCAATACTCTTGCTAGTAAGATAATATAGAAATATATTATCTAGATAATATAAAAATCTGATTTGATTTAACCACTAAGCATGTAATACTTGTGACAGAAATGATGAGTTGTTTACATAATGTAAAACCTAGAATGGCTAAAATAATTCTGTACAACCAAAGATAGTCTGGAGGTATCTTCATTCCTGATCTCAAGCTGTACTATAGAGCAACGGTAATAAAAACAGCTTGGTAGAGGCATAAAACAGAATGGTGGATCAATGGAATCAAGACCCAGAAATAAACCCACACACTTATAGATACTTGATTTTTGACAAAGAAACCAAAACCATTCAATGGAAAAAACAGCATCTTCAACATGTAGAAAAATACAAATAGATCATATTTATAAGCCTTCACAAAATTAAAACCCAAGTAGATCAAAGACCTCAACATAAAACCAGACACACTACATCTGTTAGGAAAAAAAGTGGGGAAGAGTCTTGAACTCATTGGCTAGGAGGCAAGTTCCTGAACAGCACACCAACAGCACAAGCTCTAATATCAACAGTCAATGAATAGGACCTCATGGAATTGAAAAGCTTCTGTAAAGCAAAGGATATTGTCAACAAAACAAAACAGCCTACAGAATGGGAAAAGATCTGCACCAACCCTACATCTGACAGAGGGCTAATATCCAGTATACATAAAGAACTGAAGAAGTTAAAAAGCAACAAACCAAGTAATCCAATTAAAAATGGGTTACAGAACTAAACAGAGAATTCTCAACAGAGGAATATCAAATGGCAGAGAACAGCCTAAAGAAATGTTCTATGTCCTTAGATATCCAGAAAATGCAAATAAAAATGAACCTGAGATTTCACCTTATACCCATCAGAATGTCTAAGAACTAAAAATCAAGGGCGACACATGCTAGAGAAGATGTGGAGAAAGGGAACTTTCCTCCATTGCTAGTAGAAATGTAAACTTGAACAACCTCTATGGAAATAAATCTGGAGGTTTCTCAGAAAACTTGTAATAGTGCTACCTCAAGAGCCAGCAATACCACTCCTGGGCATATACCCAAAAGATACCCAACAATACAACAAAGACGTTTGTTCAACTATGTTCATAACTTTATTTGCAAAAGACAGAAACAACCAAGATGTCCCCCAACAGAGGAATGGATACAGAAATTTTGGTGTATTTACACAATTCATTGATGTTGTCTACATAATGTAAAACCTAGAATGGCTAGGTTTTGGTATAAAAATCAAGGAAATAATGAAATGTGCAGGCAAATGAATGGAAATAGAAAAGATCACCGTGAGTAAGATAACCAAGAAGCAGGAAGACACACATGGTATATACTCACTTATAAGTGGAGCCATGTAATATAAGAGAAACACAATAAAATCTACAGATCTAAAAACCTAGTCAACTAAAGAGGTCCTTAGGGAAGATGCTTAATTCTTATTCAGAAGGTCATACAGGATAGACACTGGAAGCCATAGAAGAGAGGTAATAGGTTGGGAGCCTACCACAGATGTTTTCTAAAGACTCCACCCAGCAGGGGATAGAAGGTGATGCAGAAAATCACAGCCAAACTTTGGACACAGCACTGGGACTCTTTAAGGAAGAAGGGGGATAAAGAAGGACCAGGGGAGGATGAGAGCCTCACAATAAGATCAACAAAGCCAAAAAATGCTGGATCCAGTAGAGATGCAGAGACTGATGTATCAACCACAGACCTTGCATAGAGATGACCTAGACCCCTCTGCTCAGTTGTAGCCCATATACAGCTCAGTCTCCATGTGGGTTCCCTAGTAAGGAGAAAAGAGAGAGTCTCTGACATGAACTCAGTTGCCCACTTCTTGATCAATTCTCCCTTGTGGGGAGACCTAGTCAGCCCACAGAGGAAGAGGACCCAGGTAGTCCTGATGGTTCCTAATAGGCTAGGGTCAGACAGTAGGGGTGGAGGAATTCCCCTATCAGTTGATGAGGAGAGAGGGATAGAGGAGTAAGAGGGAGGTAGGTCAGGACCCAGAGGAGATGAGAAAGAGGACTACCACTGGGATATAAGGTGAATAAAGTATAAAATAATAATAACAACAGCAATAATAACAACAATAATATACACACATATAAATATACACACACACATATGCACACCCACCACACAAATCATGATACACTTGGTATTGGAAAGGGGTGTTATATTATTTCTTTGTGTTTAAAATTAACATATTTTAAAAAGAGATATAAATTTTACCTTAGAAATATGTTAATTGAATCCTTTGAATATCTCCACGGTAACAATAAAAATAAGACAAGTTAGTTTCTATAGGGTGTTGTACCAATGGAGTTAAAATGTTTTTGGCTTCAGTCTAAGATAGCTATACAAGTGGACTGAGTTACTGTTCCAGAACACAAGGCCCTCACATGATCTGTCCTTTTCAAATGTTCCTCTGACCTTAAAATAATCCATGAACAGAGGCTGGTCTAATTTTGTTTAATAATATTAGGTGCTTAAATTTTTTCACCTCAGATCATATAGATAACTCCTTTCAAATACAGAGAACATGGATAGACAAGTTTAGTCATTTTTCTGTATATAATTTTACTTTTTAAAAACATTTAAATTTTCAGTTTATTTACTTTATATCCTAAGGGCGCCCCTCCCTCCTGTCTTCCTATTTCCCTTCCTCTCCTTTGCGCTTCCCCTTTACCTTCCCCCTAAAAAAGGTGAGGCCTCCTCCACCTGTATCAACTCTCACCAAGCATATCAAGTCAATCAGGACTTTAGTCAATTTCTACAAATATTCTTAGGGTTTATTATTTATATTAAAAATCAAGATAAGTGTTTTTAAAATGTTATTTTTTACCATTATTTTGTATTTCCACAAGAGACAACTCATTTGATAAATGAAAGCCATCAATCCTGTTCTAGCACGTGTCTAATCTCTTAGTCATAGCACTTGATGAAGGTGATGATGAGTGATAGTGGCAAAGTATTCTATATATCAAGTTTTCTTTCCCATCTCCTGTAGGCATAGAGAATGATTTCTACTAAACTCAAATGTCAGAGCTGTGCTCTGCATCGCGGCATGTCAGCTCGGCAGTGTGCATTTGCACACTTAAGCAAAAATCGCCTGCCTAGCCAAGTGTCTGGAAGAGATTAATGGTATCCGTTTATTCTAAATAAATCTATCTTTAGGACTTGTCTCAAATTGTTTGCCCAGTTATACATGAGACTCCTTGAAAGGTCCTGAAATAAACATAAAAGGGATGAAGGATTCTTTAAAGGTAATTATCTTCAGTCAGTGATAATCAATGAGTAGACTGATTGCACAAATTGAACTCATTCTAAAGCCCACAAAAGTAAACATTAAATTAGTTTTCTTCTTTTTTTTTCTAGTTCATAAGATTTAGGAATGTTTTGCCAAGAGCAGATAAGTAATATTTTTATAACAAAATTAAATATTTCTGTTCTAACTAGTAATTAAAGACAAGAGAAGATATCTCTATAAATACTTACTTAACTGTCATGTTTCTTGTCATAATAATACAAAACTAAGTTGGTCTTCTTGTGGGGCCACCACCCCACCAGGTACTTTTCTCTTTTCCACAAGATGTGCAATGTTTGGCTATGGGTCTCACCATCTATTTTCAGGCTCTGCTGGGTAGTACCTCTCAGAGGACAGTTCTGTCAGGCACCTGTTCTGTCAGGCAAGTTTAGCAAATCTTTATTCAAAGTGTCAGTGGTTGGTACTTTCTGTTATGGTGGGTCTATGATTGGGCCAAGCATTGGTTGGGCATTCCCTCAATTGCTCCCCTATCTCCTCTATCTTTATCCCTGCACATCTTCTTTTTTTATTACAACAGTTATCACTTTTATTAATAAAATAACATATATTATCATTATAAATAAATATAAAAGAAGAGAAAGGGAAACAAATGATAAGATGAGAAGGAAAGAGGAGGGGTGAAGAAAAAAGATGGTAGCATGGAGGTAGGAAAGGTAGGAAATAATTCATTAAAGAAACTACAAAGTGCCAATACTTAGATAATTTTCTGTGTGAATGACCTGATTTTTTTAATTTTGTTTTTATTTATTTATTATTAATTACACTTCATTCACTTTGTATCCCCTATAAACCTCTCCTTCCTCCCCTCCCAGTCCCACCCTCCCTCTTCTCCAAGCATGCCCCTCCCCAAGTCTACTGAGAGGGGAGGTCTTCCTCTCCTTCCTTCTGATCCTAGTCTATCAGGTCTCATCAGGAGTGGCTGCATTGTCTTCCTCTGCCTGCACATCTTCTAAGCAGGGTCAATTTTGATTTGAAGTTTTGTGGGTAGGTTGGTGTTACCCACCCTCTGCTTGAAGACTAGTCTAGTTAGTGGATGTCCTCTTGTGTCTTTATGACCTCTTCTATGAGGGGTGTCTGCTTGAGTATCCCTTTTATCCTCCCAGGAGTCTACCATAACTTAGGCCTCTAGCTTGTCACAGAGATAGGGGCTTGCTCAGTTTGAAACATCAACCAAGGACCATGCATGAGTACCTAAGTCACCTACAAAGATGTAGCAGATCGGCAGTTTAGGCCTCATGTGAGTCTTCTAGTAAGGGAAGTGGAAACTACATTGGACATGTACTCATTTGCTAGCTTTTTGATCACTTTTCCCAGGTGGGACTGCCTTCCCAGGCCATAGGGAAAGCAGACATGCTCAGTCCTGAAGCATCTTGATGAACTGGGCTGGATGGGAAAGGGTTTCCTCTTTTGAGGAAAAACCAAATCCATTTTAATTTCCTAATTCATTCATAGGCACTATTCTAGCTTTTGAATAGATATACTTTTCTTTCCAGTAAATACATATAATTATGTTTTTAATTTTTCTTCTTAGTATCTCTTTGCACAAATTCAAACAGTGGAGTATCTTGACCAATGGAGGTTTATGTTTGATTTTTGTTTTTTGTTTAGGAGTTTGTCATTTAATTACATTTCTTCCTTTCCTTTTCTCCCTCCAAGCATTCCCATATACTCCTCCCAACTCTTCTCTCTCTGAGCATTCCCATATACTCCTCCTTGGTGAGGCCTGCTCACAGTGCCAGGACTCCTAGCACAAAACTCACCACCTGCGGACTGAGATAGCAGAGGTAGGGCTCTTAGCTCCCTAGCTGCAGCTGTCAGCAGAATCTAAGAATAATAGGAATTGATGAAAAAGAAGATTCCAGGCTCCAAGGTCCAGAAAATATTTTCAAGAAAATCATAGAAGAAAAATTTTCCCAACCTAAAGAAAGAGATGCCCATAAACACACAAGAGGCTTACTGAACACCAAATAAACAAGACCAAAAAAGAAACTCCTCACATCTCATCATATTCAAAATGCTAAATCTGCAGAACAAAAGATATTAAAAGCAGCAATGGAAAAAGGCCAAGTAACATATAAAGTAGACCTACCAGAATCATACCAGCCATCTCATCAGAAACTATAAAAGCTAGAAGAGCTTTAGCAGATGTCATGTAGACTTGAAGAGACCACAGGTGCCAACCCAGACTACTGTGCCCAGCAAAGCTTTCAATCAACATAGATGGGGAAAACAAAATATTCTGTGACAAACCTAAATTTAAGCAATATTTACACAGCAAACCAGCCCTACAGAAGTTACTAGAAGGAAAACTCCAATCTAATGAAAACAACTACACACAAGAAAACATAGGATAAAGATAATTTCCCAACAAAAATTAAAAGAAAACAATAAAGTGCCATACTTAGCAAAAGAAAAAAAGAAAACAATCAATGAATCACAGTAAGATCACCAATGCCACAATAAAAAGAACTAACATCCATTGGTCACTGTTATCTATCAACATCAATGGACTCAACCCCCCAATAAAAAGACACAGACTAACAGACTGGTTGCAGAAACAGGATCCATAATTCTGCTGTATCCAAGAAATACACCTCTGTGAAAAAGACAAACACTACCTCAGAGTAAAGGTCTGGAGAAAAGTGTTTCAAGACATGGACCCATAAAAAAAAGCTGAGGTAGTTTATTACTCATACAGTATGGAAGTAGCCCATGAAAATTCTCAAAGACAGTATGAAAGATTTCTAACACAAAGACAGATCAGGACATTTCCCCTTGAAATCTCTCAGAAAATTTCAGTGGAACTCCAAGGTCTTCTGGTGTTATGATGAATAAAGTTGAAAGTATAAAACTTCTAAAAATTGTAGACTTTATATTTAAACATTTTTCTTTCTCAAAAAAATTACAATTATTATCAGCTAGAAAAAAAAGCTGAGGTAGCTATCCTAATATCTAATAAAATAGACTTTCAACCAAAATTAATCAAAAAGATGAGGAGGGGGACTTCATTCTCATCAAATGAAAATTCCACCAGAAGGATATCACAATTTTAAACATCTATGCCCCAAATACAAGACCACCTACATTTGGGGAAAAAAAGATTATTAAAGATGAAGTCACACATAGATTCCAACACCTTAATAGTGAGAGACTTCAATACGCCACCACTCTCACTCCACTCTTGCCAAGTGACATATCATCCAGACAGAAGCTAAACAGGAAAATTAGGGTACTTACAGAGGCCCTAAATCAAATGGACCTAATAGAGGTCTATAGAACTTTTCACCCAAATTCAAAAGAGTATACCTTCTTTTCAGCACATCATGGAACCTTCTCAAAAATAGACCATATAGTTGGTCACAAAGCAAGCCAGAGCAGATACAAGAAGAATGAAATAATCTTGTGTATCCTATCTGACCACTATGGTCTGAAGCTGGACCTCAACAACAGAAATAGCAAAAAAGACTTCACATACATAGAGAATGAACAACCCACTACTCAATGACAGCTGGGTTAGGGAATAAATACATAAAGAAATTAAAGATTTCTGAGAATTCAATGAAAATGAAGGCACAACATACCCAAACTTATGGGACATGACAATAACACTGCTAAGAGGAAAGTTCATAGCATTAAAGGTCTTCAAGAAGAAATTTGAATCATTGCATACAAGTAACTTAATAGCTCACCTGAAAGCCCTAGAAAAAAGAAGCAAACACACCCTGGCAGAGTAGACAGAAATCAATAAATTAATAAATTAGAAACAAATAAAATGATTCAAATAATCAATTAAACCATGAGCTGGTTCTTGGAGAAAATCAATAAGATAAACAATCCCTTAGCCAATCTGACTAAAAGACAGAGAGAAACTATCCAAATCAGCAAAATCACAAATAAAAAAGGGAATAACAACGGATACTGAGGAAATCCAAAAAATAATTAGGTCTTACTTCAAAAACCTATATACCATTAAATTTGAGAACTTAAATGAAATGGACAGTTTTCTTGATAGATTCTACTTACCAAAATTAAATAAAGATCAGGCAAAAAGATTGAATAGTCCTATATCTCCCAAGGAAATAGAAGCAGTCATCAACAATCTCCCTTCCAAAAAAAGCCCAAGGCCAGATGGTTTCAGTGCAGAATTCTACTAGACCTTCAAGAACTGCTAACTCCAATTCACTTCAAACTCTTCCACAAAATAGAAACAGAAGGAACATTAAAAAACTCAATCTGTGAAGACACAGTCACCTTGATATCAAAATCACACAAAGACTCAACAAAAAAAAGAGAACTTCAGACCCATTTCTCTTATGAACATTGATGCAAAACTACTCAGCAAAACACTTGCAAAACAAAACCAAGAACACATAAAAAATATCATCTTCCCTGACCAAGTAGACATCATCCCAGGCATGCAAGGGTGGTTCATTACACAGAAATCTATTAATGTAATCCACCATATAAACAAAGTGAAGGAGAAAAACCACATGATCATCTCCTTAGATGCTGAAAAAAAAACATTTGACAAAATCCTACATTCATTCATGTTTAAAGTCTTGGGGAAATCAGGGATATAAGGCACATACCTAAACACAGAGTAAAGGCAATATAAAGCAAGCCTATAGCCAACATCAAACTCAATGGAGAGAAACTTAAATCTATCCCACTGAAATCAGGGACTAGACAAGGCTGCCCATTCTCTCTATACCTCTTCAACATAGTACTTGAAGTCCTAGCCAGAGCAATAAGCCAACTAAAGGACATTAAGGGGATACAAATCAGAATGGAAGAGGTCAAAGTGTCACTATTCGCAGATGATATGATAGTATATATGAGTGACCCCAAAAATTCAACCAGAGAACTCCTCCAGCTGATAAACACCTTCAGCAAAGTGGCAGGATACAAAATGAACTCAAAAAAATCAGAAGCCCTCCTGTATACCGAAGACAAAAGGACCAAGAACAACTTCAGCAAAGTGGCTGGATACAAAATTAACTCAAAAAAAAAAAAAGAAAAAAAAAGAAAAAAAGGATCAGAACCCCTCCTGTATACCAAAGACAAAAGGGCCGAGAAAAAAATTAAGAAAACAACACCCTTCACGAGAGCCACTAAAAACATAAAGTACCTTCCTGTGACTCTAAATAAACAAGTGAAAGACCTGTTTGAATAAAACTTCAAGTTTCTGAAGAAAGAAATTGAAGAATATATCAGAAGATGGAATGATCTCCCGTGCTCATGGATCAGTAAGATTAACCAAGTGAAAATGGACATTCTGCCAAAAGCTATCTACAAATTCAATGCAATTCCCATCAAAATACCAACACATTTCTTTACAGACCTTGAAAGAAAAATTCTCAACTTCATATGGAAAAAACAAACAACAACAACCCCCACCCCCAGAATTTCTAAGTCGATCATATACAACAACAGAACATCTGGAGGTATCTCCATTCTTGATCTCAAGCTGTAATAGAGAGCTATAGTAATAAAAACTGCTTGGTACTGGCATAGAAACTGAATGGTGGATCAATGGAACTGAATAGAAGACCCAGAAATAAACCCACACACCAATGAATACTTGATTTTTGACCAAGAAGCCAAAACCATTCAATGGAAAAAAGACAGCATCATCAACAAATGGTGCTGGTCCAACTGGATGTCTACATGAAGAAAAATGAAAATAGAACCATATTTATCAACTTGCACAAAATTAAAGTCCAGGTGGATCAAAGACCTCAACATAAAACCGTACACACTAAATCAATTAGAAAAAAAAAATGGGGAAGAGCCTAGTACTCATTGGCACAGGAGGCAACTTCCTGAACAGAACACCAACAGCACAGGTTCTAAGATCAACAATCAATAAATGGGACCTCATGAAACTAAAATCTTCTGCAAAGCAAAGGACAGTGTCTTAAGAAGAAAACGACAGCCTACAGACTGGGAAAGGATCTTCACCAACCGTATATCTGATTGAGGGCTGATATACTGAAAATAAAGAAGTAAATAAGTTAAAAAGCAAAAAAAGCAAACACTGCAATAAAAAATGGGGTGCAGAGCTAAACTGAGAATTCTCTGTAGAGGAATATAGAACGGCAGAGAAACACTTAAAGAGATACTAATCATCCTTAGCCATCAGGGAGATGTAAATCAAAACAACCCTGAGATTTCACTTTACACCATGAGAATGGCTGGGATACAAAATAAATAAACTGCAATTAATATAAAAATAATGCTGGAGAGGTTGTGGAGAAAGGGGAACCCTCCTCCATTACTGGTGGGAATATGAACTTATACAACCACTTTGGAAATCAATCTGGCACTTTCTCATATAATTAGGAATAGTGTTTCCTCCAGATCCAGCTATACCACTCCTAAGCATATAACCAAAAATGCTCAACTGCACAACAAGGACATTTGTTCAACCATGTTTGTAGCAGCTTTATTCATGATAGCCAGAACCTGGAAACAAACCAGATGTCCCTCAGTTAAGGAATGGATTCAGAAATTGTGGTACTTTTACACAATGTAATAGTACTCATCAATTAAAAACAAGGAAATCTTACCCATTGTGTGTATCAGACCTCTACTCTTGCCTGATGCGTCTAAAATAAAAAGGGGGAACTATAGAGAGCTGCGGAATGCTATGCCTTAAAGATGGAGCTGGTTTCTGCCTTCCACCTTCCCGATGGTGAGTGCTCTCTGTCACAAACAATTCCACATTTGGCTAAGGCTGAGGATCTGGCTTGCTTCCACGTATGTGGACCTATCTGCATTGCCCACGTAGCATGCTGGGGTTGGCTACCCAGAGGCTATTTAAGCTGTGGGCTGGCTTTCCCCAGGGTCCGAGGATTGTTCAAGGTTCCTGAATAAACTGCATTGAAAAAAAAAAAAAAACCAAAAAAACAAAAACAAAAAACAAAACAAAACAAAAAATAAATAAATAAATTAAAAAAAAAGGAAATCATGAACTTTGTGGGCAGAAGGTGAGACTTAGAAAATACCATCCTGAGGGAGGTATCCCAGAAGCAGAAAGACACACATGGTATATACTCACTTATAAGTGGGTACTAGACCTCTAAGATAAGGTAAACATATTAAAATATGTATACCCAAAGAAGATAAACAAGAAAGAGAACCTGGGGTAAGATGATCAATCCTCACTTAGAAAGACAAATGGGATGGACATTGGAAATAGGAGAAAACAAGTAACAGGACAGGAGCCTACCACAGAGGGCCCCTGAAAGACTCTACCTATCAGTGTATCAAAATAATATGCTGAGACTCATAACTAAACCTTGGGCAGAGTGCAGGTCATAATATGAAAGAAGGGGGAGTTAGTATGACCTGGAGAGGACAGGAGATCCACAAGGACCAAATATATCTAGGTCTAGAGGTCTTTACTGAAACAGTTTCTCTAACCAAGGACCATGCATGGATATAACCTAAAACCCCTGACCAGGTATAGACTATTGCAGCTCATTATCCAAGTTGGTTCCCTAGTTAGGGGAACAGGGTCTGTCTCAGACATGAACTCAATGACTGGCTCTTTGACCTTTCCCTCTACCCTCCAAGGGAGGAGCAAACTTGCTTGGCTGTAGAAGTGGACATTGTAGCCAGCCCTGAAGAGACCTGATAAGCTAGGATCAGTTGGAAGGTGAGGAGAACCTCCCCCATCAGTGGACTTAGAGAGGGGCAGGAAGGAGATGAGGGAGGGTGAGATTGAGAGGGAATGAGGGAAGTGGCTAGAGCTGGGATACAATATAAATAGACTGTAATTAATATAAAAAATAATAAATAAAAATAAATAAATAAATTTAGAAAAAAATTACAAGACTGCATATGTCAAAATACTGGATTTTTTATTTTCTTATCAATGTATTTGGTGTATTTCAAAATCTGTAATGTCTGTAATGAAAGCTCACTTAATGTTTGTAACATGGGTTTGTTAAATGAGAATCTATTCATATGTAATATTTTTCCTTCATCATCATCATCATCATCATTATTATTATTTTATACTTTATTCACTTTGTATCTCAGATGTACCACCCTCCCTCATTTCCTCCCAGTCTTGCCATACCTCCCTCTTCTTCCACTATCCCTTTCTTCTTTGTAAAATATGTGAATTTTAAACATAAAGGAGTAATATTACACCCCTTTCTAATTCTCAGTATATCACTGTATATCATGATTTCATGTGTATGTGAATAAGTGTGTGTGTGTGTGTGTGTGTGTGTGTGTGTGTGTGTGTGTGTATAAAGCCCCTACTCCTCTTACTAGGGAACAAATATGGAGCCTGAGGTGCTCCTGGGTTACATCTGAGCAGCAAATAAATCCATACTTATTACCCTGCACAAAACTAAAGTACAAGTGGATCAAAGACCTCAACATAAATCCAAACACACTAAACTTGTTAGAAGAAAAAGTGGGCAAGATCCTTGAACTCATTGACAAAGGAGACAACTTCCTGAACAGAACACCAACAGCAGAGGCTCGAAAATCAACAATTAATAAATGGGACCTCATCAAACAGGACTTCATGGATCTGCACTTGGTCCTTTGAATATATATTATAGCTTTCCTATTAAGGGAATACCAAGTGTGCTTATGGGTGGGTCTCTGATTCTTGTGTGCCCTCTTGGGCTTGTTTTCTTTTGTTGTTTTGACTCTTTCAAGTTCAATGTGATGGGTTTTGTCTTATATTTTATTTTATCATGTTTGGTTGTTATCTCTTAGAATATTGTTCTTTTCTAATTAGAGACAGAAAGGGAGTGGGGAGAGGTTTGGAGGAACTGGGAGGAGTAGAGAGAGAAGAAACTGTAATCAGCATATATTGTATTAGTAAAGAATTTATTTTATTTATTAATATTTATTTATTTGTTACAATTTATTCACATTGTATCCCTATTGCAGCCCCCTCCTCCTCTTCTCCCAGTCCCACCTACCTTCCCTCTTCTATCCTTATACTCTTTCCCTAGTCCCCTTCTCTCTGGCCCTAGACTATCAGGTCTCAACAAAGCAGGATTCATCATCTTCCTCTGTGGCCTGGCAAGGCTGTACATCCAGCAGGAGGTGATCAAAGAGCAGGCCACTGAATTCATGTCAGAAACAGCCCCTGACTCCCTTACTAGGAAACCAGTTTGGAAACTGAGCAGCCAATGGGCTTCATGCATGGTGCTTGGTTGGAGTATAGGTCTCTGCAGGCCCCCTCTTGGCCCAGGTTTTTTGGCTCTGTTGTTCTTGTGGAGTCCCTGTCCTCTCCAGGTCTTTCTGTGTCCTCTCCAGGTCTTTCTATCTCCCTCTTCTTCCAATCCAGCAATACCACTCCTAGACATATACACAAAAGAGGCCCCACTATGCAATAAGGACATTTACTGAAATATGTTCACAGCAGCTTTATTTCTAATAGCCAGAATCTGTCTCTCTATGGAGGAACAGATACAGAAAGTGTATATTTACATAATGGAAGACTACTTGCAATTAAAAACAAGGAAATCATGAAAAATGGTGGGAACTAGGAAAGATCATCCTCAGTGAGGTAATCTAGAAGCAGGAAGACACACATGGTATATATCCACTTATAAGTGAATATTAGCCATATAATATAGGATAACCATACTAACCTATAGTCCTAAAGAAGCTAAACAAGGTGGACCCTAGGGAAGATGCTTAATCCTCACTTAGAAGGGCAAACAGGATGGTCTTTGGAAGTAAAAGAACACAAGGAACAGGACAGGAGCCTTCCACAGAGAGCCTCTGAAAGACTCTACCCACGAGGGTATCGAAGGAGATACTGAGACTCATAGCCAAACTTGGGGCAGAGCTCCAAATCCTATGGAAGAATCTATTTTAAATAAAAGAAAAATTGCAAAGTAAGGTGACAGTGATTGATAGTGAAAATGACCTTTACAGAACTCTGATATTCAGTGCTCTAAATTCAACAATTTAGATATGGGTGATTTTCTGTCCATATTTCATATGTAATGAACATGAGTCATTGTGGGTGAATACTTTATCTAAGGATATTTGGGACATTAAATTTTAAAAGATGATCTTTGGTACTTAAGTTAGAAATCAGGTTCATTATTATACAAAGCATTTTTTTAACTCTGAATATATCAGGAAAAGATGCTTTAAAAGATTCTAATAAAAAAACAAAGTATGGGAATGGGAAGATTCTGAAAGAAATCAAGAGGGAATCAATATGATCAAAATATATCAGATATAATTTTCAAAACATAAATTATTTATTTAAATAAAATATGGTATTATTCCTGTTTCTTCATCTAACAACTTGCATGTCACTCACCCACTTCTCCAATTTATAGCTTTTTACCTGTATGTAAATATTTACATGCATATATACGTTATATATATATGCATGTAAACATATATGCATATATACATATATATGCATGTAAATATATATGTATATATAAATCTATATACATATATAAATACTTATATACATATATAAACATATATAAATACATATATACATATATATACATATATTTGCATGAAAGTAATTAAATACAACCTGGTAAGTCCTGATGAGTTCATTGAAGTTTTATACATATGTTTACAGAGTTGAACAGTTGGTATTGAATAACCAAGTAAGAGGTTCATTACTGGGGAACTGAGGAAGACTAATTATTCTCCCAACAGTAGTTACCTGCTTATAGCTGTTTATCTAGGGATAGTTCATTTTGGGATTTCCCCCTTCTTTGCAGTATTTCACCAGTTGTCTTCACTGTTCAGGTCTTACTCAAGCAGCCATATTGTTGAGATGGTATGGGTGTAGATTTCAAGTCATATCTAGAAAAAAAAAATTTTTTTGATTGTCAGAGAGTTTATTGAGCATATTGTGACTCAAACACATCATTCAAAAGTCTTCCACTCCTTTTGGAGCTCCTGTCCCCTCCAGGTCTTTTTATCTCACTCTGCTTTCATAAAGTTAACTGAATTATTCCCAAAGTTTGGCGTGAGTCTCAGTCTCTGCTTTGATACCCTCTGTGGTAGGCTCCTGTCCTGTTCCCTGTTTGCTCCTGCTTCCAATGTCTATCACATTTGTCCTTCTGAATGAGAATTGAGCATCTTCCCTAGGGTCTTCCTTGTTGTTTAGCTTCTTTAGGAGGATAGATTTTAGTATGTTTATTCTATAGTATATGGCCAATATCCACTTATGAGGGAGTATATATCATGTGTATCTTTCTGCTTCTGGGTTACCACAATCAAGATGATCTTTTCTAGTTCCCACCATTTGCCTGCTAATTTCATGATTCCTTTGTTTTTTAATAGCTGAATAATATTCCATTGTGTAAATGTACCACAATTTCTGTATTCATTCCTCTGTTGAGGGACATCTTCGTTGTTTCCAGCTTTTGGCTATTACAAATAGAACTACTACAAACATGGTTGAGCAAATTTCCTTGTTTTATACTTGAACATATTTTGTACATATTCCTAGGAGTGGTATACCTGGATCTTGAGGTAGAACTAGTTCCAATTTCCTCAAAAAGCTCCAGATTGATTTCAAAAATGGTTGTACAAGTTAACATTCCCACCAGCAATCAAGAAAGGTTCCTCATTCTTCACATCCTCTCCAGCATGTGTTGTCACGTGAGTTTTTGATCTTAGCCATTGTGGTGAGTACAAGGTGAAATCTTAGGGTTGTTTTGATGTGCATTTCTCTAATGACTAAAGATTTTGAACATTTCTTTAAGCGTTTCTCTGCCAATCGATATTCCTCTATTGAGAATTCTCTGTTTAGCTCTGTATCCCATTTTTGAATGGGATTACTCAGTTTGTTTGTGTTTAACTTTTAAGTTCCTTATATATTCTGAATATTAGCCTTCTGTCAGATATAGGGTTGGTGAAGGTCCTTTCTCAATCTGTAGGCTGATGTTTAACAATATAATGGAAAAAAGATAGCATATTCAACAAATGATGCTGATCTAATTGGATATCTACATGTAGAAAAATAAAAATAGATCCATATTTATCACCCCGCACACAAAACTAAAGTCTAATTGGATCAAAGACCTCAACATAAAACTAGACACACTAATCCTGTTAGAAGGAAAAGTGGAGGAGAGCCTCCACTTTTTGGCACAGGAGACAATGTCCTGAACAGAATACCAACAACACAGGCTCTAAGATCAGCAATCAATAAATGGAACCTAATGAAACTGAAAAGATTCTATAAAGCAAAGGACACTGTCATCAGAACAAAACGACACTGGTTTTTTTTTAACATTTATTTATTTATTTTGTATGTGCAACATGACACCCGTGTGGAGGTCAGAGAACAACTTTTGGGATTTGATGCTTTTTTCCTACCATGACAGTGTTCTTTTAAAAATGTTCTGTACAAAGATCTGTTTTTAAGAGACTCTAAAGAAACAAGAAAATGATTAGAATGTTTGTATGCATAGAAAATTATTGTAAACATCTGGCTCACATGATTATAAAAACTTCTGTTGTCTGAATGGTGGTTACCACTAACAACTTTACTCGGTGACGTCAAAATAGAGTACCTATTTTGGGGTGTGATTAGCTCATTTTGCAGGAGCCCCCATGATACACACAAATGGCCTTATAAAAGAAGCTAGATAAAAAAAATCATAAAATATTTTAATCTGTATAATACATGAGAAAACAGCATGAAGTTGCCATTAAAAGCAGGCTCCACTCTAACAATGGCTATCCAAGAACAATGATATGGTCTCAGAAATGTAATAAATAAATTATATTCATGCATCACCTGTTTTGTGTAATTTTAATTTTTTAGATTGAAAGTAACTTCTGAAATGTAAATGCTTGTAACAATACTAGTCTGAGTATGATGGGTCTCACAGGTTACGATGCCACAGTATGACCCAATAAAAACAGGTACATACAAGGGAAGGAAGACCTGATATTCTAGTGTGAGTCTAAGAAAACAGTGCCTATGGCTCTTCTATAGACAACTCAGGAGGAGGAATTCCCACTATTAACTTAACGATTAGTCTTTTTGACTAGTTTGGCCTCTATTAACTAAGAACTAAATAGTAGGAAGTGAATAAAGTGTAATGTGTAATTAATAAAAGTTAAATAAATAAAAAAAAACAGAGATCAAAACTGACCATGGGATGCCCATCCCTAATTAACAACAACAACAAAAAAGTAGGAAATGCTTTATATAGTCTACCGACTTAAAAATTAAGCTTATCCAAAAATCACTCTCACATATACACCCAGATTAATGATCCAGTCATCAAATTCTCAAGAAATTTTCTCCTTTTTGCATTCAAGTCAATGTACAAATAAGTTAGCATGGATTAATGCAGTATAGGCAGATAAATGGAAAGATGGATGTACAGCTACACAAAGAGATCACAGATGTATAAGCATGTAGGTAGATAAATAAATAGGTTACAGATATAAAGGGAAAAGGAATGTAGAGGCAGGAGACGTGGCTCAATGGTAAATCAGTAAAGTATTCCTTTAGGTGAAAGTAGCCAATAGTTCTACCTAGGTCTTATGCTTATGAATCACAACAATGACAAGCATGGCAAAATATCCCTAAAAGTTGTAGTAAGTGGCCCTCATAACTTGACAATAAACAGCTGTCTAATTAGTCTAAACATCCTCTCAACGAAAGGACAATTATGTATTTTACTAGAAACCTACCTAATTTTCCAGGGCTAATGTAGTCATGTATCTTTAAAGAGAATCTCCTGCCACTTACAAAACCACTAAAATTTCTAACTGTATTCTAAATACTTATCTTTATGCTCATAGATAAACTCTTGCTCCTCATCAATGAAACTTCTCTTAACACCACACAGAAAATATTACAGAAGACACAACAGTCACAAAGGTTCACAATGGTCAAAAATGCAGATATCACTTACAGTACACCTCCTTCACCAATCTTGGGGAACATGAAGGAAGAGGGGACAGAATGACTGTAAGATCCAGAAAAACAGAAAATCTGCAGTGAAATCATATCTCCTAGAAATGTCAGGGAATCCACACCCTTGAAAACTCAGCAACAATTTAACAATGACCACACCAACAGATGTGCTGTCATAAAAGAAGAAAATCTCACAGCAGCCTACCCTTGGAAAAAAGACTACAGACAAACAACTAAAAGGTAGCTAAGAGGATAAATAAGTTATCTCCAGAAATGAGGCCTAATTAGTTATCCAATTACAAGTTGTCAGCCTTGAAATCAGAGACATACAAGCAATGATAAAACAAACTCATTAGTTCATAGTTACAAACATATACATATATATGTAAATATCACAATGAAAATTAATTATAAACATTGTGAATTTGGGAAGGAATGAGAGGGAATAAGACATAAAAGAGGTTAGAGAGAGGAAAGAACAGGGGAAAACTAGGTGATTAAATTTTAATTTAAAAATAAAATTATATTAAACAAAAATAAATAATAGAAATGTAAAGAGGAAGGGAGCAGAAAAAGAAAAAACAGAAAAGTCAAAAATTAGCAAGACAAATAAAGACAATGGAAATGCAGTGGATAAACTTTAGTGCCTTCCTTAAAATCCTTATAAAAAAACTTTAAAGAGAGGTTGGAAATATTAATACTTAAAGTTTTGTTTCACTTTTAGAACCACACCTAATATTTATAGATATTAATATTTTATTTATTGAATGATAATATGACATTGAAATGTTTTACTAATAAAATGCATTTTCTGTTTAAGGAGACATCTTCAGGGTCAATTCTATTGGAAAGTTGAAAGACTGAAATTTCATTGCCTTTGACATTAGATCTATTGACTTTTCTTGAAAGATGTTTACACATATCAATTTTACTGTTTTCTTGAGGGGAGTGTATAATTAAGTATTGACATTCTGATATATGCATTAAAACCAACTTACATTTTTTTTATTTTGAAAATAACAAAATAAAATATTGGGAGTCTCTTGCTATTTGTAACAATGTTCATTATTTGCTCCTGTATTTTGCTTCAAAGCAGATCATGATATAAAAATCCACTGTGGATTTCTTATAAATTATAATTTAAAACTTTTTGTATAAGTTCTTTTTTACAAAAAAAAAAAAGAACACTATTGATTTTGAAACCAGGAGACTGTCGTATGAGACAAACATCAAAGAAAATTTCTTCACTGAAATAGACATTGTCCAGTGTGTATTTGAATAAAAGATCACAGATTACCTTTAAAAAATCATACACAGATTTTCTCCCTATCTCCTGGTTTCTGTATATGGGCTGTCATCCTACATTTATATATACAAGGTAATCTTTGACCTAAGATATGAATGAGGAATTAATTTACTAGTCAACAAAACTGTTTATTTATCACTTCATATTGTCCTTCCATCTCACAGAGTAGAAAATTTGATATATATAGTTGCAATTTAATTCCACCAAATGAAAATTAATTAATATATACTTATTTTTGTTCTGTTTTTCCCAGGAGCTTCAGCTGTGACATCCACTATTATGAAGCAGTTGCAAGATAAATAGGAAGAAATTTGTTTTATGTGTAACTGTGTCCTTGATAAGATATATTCAAGCTGAGATTAGCAGTGAATAATAAAATTGGATGTAAACTGACAGGGTTTAAAACCCAAACCTCCATGAATGGTCCTTGGTTGAAGTATCAGTCTCAGAAAACACCCCCGTGTCCAGATTTTTTAGTTCTGTTGCTCCGCTTGTGGAGATCCTGTCTTCTCCAGGTATTTCTATCTCCCCCTTCTTTCATAAGATTGCCTGCACTCTGCCCAAAGTTTGGCTGAGTCTCATGATACCCTACAGGAGAGAGTCTTTCAGAGACCCTCTGTTGTAGGCTCCTGTCCTGTTCCCTGTTTTCTCCCTTTTCTGATTTCTATCCTCTTTGCCTTTCTGAATGAGGATTGACCTAGAATCCCTGCACAGTTGTAGCCCATGGCATCTCATTGTTCAAGTGGGTTCCCTAGTAATGGGAACAGGGACTGTCTCTGACATAAACTGATTGGCCTGCTCTTTGATCATCTGCCCTGAAGGAGAGTGCCCCCTTACCAGACCACAGAGGAAGACAATGCAGCCAGTCCTGATGAGACCTGATAGACTAAGATCAGATAGAAAGGGAGGAGGACTTCCCTTTATCAGTGGACTGGGGAAGGGGCATGGGTGGAGAAGAGGCAGGAAGGGTGAGATTGGGAGGGCAAGAGGGAGAGGGAGCTACATGTGTGATACAAAGTGAATAAAGTGTAATTAATAAAAAATAAAATATAAATAAAATAAAAAAACCTGAACCTCTCCTTTCTTTTTTATTTATTTTATTTTACTTTTTAATTAGAGAAGTTTCAAATAAATACAATGTGGCTGAACACACGGTGACACATCTTCAATACCAGTACTTTGTGGGCAAAGGAATGCTGATATCCATGAGTTTATTCTAAACTGTTCTACTTATGGGACTTCAGGCCAACAAAGGAAATATAGTGAAATTTTTATTACAGAAAAAAGTAAAACATGAATTTAACAGATGTGATAAATACAATGGTTACATTTCAAAGAGACATTAGTACAATTAAATGAATTATGAACCCCTCATACTCTCATCATATTATACCTTAATAAGAGATTGTGAATGGTGTGGCACTGGTTTCATTCATTGTATTTAATTTACTAACATAAATGAATTTTAATTTTTAACTAAATTTTTTTTGGCTTATGTATAAAATTTATTTCAAGATTTCCACAAATATTTTTTATATTTTCTATATCTCAGGATTTGTAAAAGTTTTGGGTTTGGTTTAAAATTTGTAAAATTGTCAACAAAAATGTTAAAATTTGATGAAAAATGATTGATGGCTAAAAAGTACAGTGTGCTTTTGTGTGACGTGCATTCAATTCACATTTAAAAAAATAAAGCTGTCAAAGGATAGTGTATATATATATTTTTTTCAATGCAGTTTATTCAGGAACCTTGAACAATCCTCGGACCCTGGGGAAAGCCAGCCCACAGCTTAAATAGCCTCTGGGTAACCAACCCCAGCATGCCACGTGGGCAATGCAGATAGGTCCACATACATGGAAGCAAGCCAGATCCTCAGCCTTAGCCAAATGTGGGATTGTTCGTGACAGAGAGCACTCACCATTGGGAAGGTGGAAGGCAGAAACCAGCTCCATCTTTAAGGCATAGCATTCCGCAGCTCTCTACAGTTCCCCCTTTTTGTTTTAGACGCATCAGGCAAGAGTAGAGGTCTGATCTCTCATATTAGAAATAAATTGGGACTTTGTACCGATGTTCATTTAGGTGTCATCCACCCAAAGAGCATCAGACCCGTCCAATACCTTTTTCTCAGAGGCGGGACCTGGGGCATCAACCCGCATGCAATCAGACATGCTCTTCTCTGGGTCCAAAGCTGCTGACCCTGAGTGCAGTGCTTAGCTCGCATCCTGAGCGTATCATTTTAGCTTTTTATGGTATCCAACTTCATCTTGAATAGTTTTGTGCCCGATGTCAAGACTGGAGTTCTTATCTGGTCTTAACCAAATGATGTAGCACTTGGGGACAAAGATCAAACCAAGAAGTGCTGTACTGGAAGCCAAGAGAAAGAAGACTTCCATAGCCACTATGACCTACCTTTTTGTGCTATGGTAGACAGGGAGGGGGGTGACCCACACACAGAGGAATACCTGCATGCTGAATGACAGGAACTGGGCTTCAATGAATTTGCCAGGCAAATTTCTGGACAAAGAAGGCCATGGTATAGCTCCCAAGTACCAAGGAGCAGAAGTATCCCAGGACACAGTGGAAGGCAACTGCTGATCCTTTGTTGCATACAATGATGATGTAGCCATGTTCAGGAAAAGCATCATGATCAATGAAGGGTAGAGAGGTAAACAGCCAGATAACACAGAGAACAAGTTTGATCAGTGTGCAAATGGAATTGAAGGGCCCTTGATACCATTAACCACCTCACCATTCTAGCTGGAACAGTGACCTTGAATGCAATAACCACTATGATAGCTTTGACCAATACTGTGGAGAGAGCCACAGTGAACATAATTCTTAATGCTGTCTGCTGCAAGATGCAGGTGGCTGTGCTGAGCTGGCCATTGAAGAACAAGAAACTGAGAAAGCAGAGGATGAGTGTTAATAGCAGGATGTAGCTGAGAGCCCGATTATTGGCCTTGACAGTGGGTGTGTTTCTGTGCTTCACAAAGACTACAAAAACCACAGCTGTGAATGAAGAGAAGCACAGTATTATGGTAATGAGGCAAAAAAGCTCACAAATTTCTGGAGGCAGTGGTTCTACTCTGAGTTTGTATAGTGACAGTCTGGACAAGTCACACACTGGTCCATATCTGTTCAGAAATGAAGGAGACTGTGAATCAATTCTCAGGTGTTCCCTTTTCCTCTATGTTGTTACTCAACCCCAGCTCATTAAAAAGCTTCCTGACTCACCTTTCTTTATATTTTCAGAAACAATAAGTAGTTTGTGAATCATTTCAAACCTATACAACCATTTTGCCTAAGGTGACAAAAATGAAAGAATACAAATGCCTGATTTTGTGACTTTATTGCATCTATTTTATAAGTCATAAAATTGCAGAATAATAGTTTAATCTAAATTCATTCAGACATCACCCTTATGACAAAATTGCTAATTTTGTACAATATGGACAATAATTTTTAAAACTATTTTCTTATGTAGTATTCTAAGATTAGGAACTCACATTTATTTATTTTCCTAAAATCCCTTGGGTACACCAATTTGGTTTATACTATGACTGATTTTGAAATAATGAATACCATTACAACCTTGAAGCTTAAATACTTCATTAATGCATGTTGTTACATTTAAATATAGCATATTTTTATACTTTTTAATATTTTTTGATGATACAATTTATTTACTTAGTATCCCAACTGTAGCCCCTCCTTTTTACCCACCCAATCCCATCCTCCCTCCCCTTTCTCCTCCCATGCCCCTTCCCCAGTTGACTGATAAGGGAGGCCCTCCTTCCCTTCTATCTGACCCTAGTCTAGCAGGTTATCCTCCTCTGTGGCCTTGGTATAGCTGCAATCCAAAAGCCAGCCACTGAGTTCATATCAGAGACAGCCGCTGTTCCCCTTACTAGGGAACCGATTTGGAATCTGAGCTGCCATGGAAGACATCTGAGCAAGGAGCCTAGGTTATCTCCCTGCATGGTCCTTGGTTGGAGTGTCAGTATTTGCAAAGATTCCTGTGCCCAGATTTTTAGGTTCTGTTGGACTCCTTGTGGAGCTCTGGTCACCTCCAGGTCTTTCTATCTTTTCCTTCTTTCATAAGATTCCCTGCACTCTGCCCAAAGTTTCTCTATGACTGTCAGCATCTGCTTTGATACCCAGCTGGGTAGAGTCTTACAGAAGCCCTCTGTGGAAGGCTCCTGTCTATTCCCTGTTTACTCCTTTTTCCAATGCCCATCCGGTTAGACTTTTGGAATGAGGATTGAGCATCTTACCTACAATCTTCCTTCATGCTTAGATTCTTTAGGTGTACAGATTTCAGCATGTTTATTCCATATTTTATGTCTATTTATGTATATACCATGTGTGTCTTTCTACTTTTGAGATACCTCACTCAGGATAATCTTTTCTAGTTCCATCCATTTGTCTGCAAATTTCATGATTATCTTGTTTTTTATTGCTGAGCAGTTTTCAATCGTATAAATGTACCACAATTTTTGTATACATTACTCAGTGGAGGGACATCTGGGTTGTTTCCAGATTCTGATTATTACAAATAAAGCTGCTAAAAATATGGTTGAACAAAAGTCCTTGTTGTGTACTTGAGCATCTTTTGGATATATGCCTAGGAGCGGTATAGCTAGATCTTGAGGTAGCACTATTCTTAGTTGTCTGACAAAGGGCCAAATTGATTTCCAAAATGGTTGTACAAGTTTACATTCCCATCAGCAATGGGATCCACATCCTCTCCAGCATGTTTTGTCACTTGAGTTTTTGATCTTAGCCATTGTATTGGGTATAAGGTGAAATATCAAAGTTGTTTTGATTTGCATTTCCCTGATAATTAAAGATGTTGAGCAGATCTATAAGTATTTCTATGCCATTCAATCCTCATTTAGTGAGAATTCTCTGCACCCCATTTTTATGTGGATTACTTGATTTGTTGCTTTTTAATTTCTTGAGTTATTTATAAATTTTGGGTATTAGCCCTCTGTCAGATAAAGGATATTTGATGTTCCTATCCCAGGCTGTAGGATGTCATTTTGTTCTGATGACTGTGTCCTTTGCTTTGCAGAAGCTTTTCAGCTTCATTAGGTCCCATTTATTGATTGTTGATAATAGAGCTTGTGATGTTAATATTCTGTTCAGGAAGTTGTCTCCTGTGATCAAGGCTTTTCTCCACTTCTTCTAACAGATTTAGTGTGTCTACATTTATTTTGAGGTCTTTGATCCACTTGGACTTTAGTTTTGCGCAGGATGATAAATATGGATCTATTTGCATGCAGACATACAGTTAGACCACCACCATTTGTTGAAGATGCTATCTTTTTTCCATTGTATGGTTTTGGAATCTTTGTCAAAAATTGAGTATCCGTAAGTGTATGGGTTTATTTCTGGGTCTTTTGTTTGATTCCCTTGATTCACCATTCTGTTTCTATGCCAGTACCATGCTGTTTTTATTACTGATGCTCTGTAAAACAGGTTGAGAACAGTGGTGGAGATACCTCCAGATGATGTGTTTCTGTACAGGATTGTTTTAGCAATACTTGTTTTTGTTTGTTTGTTTGTTTTATTTTTCCATATGAAATTGAGAATTGTTCTTTCAAGTTCTGTACAGAATTGTGTTGGTGTTTTAATGGGAATTGCATTGAATCTGTAGATTGATTTTGGCAAGATGTGCATTTTCACTATTTTAATACTAGATCCATGACCATGGGAGATCTTTCCAACTTCTTAAATTTCTTTCTTGAAAGACTTGAAGTTTGTTTCATACAGGTTTTTCACTTGCTTGGTGAGAGTCTTACCAAGAACTTTATGTTATTTGCAGCTATTATGAAGGGTGTAGTTACCATAATTTCTTTCTCAGTCCTTTTGTCTTTCATTTACAGGAGGGCTACTGATTTTTTTTAGTTCATTTTATATCCAGTCACTTTGCTGAAGGTGTTAATCAGCTGAAGGAGTTTTCTCGTTGAATCTTTGGGGTCACTCATGTATACTACCATATCTTCTGCAAATAGTAATGATTTGACTTCTTCTTTCCTATTTGTATCCCCTTGATCTCCGTTAGTTGTCTTATTGTTCTAGCTAGGACTAGAAGTACTATGTTGAAGAGATATGGAGAGAATGGGCAGCCTTGTCTTGTCCCTGATTTCAGTGGGATTGATTTAAGTTTCTCTCTGTTTAGTTTGATGTTAACTATAGGTTTAATAGAGATTGTCTTTACTACATTTAGGTATGTAACTTGCATCCCTGATCACTCCAAGACTTTAAACATGAATGGGTGTTGGATTTTGTCAAATGTCTTTTGTTGTTGTTGTGTTTTTTGTGGGTTTTTTTTTTTTTTGGCATCTAAAGAGATGATCATATGTTTTTTTTTTCTTTTTCATGGTGGATCACATTGATGGATTTCCATATATTGAACTACCCCTGTATTCCTGAATGAAGCTTACTTTGACATTGTGGATAATATCTTTTATGTGTTTTTTGATTCGGTTTGCAAGTATTTTGTTGAGTATTTTTATATCAGTGTTAATAAGAGAGATAGGTCAGAAGTTCTTTTTTGGGGTCTTTTTATGGTTTGGGTACCTAGGTGACTGTGGCTTCATAGAATGAGTTTGGTAATATTCCTTCTGTATCTTTTTTTGTGGAATAGATTGAAGAGAATTGGAGTTAGCTCTTCTTTGAAGGTCTGGTAGAATTCTGCAAAAAATAAAAATAAAAATAAAAAAAAGCTTTTTGGAAAGGAGAGTTTTGATGACTGATTTTATTTCCTTGGGGGATATAGGACTATTTAATCTATTTACCTGATTATGATTTAATTTTGGTAAATAGGATCTATCAAGCTAATTGTCCATTTCATTTAGATTTTCAAATTTTGTGTTTTAGGCTTTTGCAGTAAGACCTAATGATTGGATTTCCTTAGTGTCTTTTTGTTTCTGATTTTGCTTATTTGGATAGTTTCTCTTTGTCTTTTAGTTAGTTTGACTAAGAGCTTTTCTGTCTTGTTTATTTTCTTGAAGAACCAGCTCTTGGATTCATTGATTCTTTGTTGCTAATTTATTGAGTTCAGCTCTGAGTTTGATTATTTTCAGTTGTCTACTCTGCCTGGGTGTGTCTGCTTCTCCCCCCCCCCCCCCAGGGCTTGTAGGTGTGCTATTAAATTTTTTGTGTGAATTGTCTCAAACTTCCTTCTAAAGGCATTTAGTGCTAAGAGGTTTCCTCTTTTCATTGTTTTCATTGTGCCCAATATGTTTTGGTAAGTTTGCCTTCATTGGCATTGAATTTCAGGAAGGCTCCAATTTCATTTTTTTTTTTTTATGTCTTCCCTGACTCAGTTGTCATTGAGTAGAGAGTTGTTTAGTTTCCATTTGTATGTAAGATTTTTTTTTTCTGTTGTTGTTATGGTCTAGTTTTAGGCCATGGTTGTCTAATAGGATACAAGGGATTATTTTAGTCTTCTTGTGTCTTTTGAGACTTGCCCTATGTCTGACTATATGGACAATATTAGAGAAGGTTCTGTGAGCAGCTGAGAAGAAGGTATACTCTTTTGAGTTTGCGTGAAAAGTTTGTTAGACATCTATTAGAACCATTTGATTTCGGACCACTGTAATTGTCATTGTTACCCTAAATTGTCATTTAGTTTCTGTCTCGATGGTCTGTCCCTTGGTGAGAGTGGAGTGTTGAAGTCCTCCACTATTAAAGTGTTAGGATTAATGTGTAATTTAAGCTTTATTAATGCTTTGCTTTCAAATGCAGTTACTCTAGTATTTGAAGCATAGATGTTCAGGATTTTTGTGTCCCCCTGATGGATTTTTCCTTTGATGAGAATGAAGTGTCCCTCCTCATCTTTTTTGATAATTTGGTTGAAAATCTATATTATTAGAAATTAGGAAAGCTACTCTGGGTTATTTTCTGAGTCTGTATGCTTGAAAACCTTTTTTCCAGACCTTTATTCCGAGGTAATTTTTATCTTTGTTGCAGAGGTATATTTCTTGTTTGCCACAGAATATTGGATCGTGTTTCTGCAACGAATCTGTTGGTCTGTGTCTCTTTATTTGAGAGTTGAGTCCGTTGATGTTGATAAATAATAGTAACCAATGAAAGTTAGTTCCATTTATTGTGGAGTTGGAGGTGGTATTGTTTGTGTGCTTGTTTTCTTTTGATATTTTTGTTGTGATGGTATCTATATCCTATGTATTCTTAGGTGTAGTTGATTTCTTTAGATTGGAGTTTTCCTTCCAATATTTTCTGTAGGGCTGGGTTGCTGTGTAGATATTGTTTAAGTTTAGTTATGTCTTGGAAGAGTTTGTTTTCTCCATCTATGTTGATTGAAAGCTTTGCTGGGTATACCAGTCTGGGTTGGCATCTGTGGTCTCTTAAAGTCTACATGACATCTGCTAAGGCTCTTCTAGCTTTTATAGTTTCTGATGAGATGGCTGGTGTGATTCTGATAGGTCTACTTTATATGTTACTTGGCCTTTTTCCCTTTCTGCTTTTAATACTTTTTTCTCTTTTTTTTTTCTGTAGATTTTGTGTTTTGAACATTATGTGACCTAAGGAGTTTCTTTTCTGGTCTAGTCTATTTGGTGTTCTGTAAGCCTCTTGTATGTTTAAGGATATCTCTTTCTTTAAGTTGAAAAAATTTCTTCTATGATTTTCTTGAAAATATTTTCTGTACCTGGGAGCCTGGAATCTTATTTCTTCTATTGCTATTATTCTTACATTTGATCTTTTCATCTTTCGATTTCTTGTGATGTTTTGCGTTTGGAACTTTTCTGATTTTATTTTATTTTTTAAATTGTTAATATTTATTTTTTTTAGTTAAATTTTATTGACTTTTATTCCAGCTGAATTCCACTCCCTCATTTCCTCCTAATCCCACCCACCCTCCCTCACTTCCTCCCTGCCCCTTTCCAAGTCTACTGATAGGGGATGTCCTCCTTCCCTTTCATCTGACCCTGTTTTATCAGGTATCTTCAGGACTGACTACAAGTCCTCCTCTGTGGCCTAGGAGGGCTGCTCCTCCCATGGGGTTGGGGAGGTCAAAGAGCTTGCCATTGAGTTCATGTCAGAGATAGTTCCTGTTTCCCTTAATACAGAAACCCACTTGGATACTGAGCTACCATGGGCTACAACCGAGCAGAGGTTCTAGGTTATATCCATACATAGCCCTTGGTTGGAGAAACAGTCTCATATAAGACCCCTGTGTCCAGATAAATGAAATTTGTAGGCATATGGTGGGATCTAGAAAAGATCATTGTGAGTGAGGTATCCCAGAAGAAGAAAGACACAAAAGGTATATACTCACTTATTTAGACCTATAAGATATGATAAACATAATGAAATCTATACACTTAAAGAAGATAAACAAGAAAGAGGACCTGGGGTAAGATGATCAATCCTTACTTAGAAAGAAAATGGATGGACATTCGATGTAGGAGAAAACAGGACAGTAACCTCACACAGAGGGCCTCTGAAAGACTCTTCCTAGCAGTGTATCAAAGCAGATACTGAGACTCATAACCAAACATTTGGCAGAGTACAGGGAATCATATGAAAGAAGGGGGAGTTAATATGACCTGGAGAGGACAGGAGCTCCACAATGAGCAATTATTTTTTTCTTTGAGAGTTGTATCAATATCTGCAATTGAATCTTCAGTGCCTGAGATTCTCTCTTCCATTTCTTGTATTCTGTTGGTGATGCTTACCTTTGTGATTCAAGATCTCTTCTCTAAGTTCTCCAGCTCCAGGCTTTTCTCTGTTTGTGTTTTCTTTATTGATTACAATTCTGTTTTCATTCCTTGCACCATTTTCTTCATCTGTTTGAATGTGGATTTCTTTCTTTCCATGATGGTTTCAAACAGGATATATAATGAATAAATTGTGAAAAAATTAAAATAAAAATAATAAACAAAAGAGAAATAACAAAAATATCTCCTACAGCTTCCCGCTTTCAAGCATTGAATTTTACCAAAAAGAATCCAGAGCCAGTTGCTGGGATAAAAGCCTGCTATCTTAGAGAGGCAGAGAAAGCTTATACACTAGAAATGTATAATACAGAAATTGCTACTAGGGCATGTGTTACTTCTATGATATACTCCTTTTTGGAGGAATGAAGATTCTGGACTTTATATAAGTGTGGATTACTCAAAAGTCATAATAAAAGCTTGGAAGAAAATAATGCTGAGAAAAATATGAACTATGGAAACACATGGTAAATGATTTCAGAGGAAAACAATATGAGTGGCATTCTCAACATTCAATTCCTTGTTCTAAACAATTCTTAGAACCAAAATGGTGCAATTTAGACAGATATGAGTGCCTGGAGGACATAAGACAGACATGTAGGCGACAGAGGCATTCAGGGCACGTGTGCATGCTCACAGTACCTGCAAACCTCAACAGGACTACTAATGCACTTAATCTCCAACCTTCCATGCATCTACATGCACTAGTACCTGGTCCTTCAAGGCACACACTTTCACACATTCCCTCGCTTGTGCACATGTGCATGCAACCTTCCTCCCTTCGCAGCAGCTGAATCACCAACATCCAAACTTGAATGAGGTGACCTCGCTCATCTTCCTAAAGAGTAAACCACACTCCAGAGACATATGTATCCAGTCAGAAGTACAAACTCCAGGAACAAACACCGACGGTTACAGATAAGCAGATGGCTAGAAGCTGGCATAGGTACACATCCAAAAATAAATCAGGACATCATGGCTTTACCACCAACCCCCAAAATCAATAGATATTAAAGTATCTATTCTTCAGAAAAACAGAAAAATGATTCCGTTATTAGAGGCACAAAAAGAGGAAACAGAAAAAACTATCAAAGAAATACAAGTAAACATAATCAAACAAATAGAGGAACATGCAAAGGCACAAGTACAAGCAAATAGAGAAGAAATGAACAAAAAAAAATAGAGGCCATCTTTTGATATTTTAGCAAACAAATTGGTTTGTTTTGCCCCGGACTTAAAAGCAGTAAAGTTTCATGTTGCAAGATCATACCTTCCTTATTATTCCTTATTATTCCCAATTATTCCTATTCCTTTCATATTATTGCTGGCATGTTTATGTAACTCCTAAAGCAGTTACACTTGAAAATGAGAAAAAAATGCCTTCTTTTATTGTTGTTGTTGTTGTTTTGGCACTCCATGCTTTATGACTTTCATCCTCTCCCACAAATATATTTATCATACTTTGCGAATCTGTAAGCTCTGTGGATGGAATGTCAGAGCTATTGGGAACAGTCTTTTTTTTTTTTTTTTGCTGTTTAACTTCTTTTTTTTTAAATTTTTTATTAATTATACTTTATTCATGTTGTATCCCCCCATAAGCCCCTCCCTCCTCCCCTGCCAATCCCACCCTGCCTCCCCTTTCTGCATGCATGCCCCTCCCCAAGTCCACTGGTAGGGGAGGTTCTCCTCTCCTTTCTGATCTTAGTCTATCAGTTCTCATCAAAAGTGGTTGCATTGTCCTCTACTGTGGCCTGGTAAGGCTGCTCCCCCTCAGGGGGAGGTGATCAAAGAGCAGGCCAATCAGATTATGTCAGAGGCAGTCCCTCTACCCATTACTATGTAACCCACTTGGACATTGAACTGCCATGGGCTACATCTGTGCAGGGGTTCTAGGTTATCTCCATGAATAGTCCTTGGTTGGAGTATGAGTCTCTGGGAAGTTCCCTGTGTTCAAATTTTCTTGTTCTGTTGCTCTCCTTGTGGAGACCCTGTCCTCTCCAGCTCTTACTATTTCCCACTTCTTACATAAAATTCTTTTCACTCTGCCCAACAGTTGGCCATCAGGCTCAGAATCTGCTTTGATAGTCTGCAGAGCAGAGGCTTTCAGAGACCCTCTGTGGTAGGTTCCTAGTTTGTTTCCTGTTTTCTTCTTCTGGCTTTCAGAAGCCCTCTGTAGAAGGTTCCTAGATTGTTTCCTGTTTTCTTTTTCTTCTGATGTCCATCCTCTTTGCCTTTCAGGATGGGGATTGAGCATTTTAGTTAGGGTCCTCTCTCTTGCTTAGTTTCTTTAAATGCACAGATTTTAGTGGGTTTGTCCTGTGTTGTATGTCTATATGAGTGAGTATATACTGTGTGTGTCTTTTTGCTTCTGGGACAACTCACTCAGAATGATCCTTTCCAGGTCCCACCATTTACCTGCAAATTTCATGATTTCCTTATTTTTCATTGCTGAGTAATATTCCATTGTATAGATGTACAACAATTTCTGCATCCATTCTTCAGTTGAGGGGCATCTGGGTTGTTTCCAGCTTCTGGTTATTACAAATAAAGCTGCTACAAATATGGTTGAGCAAATGTCCTTTTTGTGTACTTGAACCACTTTTGGATATATGCCTAGGAGTGGTATGGCTGGATCTTGGGGAAACACTATTCCTAGTTGTCTGAGAAGGCACCAGATTGATTTCCAGAGTGGTTGGACAAGTTTACATTCCCACCAGCAGTGGAGAAGGGTTCCCCTTTCCCCACAATCTCTCCAGCATGTGTTGTCACTTGAGTTTTTGATCTTGACCATTCTCATGGGTGTAAGGTGAAATCTCAGGGTTGTTTTGATTTGCATTTCCCTAAAGGTTAATGAGGGTGAGCATTTCTTTAAGTGCTTCTCTCCCATTCAATATTCCTCTACAGAGAATTCTCTGTTTAGCTCTGTTCCCCATTTTTTAAGTGGATTACTTGGTTTGCTGCTTTTCAGCTTCTTTCGTTCTTTATATATACTGGATATTAGTCCTCTGTCAGATAAAGGGTTGGTGAAGATTCTTTCCCAATCTGTAGGCAGTCGCTTTGTTTTGATGATGGTGTCCTTTGCTTTGCAGAAGCTTTTCAGTTTCATGAGGTTCCATTTATTGATTGTTGCTTTTAGAGCCTGTGCTGTTGGTGTTCTGTTCAGGAAGTTTTCACCTGTACCAATGAGTTCTAGGGTATTCCCCACTTTTTTTTCTAGCCGATTTAATGTGTCTGGTTTTATGTTGAGGTCTTTGATCCACTTGGACTTCAGTTTTGTGCAGGGTGGTAAGTATGGATCTATTTTCATTTTTCTACATGTAGACATCCAGTTGGACCAGCATCATTTGTTGAAGATGCTATCTTTTTCCATTGTATGGTTTTGGCGTCTTTGTCAAAGATCAGGTGTCCATAAGTGTGTGGGTTTATTTCTGGGTCCTCTGTTCGGTTCCATTGATCCACCAATCTGTTTCTATGCCAGTACCATGCAGTTTTTAAAACTGTTGCTCTATAGTACAACTGAAGATTAGGGATGAAGATATCTCCAGAAGATCTTTTATTGTAGAGGATTGTTTTAGCAATTCTGGGTTTCTTGTTATTCCATATGAAGTTGAGAATTTTTCTTTCCAGGTCTGTAAATAATTGTGTTGGTAATTTGATGGGAATTCCATTGAATCTGTAGATTGCTTTTGGTAAGATGGCCATTTGACAAAATCCAACATCCATTCATGTTTAAAGTATTGGAGAGATCAGGGATACAAGGTACATATCTAAACATAGTAAAGGCGATATACAGCAAGCCTATAGTCAACATCAAACTGAACGGAGAGAAACTTAAAACAATCCCACTGAAATCAGGGACAAGACAAGGCTGCCCACTCTCTCCATATCTCTTCAACATAGTTGTGGAAGTCCTTGCTAGAACAATAAGACAGTTGAAGGAGATCAAGGGGATACAAATTGGAAAGGAAGAAGTCAAATTATCACTATTTGCAGATGATATGATAGTATATGTGAGTGACCCCAAAAACTCTACTAGGGAACTCCTACAGCTGATAAACACTTTCAGCAAAGTGGCCGGATGCAAAATTAACTCACAAAAATCAGTAGCCCTCTTGTATACAAAAGACAAGGGGTGAGAAAGAAATTAGGGAAACAACACCCTTCACAATAGCCACAAATGACATAAGGTACCTCGTAGTAACCCTAACCAAAGAAGTCAAAGACTTGTATGAAAAAAAATGTCAAGTCTCTGAAGAATGAATTAGAAGAAGATATGAGAAGATGGAAAGATCTCCCATGTTCATGGCTTGGCAGGATTAACACAATCTTTTATACTATGGGAAGAGAGAGATTTCCTGAAAATCCTAGCTCTTTCTACTCATCTGTCTCATACACACCATCTGTGACACTGCTAAGAACATATTTCAGTTACATAAATTTGCAGATTATATATGCATATATGTATATACTTCATTTTGTGAATATTTTAGCAATTATACTGAGCTTTATGACACTCAAAATATTTTGTTTATTTTGTGTCCAATTTTGGAATAAACCTATTCATTCCACTATTTCATAGTCATATTATTTTATTGTAATTTGTGTTTGTGTGAGTGTTTGTGCATGTGTCTGTATGCATTTGTCTGTGAAGTTATGTTTTGTGTATGGTGGTTCTAGATGGTGCAAGGAAAAGTGTCAGATTCCCTGAAGCTGTAACCTGGAAAAAAAGTCACTTTTTTTAAAATTTACTATTTTCATGTGTAACTGCTTCAGGCAGTATGATCCACCTGACCTAGGAGTTGGAAAATAAACTCTGGTCCTCTGAAAGACCAGATCACTTCAAATTTGTTGAGACAACTTTTGACCTCATATTTATACCATTTATTACATAATTGACTACCTGTTTATATTTTATTCAGTACTGGAGTTGTAGTAGATTAGAATCCTCATTATACTTATTTAACATCCAAAGTTTTATGGCCAGTAACACTGCAAAGGTGTGTTCCATTAATATTAGAGAAATGACTTGTTCTCTTTCCAAGACTGCACTGAAAATTAATAGTTAAAGGAGATAAAGCTACAACCTGGTCAATTTTCTAGCTATCTGTGAATTTATACCCTAGAATATTCATAGAGAGAGGACCTTTTGTTGTGTTTGACCTATCAATTATTTGACTTCGAGATCTGCTGTTTCTATTCTTCCATCATTAGACCTTGTACTGTGCTCTCTTCATTCAGTCAGGAAACACTTGAAGCCCAAGGATACACATGATAACCCAACAATTTAGTTTGAAAGGTTTGGTGTTTTCGTTTTTAATATTTTATGGGAAACAGCATTATTATTTAATGAAAATTAGAAAAGTGTACATGTCTGTTCTACAAAAATGACTCCAAACTTATTTACTTTTACCTTATTGTATGATCAGTGATCAAATGATATAAATGTTTTGTCAAAAATTGTTGTAAGTTTCCACAACAAATTATTTACTAACTACAATTTGTTTCTTATTGTCTTTATGGAGAGGAAGATTTACTTTTATTATTTTCACATTAAAAAAAATCTATATATTTGCTGGTACTTATGTCCTTATTTTAGAGTATCATATTTTTATTTGATATTTATTTTTTACAAACTCACAAATGCATTTAAATAATACTAAACTGTACATGGTATGAATTTTTATTCAGCATATATTATAAATTTTCAACATTGAATTTATTTTGAAACATTATACATGAGCACTGTACCTACATACTTCTAGCAACACCTTCCCTTCTCTACGTTTTTTCATGTCCCACCTCCATTCCAAATTCACAACACCATATATTGTATATATATATATATATACAAACTATGTGTATGTTTATGTGTGTGTGTATAACAAACTATTGATTCTATTTAACATTGCTTATATGTGACTTTTTCTAGGGTTGCTAAATTAGGATCAGAAAAGGTTATATGTGCATAGAACTGATGATTTCTCTATCAGCAGCCATTATCATATGTAGCTCTTTGGATAAGGCTATGTTCTTGTGGAATTTTCTCCATCCATATTGACATGTCAGCTGGTGTCATTGTGCCATTCTACTTTGGGTAACCATATTGTAGAGTGTAAAGGAATTTTAACCCTGCAACATGACTGCTCAAACAAGGAATCACATCCTAAGATTTTCAGGGTATTTGTGGTCTACGTGATCCAGCAGGAATGCAGACATCCTCTGGATTACAGCATGATCTGGTTGGAATACAGATAAGCCTTTAGTATACATATTTAATCCTAAAACAATGGTGGTAAGGTTAGTTTACAGAAGAAAACAACAGAAACAGAATGAGAGTTTCAGGAGCAGAAAAAGTGCTAAATCAGAGAAATATTTGATAGAATTCGTAAGGGAGTACACTCAACTCTCACAAGAATAGGACAGGAAAGAGAGGCTATTTAAAAGGACTACAAGGAGAGAGAGTGTGTTTTTTCTTTCTTTATTCTTTCTTTCTCCTTTCCTTGGATAGTCAGAATCCAAGATAAGACAGCTTGAAGAGATGTTTAGGCCAAAGCGACTGAGTTGAATCAGTCAGTGAGAGTTCAGAAAAATCTAGAAAGGCTTAGGAACTACTCTCATCTCAATTCCTCATCTGAGAAAATAAAAAAAAAAAAACTTTTACATTTGAAGGTTGTTGGATGTATCTTCCTTGCTATGTATCAAGGATATTGACTAGGTCTCTGATTCTTAGAATCTGCCTTCCTCCTTCACAGATGCGTCCTGAGCCTTGGGTATAGTGGTTGTTTGTCCACATATCAGTTAGGGCTGGGCATACTGGGTCCTCATTCTCTTCATTTTAACCAATAGTGGATCGCAGTAGTATTTTTTACCTGCTTGAAGCTTCTTTGCTTCAAGCTTCTTTGATGATGAGTAAAAGCTATATATAAGGGGAAGAATTTAGAAAAGTCAGAAATTGTGTGAGCTGACCGAAATATCAGTAGAAGGTTTTCTTTTTTAATTTATTTTTATTTTATTTTATTTATTTATTTTTTTCAATGCAGTTTATTCAGGAACCTTGAACAATCATCTGACCCTGGGTAAAGCCAGCCCACTTTAAATATCCCCTGGGTAGCCAACCTCAGCATGCCACGTGGGCAATGCAGATAGGTCCACATACATGGAAGCAAGCCAGATCCTCAGCCTTAGCCAAATGTGGAGTTGTTTGTGACAGAGAGCACTCACCATCGGGAAGGTAGAAGGCAGAAACCAGCTCCATCTTTCAGGCGGGGCATTACGCAGCTCTCTACAGTTCCCCCTTTTTGTTTTGGACACATCAGGCAAGAGTAGAGGTCTGATCTCTGATATTAGAAATAAATTGGGACTTTGTACTGATGTTCATTTAGGTGTCATCCACCCAAAGAGCATCAGACCCGTCTGATACCTTTTTCTCAGAGGCGGGACCTGGGCATCAACCCGCATGCAATCAGACATGCTCTTCTCTGGGTCCAAAGCTGCTGACCCTGAGTGCAGTGCTTAGCCTCGCATCCTGAGCGTAACATTTTGGCTTTTTATGGTACCCAACCATGCTTGGGGAGACTGTCCTGTTTCAATGGCTGTAAAGGCCTGAATGGTCATGGCTGCATTACGCTGTTGTGAGACTCTAATCTTGCATATATACCACAGGCAAACCAAGGTGACCAACACCAGAAGGCCTGCTAACACTCCCATGCCCGCCCATTCCTTCAGATGATTCATGGCTGCAGCAATCCATGATGATAATCCTGTGGCTAGTCCTGCGTCCACTCTGGTAGAATTTACCATGACAATGGCCACTCTCAGCTGCTCCATCGTAGTATCGAATTCTCCAGTCCAATTACCTAAAATATAGCTAGACAATTGTTTAGACAGATTTGCAGCACAGGGAAAATTCTCATGTTGTATGCTAGTGACTCAAAGTCCACCATACTTTCATTGACAGCCAAGTTGAGTGATTTGCCATAGGGTATCAATTTGCTCCTGTACGAGGTCAATCCTCTGATTGAACACCATCAAACCTCCTTTTAGTTGAGCATTAATTCCTTTTTGTACATCTAAGGCATGAGCTACATTGGCTAAAAGGTTATTCAGGGTCTGAGCAGTCTGCCCAGTATGACTCATGGCTAATGCCGTGGTGGTAGCTCCAACAGCCGCCAATGAGATGGCAGTAACAATGGCAGCCGTAATTCCAGGATCCCTTTTCTGTCTGAAGAGAGTCATAGCATGAGGGCATCAACGGGCACAGGCACCCAGCGAGGCATGTGAGTAACTAGCTAGTAAATTTACTAGCATTACAGCATTGGGCTAAAAAGCAAGTATCATTACCACAATTACTTGGCTCTATCTGGCTAATAATGAATAAAAATAGGGGATATAAACAAACAGGTGTGGGCTTATAGGAAATATTATGAGAAGCCTTAACCCCCTCGTTGGAACATCCTGCATCAGTTCTAGAACTAGCAGTGGTGGTGTCCGAGGTCTGATTAGGTTCAGGAGACCATTGCTCCATGTAAATTGACTAACTCCATGTTTTCCTCCAATTTGAAAGTTATTTAAGGTTCTTAAATTATTTTTTCCCTTTTTTTTTAAATTTTACATCAATTATACTTTATTCATTCTGCATCCCCCCATAAGCCCCGCCCTCCCCTCCCAATCCCACCCTCCCTCCTCCCTCTGCATGCATGCCACTCCCCAAGTCCACTGATAGGGGAGGTTCTCCTCTCCTTTCTGATCTTAGTCCATCAGTTCACATCAAAAGTGGCCGAATTGTCCTCTACTATGGCCTGGTAAGGCTGCTCCCCCTCAGGAGGAGGTGACTAAAGAGCAGGCCAGTCAGTTCATGTCAGAGGCCGTCCCTCTTCACATTACTATGTAACCCAATTGGACTCTGAACTGCCCTGGGCTACATCTCTGCAGGGGTTCTGGGTTATCTCTATGAATAGTCCTTGGTTGGAGTATGAGTCTCTGGGAAGTTCCCTGTGTTCAAATTTTCTTGTTCTGTTGCTCTCCTTGTGGAGACCCTGTCCTCTCCAGCTCTTACTATTTCCCAGTTCTTACCTAAAATTCCATTCACTCTGCCCAACAGTTGCCCATCAGGCTCAGCATCTGCTTTGATAGTCTGAAGGGCAGAGGCTTTCAGAGGCCCTCTCTGGTAGGTTCCTAGGTTGTTTCCTGTTTTCTTCTTCTTCTGATGTCCATCCTCTTTGCCTTTCTGGATGGGGATTGGACATTTTAGTTAGGGTCCTCTCTCTTGCTTAGTTTCTTTAGATGCACAGGTTTTAGTGGGTTTGTTCTATGTTGTATGTCTATATGAGTGAGTATATACCATGTGTGTCTTTTTGCTTCTGGGACAACTCACTCAGGATGATCCTTTCCAGATCCCACCATTTACCTGCAAATTTCATGATTTCCTTATTTTTCATTGCTGAGTAATATTCCATTGTGTAGATGTACCACAATTTCTGCATCCATTCTTCAGTTGAGGGGCATCTGGGTTGTTTCCAGCTTCTGGCTATTACAAATAAAGCTGCTACAAACATGGTTGAGCAAATTTCCTTTTTGTGTGCTTGAGCCTCTTTTGGATATATGCCTAGGAGTGGTATGGCTGGATCTTGGGGAAGCACTATTCCTAGTTGTCTGAGAAAACGCCAGATTGATTTCCAGAGTGGTTGTACCAGTTTACATTCCCACCAGCAGTGGAGAAGGGTTCTTCTTTCTCCACAACCTCTCCAGCATGTGTTGTCACTTGAGTTTTTGATCTTGGCCATTCTCATGGGTGTAAGTTGAAATCTCAGGGTTGTTTTGATTTGCATTTCCCTAATGGCTAGTGAGGTTGAGCATTTCTTTAAGTGCTTCTCTGCCATTCGGTATTCCTCTACAGAGAATTCTCTGTTTAGCTCTGTTCCCCATTTTTTAAGTGGGTTACTCGGTCTGCTGCTTTTCAGGTTCTTTAGTTCTTTATATATACTGAATATGAGTCCTCTGTCAGATGAAGGGTTGGTGAAGATTCTTTCCCAATCTGTAGGAGGTTGCTTTGTTTTGATGATGGTGTCCTTTGCTTTTCAAAAGCTTTTCAGCTTCATGAGGTCCCATTTATTGATTGTTGCTCTTAGAGCCTGTGGTGTTCTTTTCATGAAGTTTTTCCCTGTACCAATGAGTTCTAGGGTATTCCCCACTTTTATTTCAAGCCTATTTAATGTGTCTGGTTTCATGTTGAGGTCTTTGATCCACTTGGACTTCAGTTTTGTGCAGGGTGATAAGTATGGATCTATTTTCATTTTTCTACATGTAGACATCCAGTTGGACCAGCACCATTTGTTGAAGATGCTATCTTTTTCCATTATATGGTTTTGGCGTCTTTGTCAAAGATCAGGTGTCCATAAGTGTGTGGGTTTATTTCTGGGTCCTCTGTTCGGTTCCATTGATCCACCATTCTGTTTCTATGCCAGTACCATGCAGTTTTTAAAACTGTTGCTCTATAGTACAACTTAAGATCAGGGATGGAGATACCTCCAGAAGATCTTTTATTGTAGAGGATTGTTTTAGCAATTCTGGGTTTCTTGTGATTCCATATGAAGTAGAGAATTTTTCTTTCCAGGTCTGTAAAGAATTGTGTTGGTAATTTGATGGGCATTGCATTGAATCTGTAGATTGCTTTTGGTAAGATGGCCATTTTTACTATGTTAATCCTACCAAGCCATGAGCATGGGAGATCTTTCTATCTTCTCATATCTTCTTCTAGTTCTTTCTTCAGAGATTTGAAATTTTTTTCATATAAGTCTTTGCCTTCCTTGGTTAGGGTTACTCCGAGGTACCTTATGTCATTTGTGGCTATTGTGAAGGGTGTTGTTTCCCTAATTTCTTTCTCAGCCCTTTTTTCTTTTGTATACAGGAGGGCTACTGATTTTTTTGAGTTAATTTTGTATCCAGCCACTTTGCTGAAGGTGTTTATCAGCTGAAGGAGTTCTCTGGTTGAATTTTTGGGATCACTCATGTATACTATCATATCATCTGCGAATAGTGATAGTTTGACCTCTTCCTTTCCAATTTGTATCCCCTTGATCTCCTTTAGTTGTCTTATTGTTCTAGCTAGGACTTCAAGTACTCTGTCGATGAAATATGGAGAGAGTGGGCAGCCTTGTCTTGTCCCTGATTTCAGGGGCACTGATTTAAGTTTCTCTCCATTGAGTTTGATATTAGCCATAGGCTTGCTGTATATTGCCTTTACTATATTTCGGTATGTGCCTTATATTCCTGATCTCTCCAAGACTTTAAACGTGAATGGATGTTGGGCTTGTTAAATGCTTTTTCAGCATCTAAGGAGATGATCATGTGGTTTTTTTTCTTCGGTTTGTTTATATGGTGGATTACATTGATGGATTTTTGTATGTTGAACCACCCTTGCATACCTGGGATGAAGCCTACTTGGTAATGATGAATGATATCTTTTATGAGTTCTTGGATTTGGTTTGTAAGTATTTTATTGAGTATTTTTGCATCAATGTTCATAAGAAGGATAGGTCTGAAGTTCTCTTTTTTTCTTGGGTCTTTGTGTGGTTTAGGTATCAAGGTGACTGTGGATTCATAGAATGAGTTTGGTAATGTACCTTCTGTTTATATTTTGTGGATTAGTTTGAAGAGAATTGAAGTTAGCAGTTCTCTGAACATCTGGTGAAATTCTGCACTGAAACCATCTGGCCTTAGGCTTTTTTTGGAAGGGAGACTTTTTTTTTTAGGTGATTGACAGAATTTTATTCAGCCACAGGAAAAACAAAATTATGAAATTTCCAGGAAAATGAATGGAACTAGGAAACATGATATTAAGGGAGATGATCCAGGCTCAGAAAGACAAACAATTCATTTTTTTCTATTATGTGGTTCCCTAGGGTTTTTTTGCCTTTTTTATTTATTAATTATTATTATTTATTCACTTTGTATCCTGGCTCTGGCTGCTTCTCTCATCTCCTCCCAATCCCACCGTTATAGGATAAACATCCTAAAATCTATACTACTAAAGAAGATAAACAACAAGGAAGACCCTAGCGAAGATGTTTAATCCTTGTTTAGAAGGACAAAAGTGATAGCATTGTAAACAGGAGAAAGCAGGGAACAGGACAGGAGCCTACCACAGAGGGCCGCTGAAAGACTCCACTAACTGAGGTATCAAAGCAGAGGCTGAGACTCATAGCCAAATTTGGTCATTTTTCATGGAATTTTATGAAAGAAGGGGGAGAGAGAAGAACCTGGAGGGGACAGGAGCTCCAAAAGGAGACCAACAGAGCTTTTAAAAAACTGGGCCCTGGGGTCCCTCCAGAAACTGGTACCCCAACAATGGACCAAGCATGGAGAGGACTTAGAACCCCTGCTCAGATGTAGCCCATAGACTCATTGTTCAAATAAGTTCCTTAGTAAGGGAAGCAGGGGCATGAACTCAGTGGCTGGCTCCCTGATCATGTCCCCCTGGCCACAGAGGAAGAAAATGCAGCCAGTCCTGAATAGACCTGATAGGCTAGGGTCAGAAGAAGAGGAGGAATGGAGACTTTTGATGAGTGTTTCTATTTCCTTCTTTCAGCCTGATCTTGATTTAGCTTTGGTAAGTGGAATCTATCAAGAAAATTGTCCATTTCATTTAGATTTTCAAATTTTGTGGCATATAGGTTTTTGTATTAAGACCTAATGATTGTTTAGATTACTTCACCGTCTGTAGTTATGTCCCCTTTTCATTTCTGATTTTGCTGATTTGGACAGTTTCTCTCTGCCTTTTAGTTAGATTGGCCAAGGGCTTTTCTATCTTCTTGTTTTCTCAAGGAAACAGCTCTTGGTTTCATTGATTTTTTGAATTGTTTTATTTGTTTCTAATTCATTGATTTCTACCCTGAGCTTGAATATTTCCAGCCTTGTACTCCTCTTGGGTGTGTCTGCTTCTTTTTATTCCTAGGGCATTCAGGTGAGCTATAAGTTCCTCGTATGCAATTTTTCAAATTTCTTCTTGAAGGCATTTAGAACTATGAACTTTCCTCTTAGCACTGCTTTCACTGGGCTTGTCAAATGCTTTTTCAGCATCTAAGGAGATGAGCATGTGGTTTTTCTTCTTTAGTTTGTTTATATGGTGGATTACACTGATGGACAAAATCCATTCTGGAGTGTGTACACTATATACTTTACCCAGCAACACAATTAGGTCATTAATACTGAACTGCTGTTCTTACTCAATATGCTAATAAAATCCAAAATAATTAGAGTTCACATTATAGATAGCACATAATATGTAGATTAATATCTTCAGCAAGCTGAGAATATCTCAAAGGTAAGTTATCCCTTTTCTCAGACACATTTAAGCAATTCAGGTACAGAAGTATTTTGTAGTAGAATTATAAGTCATAGGCTGAATTTCCTTTTTCTTTTTTTAACATAAAACCCTTTTTATGAAACTGACACAGATAAAGAAAATGAAAAAAATTTGAATACTTATGAGTGCAGAAGTATCAGAATTCTAAAAATAGCCTGAAATCAATTGCAATCTATACACCGTGAGACACTCCTTTGATTCCAGCCCTTCTTGAAGCAGAAGCAGGCAGATGTCTCTGAGTTCTAGGCTAGGCAGGTCTACAAAGCAAGTACAGACCATCAAGGATAAGTAGAGAATCTCTCTCAAAAACAAAAAAATCTATAGTCCTAAGAAAGCTAAAAAACAAGAAGGACCCTAAGAAAGATGCTTAATCCTCATTCGGAATAGCCAACAGATAGACATCAGAAGTAGAAGAAAAGGAACAGGACAGGAACCTTCCACAGAGGACCTCTGAAGGAATCTACCCACCAAGGTATGGAAGGAGATACTGAGACTCATGGTCAAACTTTGGGCAGAGTGCTGGAAACTTTATGGAAGAAAAGAGAGATGGAAAGACCTGGAGGGGACAGGAACTCCACAAGTAGAACAACAGATACAAGAAACCTGGGTTCGGGGGCACCTGCAGAGACCGATACTCCAACCAAGGACCATGCATGGAGAGGATCCAGACCTCTGCTCAAGAGAAGCCCATAAGCTGCTCAGTTTCCAAGTCAGTTCCTTAGTAAGGGGTGCAGGAGCTGTCTCTGACATGAACTCAGTGGCAGGCTCTCTGATCACCTCTCCCTGGTGAGTACAGCCTACCAAGCCACAGAGGAGGATGGTGCAGCCAGCATTAATGAGACATGATTGACTAGGGTCTGATAGATGGACAAGAGGACCTCCCCTTTCAGGGTACTAGGGAAAGGGCATGGGGTAGAAGAGGAAGGGTGGTGGGACTGGGAGAGAGAGGGCTACAGAAGGGGATACAAAGTGAATAAATTATAATAAATAAATAATCTAACTAATTAATTAATTAAAAAAACAAAAAATCCCCAAAAACTATATAGAATGTTTAGTAAGAAAAGTCATTTATACTAAAGAAAACCAAATTATATTTTGTGATTTTAGGGCAATACTAATTACAGATAAACAATACTACGAACTAATGTCTAGAAAACCCTGCAAATCAAGGAAGAAGGAAAAGAGAGGGAAAAGGAACTACCTGATGTTTAAAGTCAAGCTGTAAACAGAGGATCAAGGTAGGAGAAGAAAAGTTTACATAGTATTGACGAAGCAGTTAAATAAATGGGTGAGTTTGGAAGAAGCAGCCAAATGGCATTCTTCTTCTGTTCTTACCTCTTTGCAAGGTGATAGGGATCAAAAATAGTGTTTAAAGTATTTTTTTTGTTAATCTTTTTTTATTTTTTATATTTTATTTTATTTTATCCATCAATTACACTTTATTCATTCCCCCCATAAGCCCCTCCCTCCTCCCCTCCCAATCCCACCCTCTCTCCTCCCTCTGCTTGCATGCCACTCCCCAAGTCCACTAATAGGGGAGGTTCTCCTCTCCTTTCTGATCTTAGTCTGTCAGTTCACATCAAAAGTGGCTGCATTGTCCTCTACTATGGCCTGGTAAGGCTGCTCCCCCCCAGAGGGAGGTGATCAAAGAGCAGGCCAATCAGATTATGTCAGAGGCAGTCCCTCTTCACATTACTATGTAACCCAATTGGACTCTGAACTGCCCTGGGCTACATCTGTGCAGGGGTTCTGGGTTATCTCCATGTTTAAAGTATTTTAATCAATGTATCTTCTGTTGAGGAACACCTCTATCTCACTACCATTTTTCACAATCTTTCTGTATCTGAAAATAAACCTGCATTTAAACCACAAATATTTTGCCATAATACTGAATCTGTTGATACAGGTTTGTTTTGTATAATACAATACCATAGGTAAATACTTACTTTTCCAGAAACAATGATGATGAAGAAATACATTTTAAAAATTAGATTAATAATTTTAATATGTGTATGACATATATATATATATTTTTTTTTCTGGGCTATAGCTAAGCCCAATTTTCAAATAATAATTTTTTAAAAGCTCTGGAGTTGGAGTTTAATAACTTTCAAAGTAAATTAGATATTGTTGATGATTATTATTATTTACATTTTTAATAAAAATAGTCTTAATACAGTATATTCTGATTATGAGTTCCCTTTCTCCAACACTTCACAGATCTTCTTCACTTACCCACCCACCCCACTTGATTGTCTGAATCCAATTTGTTCTCTCAAATGTGACTACTTGCTTTTCTAACAAGTACCAAGGTGATATTCACTCCAGGATTCCAGAAAGCACACTTTGAGAACTGTGTTTCCAGAGCAAATGACAGCATCTGGTTGGCTATCTGATACAAGCTACTGTCCAGAACAGGTTGCTGTGTGTGTTAAGAATGGTGAGGAAATTTTTCTCAGATAAAAATTAGGATTTGAATTTAGAAGACAGGAATAATATCTTCTGGAGTTGTGGGAAAGGTGAGACCTCATCACAGACTATGAGTTTAGGACCTTCCTATGACAAGATAAAAAGGCATCCTAAAATATGAAGTGACCATCCTACACTATGAAGGCTACAGATAACACAGAGAAACTAAAAAATGAAAGAAGCTAGAAACAAGTAACCCTAAGAGAATTTAGCTTTAGGTGTCCTGAATTACTGTCACAAGAGTAAGTTGGTGTGATAAGTCTGTTCATCCAAGGCATTACTTTCTAGTTCTCAGATTTTCACATCTTCTAAATAAAAAAACAACCGAAAGCCTAATCTCTATTTTAACTTGAAAAACAAAAACCAAATTTATTCCAGAATTCATGCTTAAACAAATCATCAGCATCATTTCAAACATTGCCTCTGTATTCATCTTTCATGTCAACAGTGTTAACAGTTTGGATGTTGCATCTTCCAAAAGCAGATTAAACATTCTCTTGCATTACAACACCATGGCATGACATTTCTATATTTGGCCCCAGTGTTAATGATGTTCCATGCTGACCCTCAGAGCTGGAGGAGAAGCACAGCTTTGACAGCAGTGTTTACATGAATGTTTGGTAAGTATCTGTCTGCACCAAGGACTCTACAAGAAGTGGAACACAAAAGAAGCCAGGGAACCTCTGGGGCTTCTGCCACTTAAAAGCATAATCTACTGTGTTCCTTGAATTTCAAATCAATGCTGAGATTGTTCTCCTCATAGCTCAGATTGTAATTTATGTATTATTTACTCAAAACCATAGAAAGCAATTACTGTTTCTAAAGAGGTTTTTAAATGTGGAGGTCAGAATTCTGTGAGCACAGGCTGTTCTTGCTTTTATGTCTGATCTTTGTTTTATGTCTGTAGTCGTGGAGATTGAATAGACTTGACAGGTTAAACTCAGTTTTAAGAATACTATCTGATCTTGATCTCCCTCCAAATCATTATGCATTTAACCTCTGAAAGTAAAGAGGATGTCAGGAAAACTTGCTGTATAGACAACCAGAACATTCTATATTTAGTATACGTTAATGTGGGCAAAGGAAAACACTCACACTCACTTTGTACAAAGTAATTGCCTTTATTAGAGTCTCACAGCTTTATGTGGACATTGCCCTGTATTCTTTGTTCAAGAATTTGTGACCTTGTAAGAAATTTAATAACTTTAAATTTCCAAGGATTCATAAATATCAACTTCATACTCTTAAAATAATATGTCTGAAAAAATGTATTAGTATGTCTGTCATGGGGAAAGATAAAAAGAAGCTCAGTGCTGTGTTACAATACCCAGTTTCTACAAATAATAGATCAAGTTATAAAAAACTTAATCAGTATTACAGTGTTCTACATGTTATCTTGCCCCCATAAATCTTGGGTGGAAATATACTTTCCTTATAGCAAAGTCTTGCAAAAGGGAAAGAAAGAGAAATACTAAAGAGAAGAGAAAGCAAGAAAACTAAGCAGAAGCAGATTCATCCTTCCTGCTGATGGGTTGTGTGTTCACCTGACTGACATGTGTGATCATTCTCAGCAAGATAAAATTGTTTGAATTTCCAAATCAAGCTCTTCTTGAAGTTTGTTCCATCCCTTAGATTTCTAATTTACATGAGCCAATACATCCTTTGAAAACAACAACGACAAAACACAATTTAATGTAGTTTGTAACAATTTAAATTATAACTGAAAGACCTTGAATAATCTGTTTCCATGTAAGGACTGGTTCAACAACATAATGAGGATGAGATAATCATTTCAATTCTTCTTTGTTAATTGATACAGATTCATTCTTTCTAATGTGACTGAGACATCTTTACAGATACATGTTCAGATTGCTCATTTATTCTTGTAATACATGCTTTAATTTTTGTATTAACTTCATAAATTATTAAACTAGCTTGGAATACATGTGCTGACATTTTAAGTAAGTCTTTGAGAAGAACAATCTATATTAATTATGGTATCACCCTCCTACACAAAGATATCTATAACAGAATGTCTTAGGACATTATTAACTACTACATTATTAAATGATAATTTCAGATTCTTAGACTCTAAGGGCCAACCCTGCAAATTATGTTCAACTCTACATAATTGTCATCTCTTTCCGTACCCTTCTGGCTGTAGAGCCTATTTGGATATCATCTTACAAACACTAATTTGCAAAAACAAACAAACCAAAAACAAAACCCACTTTTTAAAGTTTTTATAATTTTTATTATTTATTACAGTCTATTCACTTTGTATCCCAGCTGTAGCCCCCTCCTTCATCTCCTCCCAGTCACACCCTTCCTTCCTCTTTTTCCCCTATACCTCTCCCTAATCCACTGATAGAGGAGGTACTCCTCTCCTTCTATCTGGCCCTAACCTATCAGGTTTCATCAGGAATGGCTGCATTGCCTTCCTCTTTGTCCTGGCAAGGCTGCACTTCTTCCCCTCCAGAAGGAGGTTATTAGAGAGCCGGCCACTGAGTTAATGCCAAAGACAGCCTCTGTTCCTCTTACTAGGGAACCTACTTGGAGACTGAGCTGCCTATGGGCTACAGCTGAGCAGGGGTTCTAGGTCCTCTCTATGCATGGTCCTTGGTTGGGTGATTGGCCTCTGCAGTGATTCCTGAGCCCAGAACTTTTGGCTCTGTTGGTCCTGTATCCTTCAAAGAAAATGTTAAACCAAAAATTTCCTGACAAAGACCATCCAAGAAATCCGAGACAAGATGAAAAGACAAAACCTAAGAATAATAGGAATAGAGGAAAAAGAAGATTCCCTGCTCCAAGGCCAAGAAAATAATTTCAACAAAATCATTGAAGAAAATTTCCCCAACTTAAAGGAGAGACCAATAAGAATTCAAGAGACCTACAGAACACCCAATAAATTAGACCAGAAAAGGAAATCCTCCCACCACCTAATAATCCAAACAGTAAGTATACAGAACAAAGAAAAAAATACTAAAAGCTGGAAGAGAAAAAGGCCAAGTAACATATAATGGCGAACCCATTAGAATCACACCTGACTTTTCAACAGAGACTATGAAAGCCAGAAGGGCCTGGACAGATATCATGTAGATCCTAAGAGAACATATGTCAGCCCAGGCTACTATACCCTGCAAAATTCTCAGTCCTCATAGATGCAGAAAACAAGATATTCAGTGACAAAGACAAATTTTACCAATACCTCCAAACAAATCCAGCATTAGAGAAGACACTAGAAGGAAAAATACAACCCAAGAAAACTAGCTAGTTCCAAGAAAACACAGGGAATAATTAACCTCACTGGAGCAAAACAAAAAGCAACCAAGCACTCAAACCTATGACCACAGCCAACATCAAAATCAAAAGATCAAACAGCCACTGGTCATTAATCTCTCTCAAGATCAATGGACTCAATTCTCCAATAAAAAGACACAGACTAACAGAATGGATATGTAAACAAAACCCAGCAATCAGTTGCATACAAGAAACACACCTAAGGCACAATGATAGACATTACCTGAGGGTAAAGGGTTGGAAGACAGCTTTCCAAGCAAATGGACCCAAGAAGCAAGCAGGAGTAGCCATAGTATTATCTGATAAAATAGACTTTCAACCAAAATTAATCAAAAGAGATGGGGAAGGACACTTCATACTCATCAAGGGAAAATTCCACCAGAAAGACATCACAATCCTGAACATCTATGTCCCAAATACAAGGGCACCCACATTTGTAAAAGAAACATTGATAAAATTTAAACCACATATAGATCCCCACACATTAATAGTGGGAGATTCCAACACTCCACTCTCAACAAAGGACAGGTCAACAAAACTGAAATTAAGCAAAGAAACAATGTCTCTAACAGAGGTCATGAATCAAATGGATCTAACAGACATATATAGAACCTTACATTAAACACAAAATAATTTACCTTCTTCTCAGCACCTCATGGAACCTTCTCCAAAATAGATCATATAGTTGGACATAAAGCAAGCCTAAAAAGATACAAGAAGATTGAAATAATTCCTTGTATTCTGTCTGATCACCATGGACTAAAACTGGACCTCAACAACAACAGAAATAGCAAAAAGCCTACACAAACATGGAAACCGAACAAATTGCTACTAATGACAGTTGGGTCAGGGAAGAAATAAAGAAAAAAATTAAAGTATTCCTAGAACTCAATGAATATGAAGACACAACATACCCAAACTTCTGGGACACAATGAAAGCAGTACTAAGAGGAAAGTTGATAGCACTAAGTGCCTTCAAGAGGAAATTTGAGACAGCTCATTCAAGCAACTTAATGGCTCACTTAAAAACCCTAGAAAAAGAAGAAGCAGACACACCAAATAGGAGTAGATGGGTGGAAATAATCAAACTCAGGGCTGAAATCAATCAATTAGAAACAAAGAAGGTGAAAAGCAGCAAACCAAGTAATCCAATTAAAAAATGGGGAACAGAGCTAAACAGAGAATCTTTTGCAGAGGAATATCGAATGGCAGAGAAACACTTAAAGAAATGCTCAACCTCATTAGCCATCAGGGAAATGCAAATCAAAACAATCCTAAGATTTCAACTTATACCCATCAAAATGGCCAAAATGAAAAACTCAAGTGACAACACATACTAGAGAGGTTGTGGAGAAAGGGGAACCCTTCTCTACTGCTGGTGGGAATGTAAACTTGTACAACCACTCTGGAAAGCAATCTGGTGCTTTCTCAGACAACTAGGAATAGCACTTCCTCAAGATCCAGCCATACCTCTCCTAGGCATATATCCAAAAGTGGCTCAAGTACACAATAAGGACATTTGTTCAACCATGTTTGTAGCAGCCTTATTTGTAATAGCCAGAAGCTGACAACAGCCCAGATGCCCCTCAACTGAAGAATGGATGGAGAAATTGTGTTAGATATACACAATGGAGTATTACTTAGCAATGAAAATAAGGAAATTATGAAATTTACAGGTAAATGGTGGGACCTAGAAAGGATCATCCTGAGTGAGCTGTCCCAAAAAGCAGAAAGACACACACAGTATATACTCACTCATATAGACCTATAATATAGGATAAACCTACTAAAATTCGTACATCTAAAGAAACTAATCAAGAGAGAGGACCCTGACTAAAGCGCTCAATCCCCATTCTTAAAGGCAAAGAGGATGGATATCAAAAGAAGAAGAAAACAGGAAACAACCTAGGAACCTTCCACAGAGGGTCTCTGAAAACCTCTGCCCTGAAGGCTATCAAAGCAGATGCTGATACTTATGGCCAACTGTTGAGCAACGTGCAGGTAATCTTATGTAAGAAGTAGGAAATAGTAAGAGCTGAGGAGGGCGAGAACCACACAAGGAGAGCAACAGAACCAGAAAATTTGAACACAGGGAACTTCCCAGAGACTCATACTCCAACCAAGGACTATTCATGTTGATAACCTAGAACCCCTGCACAGATGTAGCCCCTGACAGTAAGTGTCCAAGTGGGTTGCATAGTAATGGGAAGAGGGACTGCCTCTGACAAAATCTGATTGGCCTGCTCTTTGATCACCTCCCCCTGAGGGGGGAGCAGCCTTACCAGGCCACAGAAGATGACAATGCAGCCACTCCTGATGAGATCTGATAGACTAAGATCAGGAGGATGGAGAGGAAGGCCTCCCCTATCAGTGGACTTGGGGAGGGGAATGGGTGAAGAAAGGGGAGGAAAGGTGGGATCAGGAAGGGGGAGGGAGGGGCTTATGGGGGGATGCAGAGTGTATAAAGTGTAATTAATAAAAATAAAAACAAAACAAACCAACAAAAAAGCGATCAGATAGCAAAGCAGATGCTACTGAAGGTGGGAGTCTAGATACCGATAGTGGGAGTGCAAAGGTACCAACACCTGCTTTAAAGTTTTTAAAATTACAACATCTTGAAAACGGAAACCTGATTCAAGATCAAGAGTAACAGGGACTGTCTCTGACATGAACTCAGTGGCTGGCTCTTTGATTCCCCCCCCCCAACCCCAGGGAAGAGGAGCAGCCTTGCTAAACCACAGAGGAGGACATTGCTGCCAGTCCTGATGAGAATTGATGAGACATTGCAGCCAGTCAGATGGAAGGGGAGGAGTACCTCCTCTATCTGTGGACTTAGAGAGGGGCAGGGAGGAGATGAGAGAAGGATGTTGGGATTTGGGAGGGAATGAGGGAGGGGGCTACAGCTGAGATACAAAGTAAATAAACTGTAATTAATATAAAAATAAAAATTAAAAAATTCAAGGGTAACACTCTAGAAAGTATTTTATCTCAGTAAAGAGTTCCTGTGTCTATTTCCAGAACTTCCCTCCCTGTCATTTGCCCTGATCATCCCTGATTTACCTACAGTCCTTCAGCAAGTTTAACCTTTGTAAAGTCATTTCCCTTCAGCTATCTCTTTTCTTAATCTTAAAAGAGGATAAATAAGGAGACACCTCATCAAGCATCAGACAGATTTAGTTTCTGGACAAAATGATAAATTTAGTCTCTTTGTTGTTGTGTTAGTGGAAAGAAATATAACTCGTCCAAGTCTCTGAAACTCTAAGGATTAACAGCTGAGATTTTCTCTCTGATAGTAAACTAAAGATTTGTGAAGCCAATTTCCAAAGCAATTAACACTGGGCAAATAACACTTCAGTAAACACTTTGGGAGACATTTTTTTTTTAATCTATCGCTGCTAGAAACATAAACCTATACTTTTGCAAACGTTATAGAGTGAATGGTTACATTTTTAATCATCATAAGTGACATCTCACTTGACTGAACTGAAGGAAGACTCATGTAAATTAGTAAAAGCCTGAAATACAATCTTTCTTTCAGAGAACTTATAGTACTTTAGTATTCAAATAATGACCAAAGTAATTATTTATTACTATGTACTAGACCTACAGAACATGTGTAATAATTTGAAAAACATAATTTTAAGTTACTAAATATTATTACTTGCAAACATTTCAATGTATTTACAATATTTTAATAGCATAAAAACATGTTTCACATATATAAAACTTATATACCCTTAATAACAATAAAAGCCAAAAATGATCTTCCTCATTTATCATGAAGACCATATCATGTTTTCCCATCTTTTCTTAGTTAAAATTGTTTTATTATACAATTTAAATTCAAAAAACTATTACAGGAAAAGTCATCTCTAACTTTTTATAAATTTAAAATATCCCCCATCCCAATACCAGATGAGTACATCTTTTACTTTTTTTAGTACTTGCAGATTACTTTGAAATGTGTAAATATTTCAAGTCAAATATTGGAGAAGTATGCAATTTCTGACAAGAAACATGTGTGATCCCAGGTAGCGACATTGTCTTATTTCTTCTTGTTCCTTAGAATATTGCTTATACTCATTCACTTCACTAAGAATAGGAAAGAACACTTTCAGTGTCCTTCCTCCCAAAGTTGTTTTCTTTATCTACATCTGGCTTTCAGATCTAAAGCTATCCCTTCCTTTATAAATAATACTTTAACATTTCTTGTCACAAAAATTTTCTGATTAGGTGTGGGAAGATGTGTTCATCACTACAGTATTTGCTTTGAAATTATGAGGACTTATATTTAATAGCTATCACTTATCCCCAAATAAATATAAATAAATAAACAGTTACAGTGGCAAATATTTGTATCTCAGCAGAGTCCTTATTATTCACCTTTAAGAGATTATTGGAGAAGTGGAATTATACATTAACACTTTCATTCTGAGCTTTTCGCTTGCATAGTTTATGAAGAGGACTCTAATGTGTTCATTTGATCTTTATAGGCAAAAGTTTCTCATTACACCTCACTTTGTCAGCATTTTCTTTTTTTGATATAATGATTTAGCAGAATGTGCCAAGAAAAAGACCTATTGTGTGTTTACTGTGATTGTTGTTGTCTAAGACTCCTAAATCTGTGATTGAGCAAAATCCCTAGCCATCATTACCTATTATCTTGTTTTATTATACTCTTATTTTCATTGGGTTCATTGGGTTCATGACATCTTTATTTTGTCAGATATTGAATATTAGCTTCTGTCTCCTTTCATCCAGTTTTTATTGCATTTCTATTCTAGTATTTTCTATCAACAGTTCTTCACTTGTAACTTTGGTTCAGTCTGGAAAATTTGTGTACCCTGCTATAGATTTTAAAATGTCAGAGTTTCATGCATGGAGTTTTCAACCCTCCTTCACATGTAATTTAGATTTTTCTTTCCTAGTATATTTCTTGGAAGGAGTTTTTCTACTTTGTTTCTTTCAGTTTGCCAACCTTTTTTTCTTCATTTTAGAAGCAATCATAACCTGGTGAACCTAAGAGTCTGACTGAAAAAATAAAGTAGTTAACTTTCAAGTAAAGATTTGTCTTCTCTTAAGAATGCGACATCAGTCTTCTGAGTTTCCTTACCTACCATGTCAGAAAGCTCAAATATTGTATATCCAAATTCATATGCTTTTCATGTATATCTTTATAAGCTTCAGGTCTGTTCCCTTTGAAGAATCATACAATATACATTAAATAGTTTTGTGCCTATTGATCACTAATGAAAGATAAATTTGTTGAATTCTGGGAAATTAACTTATTTACATTATGACAAGGTATTTTCAGGGAACAAGTATGTCCTTCTGATCTCAATCAATATTTGTAGGTATGGATAAATTCCCTATGGGGGGGAAAGAACAGAATGTACTAAAATAAACTGTTCATTTTAATTTAATATGATTTAATTTAATAATGATAATCATTTCATTTAATTTAATTATGATAATAATATGATGTTTGGCTATAAGAGCATCACTGCAGAATAGTTAGAAGACATTGTGACACTAAGGTATGTTCTGATAATAAGCATGTAACGTTTTCAATTTGAAATATATCTTCTTCATTATTAACATGGATTTTCAAGAAGAAATTAAAACTAAACTCATAAATACACGTTAGACTTGGTGAAGATACAGCGTTTTTCTTCTGTTTTGTTTGGCTGGCTGATTTTGTTTTTTTCAAGACACATTTAGATGATCTAGTTACTTTACAATCTTTCTTGTGCTACCTAGTCTCAATCCACAAAGACTGGTATCCTGGGGTAGAAAATGTCTCTCTTTATGCTTCCTCCCCATTTAATGTCCTTATGAGGAGATCACCACAGAGTTCTTCAAAGGGGAGTGATTCAGCACCCTAGGACCAATTGAGCAGCCAAGCTTCCCTAACCATCATCAGACACTTTTGAGGATGAACAACAGCGCCCCAGGAGGTGCAGTGCAAATCTAGCCCTTTAAACTCATTTACTTTAATTGCATAACATTTTAAATACTGCACGCCAGTGAGAGGCAGGTGGATCAGCAGGTGCAATCTGGCAATCTGCCAATAATAGCATCAGAAAAACAGCCCCACACAGAAGCAGGAAGCAAAAGAGACTGAGTGAAGAACTCCTGAGCTTAAAGTCTATTTCATCCCCTAATTGCAGCAGAGGGGAGGATTTCCATGCAATCTAAACCAAAACTGTTTTATTAGTTTTAGCTACTTTTAAATTTATTTATTTAGTCATTCACTTATTTATTTTTGGTTAAAAATGAGAAATTCTCAGAAATAGAGTTGTAGTCTAAAATCGTCCGAGTATTTTATAGTCACTTTATTGATACCTGTTTATAATTAAAGATTTAAAGAGAAAAATAATCATGAGGTAGGGATTTATTTTTAGTTTTTTTTCACATAAAATATAAATCATGCCATGCCACTTCTTGTGTGTAAGTGTTGATTCAACACAAGTGAGATATGATTACAATTTACTAAAGGCATCATGAAGTTAACTTCTAACTAATAACAAATTTCATGTTATTTTAGAATAAATTTGCTTCATCCTGGTTTTCTGGATATAAGAAAAAATAGAGTAGATTAATTAGAAAAATAGGGAGTTTTCTATACACAAGTGAAAATGTCAAAAATTAGGTAATTGTAGGTTCTCACACATAAAATCAATGTTATTGAATGTATACCAATTTTTAATTATGTTTTGTTTGTTTATGGAAATAGTAAGTAAAGATGAATATTGTTTAGTAGGTTTATTTGTAATCATCCATTCCACTGATAAATTACTTATTTATTCTTTGCTAAAGTTAGCCTGAGGTGTTAAACTAGTGGTGACTAAGAAGAGGTTTAATTTCTAGAACACCATGTCAGTGCTGTGCTTCTACTGTCACTCTTCCAAAGTGCAAAATAACTTGGTTATCATCAAATACGATACATTCTTTCAATAAAATGCTTAAAATTACATAGAGCAATGCAGAAAACAAAATAGCATAGGATGACTGTTTAGAATTAATTCTATTACTTTACATTACTGCAATATTTTATAATAGTACACATTTTCAGTCACATATTCTGAAAACACAGTGTATGTTATTTGTGTTTACTAAAGCTCAGAAGCCAACCACACAGTTGCTGTGCATATCACTTTCAAGCATTATATCCTCTACCATAGTGAGTTATTTACTTAAATATATAATTTGCAAAGGATATCAATAATTGAATGTAGGGATTATATAATAAATGATGTCACCTTGCATTTACAATCGAGTTGTTGACAACAGTGAAAATTCCAAGAAAAAAGGAGCTGCAGCAAAAAAGAAGCAGTCAAAGTAAGTCCAAAACACTTTTTAAAAATTATTATTTACAATAATATCCCATTGTATCCCTTTGTGTCCCATTGTAGCTCCTTCTCTCATCTCCTCCTGGTCCCACCCTCTGCCCCTTTTCTGTACCTATCCCTCTTCCCTAGTCCACTGAAAGGGGAAGTCCTCCTCCACTTCTATCTGACCCTGGTCTGTAAGGTCTCAACAGGACTTCCTGGATCCTCTTCCTTGGTCTTATTCAGAAGGGCAAACAGCATAGACACCTCTTCTACAGAATCTGTAGAAGAGAGGGAACAGGATGGGAGCCTAGCACAAATATTCTCAAAAAGACTCCACCCAGAAAGGATCAAAGCCGATGCAGAGACTCAGAGCCAAACTTTGGACAAAGTGCAGGGAATCTTATGGAAGAAATTGGAAATAGAAAGACCAAGAGGGGTCTGGAGCCCCACAAAGAGACCAACCAAGCCAAAATAATAATAATAATAATAATAATAATAATAATAATAATAATAAAAGCTGGGCTCAGAGTATCCTGCAGAGACTGAGCAGAGACTGATGCATCAAGGGCAGCACTTTTAAGATATGCAAATGTTCTACTGGTTACATCAGCCCTATTTTATGCCTTTTGTTTATTAAATATATATTAGTGAAAATGTGGACCATTTGATAATTCAGACAACATGCCCCATTTAGAAACATCCATCCCTGATGCTATTATATCTCTTCAAATGTGTGCCAGTCCCATAGCCTCAAGTGCACTCATCTGAAGGATGCACTCCTTTTAATAAGTCAACATTGCTTACATGTAAAATAAGATGTTTCTCATACCAGTGTACTGGGAGAAAAAGCAGAAGGAACAAAGCTTTAAAATACAACCACTCTAGAACTTTTGCTCCGATGTAACCTGTGGTAGCTCAGTAACCAAGTGGGTTTCCCTAGTAAGGGGAACAGAGAGTATTTCTGACATGAACCCAAGGGCAGGCTCTTTGACCTCCTCACGCCCAAAAGGAAGGAGCAGCCCTGCTAGGCCACAGAGGAGGACTTTGCAGCCAGTCCTGAAGATACCTGATAAAAAAGGGTCAGATGAAAGGGGAGGAGGTCATCCCCTATCAGTGGATTTGGAAAGGGACAGAAAGGAGATGAGGGAGGGAGGGTAGGATTGGGAGGGAATGAGGGAGAGGGATACAGCTGGGATACAGAGTTAATAAAATGTAACTAATAAAAAAATACAACCACTCCATTTCCAAACAATGCAAATTCTAAATATGAAGTCAAAAGAAACCAGCACAATGAGACCTTCTACAAAGCATAATTGCACTCTCACTTAGTATATTTCAATAAACAGTAGTCATAATTGAAGTTTGTAAAATAAGTAGAGTGAGTTTCACCCATGATTCAGTTGTTGAAAACTCCTCTGGTGATGTGGGGGAAAAAAAAACTGATAAACCTAGGAATACTGGCACACAAATAATGGAAACAAAAAACAAACAAACTTTTTTTTAGCTCCAGTGTTTACCATCTTGGCTAACATTCCCAGGCAGAGGCAAGAAGGGACATTTGTAATTGCCTATGAGGCCTCTCAGGGGCCAGAAAACTGTTACAAGGGGATTTGATTTCATGAGAAAAAAAGAAACGAAAAGATTAAAATCAGTAATGCTGCATTCATTTGTGTAGTAAGAAGCCTGGCCAAAGATTATCTAGTGTGGGATTATCTGGATTCTGTCTCTCATTTCAATCTTATATAGTTTAAAGTCACTTGACTCCTTCATGAAAGTGAAAATAAATGAAAAAGATACTTATAAATGAAAGATACTTATAAATACTCATAAATAAAAATACATTAAAAACAAACCAGAAACTGAAACCAACAACAAAAATTATGTTATGTAAAATAAGGATTTGATATACATGATATACATATCTGAATAACAGAGAATGCAAAATACCTGAAATAGCAGCAAATATGAGTGGATATATCATTTGATATGCATGAAATGAAGTAAGTGTAATGTCTGCTTTAGCTTTTATTTATAACTGATCACATTTGCTTAACACCAGAGATATAAAGAAGTCAGAAAGGGAAGGCTCATTTCTCTTATTAGTAATAGAATGTTAGTAAGAATGGGGAGCTGATAAACCTAGGAATACTGGCACACAAATAATGGAAACAATAGTGGTTGGGCATCTCAGTTTGAAAGCAATAGGGATAAAGTCAGAGTCATCAATAATGTTTTGGTTCTGTATAATTTCTATTGAAAAATAAATTAATAGTTGATCCCTTAGAGTAATTTAAACAAAGGTGAGTTGAGTCTTGAATTCTCTACTCTCTCTGTCTTCTGTTGTTCTTTGTCTGTTGTATGAGCCAGAATCTTTGCCTGTCTGAATGCTATTTTGCAAATCTGACCATTTCCATCCCTCTGTCTATATCTATCTGTATGCTTAACAAAGATTATTTTCTTTGTATTGAAAAACACAGAAATAAACACATGAAGAAGCAGTGATCAATACTTTGCAAAAACCATTAACAGATTTTTTAAAAAACATAAGATAGAAAGCAATGGAGAAATACAACTGGTATCAATTTTTAGCCTCCACACAAATGTGTACAAACATTCACATAAGCATTCATATACAAATACATGCACACAACCAGCAAAATTACAAAAGAAGTGTGTTTATATGTATATCAGAAGCAAGCAATTTAGTCATGAATAAATTCCTGATCAGGGATGGACTAGGAATTGAAAAAAAAATGAGGTTGGGCTCAGAAAAAAAAAAAAAAAGAAAGATCAATTCAGCAGAATTTGGAAATAAGCACACAGAAAAAATTAAATCATAATGAAGAAATAGTAAAAGCATGGTTGACATGAGTTCAATTGGTTCCATAGTTCTACTAGTTGTAAATTAATTGATCTTATTTAACACATTGACAGTCATTGACAATAAAATTAGTAATGACCTATCATGAAAATTTCAGACTTAGTGTATTTAAAATTTTTAACATTTTTATTGATTTCTTGTGAATTTCACTTCATGTGCTCCAGTGTTATTCATTCCCCTGTTCTTCCATATCTTTTTTCTGCCCTTGCAACCCCTAAAGAAAAGAAAATGAAAAATCCTCTTACTGTGGAAGCAGAGTATACCCTGAGACAGTACCGGTTCCTATTACTGGGTATACTTTAAAGAGCTACTTTCTATTATGCTTTAGTTTGCATCATATTTTCACTTATAATATCTTAATTAATCCACCTGATTCAGGTAAGCTAACACTTCTGCAAATTATCCAGCTCAGCCTGGCATGCTGAGCTACATGCCCATATCATCTTAATAATTTTAAAGCAGAGTTTTAAAGCAGAGTATATCATAGTGTGTCACAGAGTATACCCCTTTTTTTTTTTTTTTCAAACAACTTCACTTGCAAATGTTCATTGCAAAGAGTCTGGTTAAATGTCCAGCATTGGTCTGGTAAAAGGCTTCTGAATTCTGCCACACTTTCAATACTGGATCCTCACTGGAACTCTTCTCAGATATCCTGTTGTTGCCTTTTGTCAAGGAGATCCTGCAAGGTTGAATTCTGTAAGCCTGGACCCTTAACTGATCCAGAAGTTCAGAGATGAGGTATATGTTGGGTGGGCCAACTCAACTTCCTGGATCTGGGCCTTGTTGGTAACTGAGTTGTTCTGCCGACCAGGTCTCCTGCACCCATGTCACCAGGACCAGCTCTCCAGTAATTCTCTGAAGAGTGGTGGTATCAGCTCTCATGCTCTCATGCCCTCTGCTGGTTCATTTGAGCCTCTTTCTCCATGCCCAGCCCTACTGAAATGTTCAGGTAAGGCATAGGCTGCCTTCTGGTTGGGGGAAGGGAATGTCTCTTGCTCTTAGACCCTCAGGTAGTCAGTTATCCCACTCTGCTCTGGTGAGGTGTGGTCTCATCTCTCCTGCCTGCCTCTGCATCTCTCTTGTACCCACACCACTGTGGTGTGAGGGTCTTACTGTGTTTCTAACTGATATACCAAAACAATCACACTACATAAAGGACCAGAAGAACGTTACTAAAGAAATGTATAAAAACGTGACAATATAACTATACACCTCCTTAGTATATATATTCTGAGAAGGATGTGAACAGAGTTATGGAGAATTACAGGGCTTAAAGGATTTGGAGAACATGGCAAAAACAATGAGATACTTTGGTCATGCCTTTCTTGGTAACTGCTCATTATAAATGACAAATTAGTAAATTAATCAATATTTTTGAAGAAAATTGATCATTTAAAAATTTTTATTTTATTTTTTATTAATTATAGTTATTAACTTTGTATCCCAGCCTATACCACCTTCCCTCTTCTTATCCAATGCTCCTCTTTCAGTCCACTGAAAGGGGAGGTCCTCCTCCCTTTTCATTTGACCCTAGTCTGTCAGGACTATCAGGACTGGTTTGTCTTTTTCTGTGGACTAGTAAGGCTTCTCTTCCCTCAGGTGTAGGTGATCAAAGAGCCATCCCTGAGACAGTACCGGTTCCTATTACTGGGTATACTTTAAAGAGCTACTTTTTATTATGCTTTAATTTGCATCATATTTTCACTTATAATATCTTAATTAATCCACCTGATTCAGGTAAGCTAACACTTCTGCAAATTATCCAGCTCAGCCTGGCATGCTGAGCTACATGCCCATATCATCTTAATAATAAACCATCTGTTTTAAAATGCAAGAATAGAAAAAATGAACACACTGTTGTTGCTTTTCTTTATCATGTATTGCTACCCCTGCTACTGAAGTTAAAAATTAAACTGACATAAAGAGCATAAATACAAATAAAATCTTAATGTTATATGCAAATATCTCACATAATGAATACACATCATCTCAAAAAATCTTCAGGAAAATTTAGCACAGTGGTTTTTCAACCTTCCTAATGGTACAACACCTTAATACAGTTTGTCATGTTGTGGTAACCCCTATCCATAAAATTATTTCCATTGCTACTTCATAACTGTGCTTTTTCTAGTTATGAATTGTTACATATATATTTTTGATGGTAGAAATTTGTCAAAGAGGTCATGAGCCACAGGTTGAGAACCAGTGCTTTAGCAGCTTGATGTTTTCTAAATCAATAATGAATAATAATTCATAATAATAATCAATAATGAAAATTGAATACCGCTCATAAATTATAATTTAGATTTTTATCAGAAAGTAAATACATCTCAATATTGCTGGTAGTGATGAAAAATGGTACTTAGCCTAGACATAAAGAGTGAAAAGATAAACTATAAACAGAATTTTAGAAATTAATCTGTGACCATGAAGTATATAGAAAACACATATACCCAGTAAAAGACAAAGAAAATGTTGACAGATTTAATTACAGTGAACACAAATTGTAATGCTGGAGAGCAAAATAGTTTATCCTCAAGTTGAGAGAATAAAAATAAATGCTTACATTTTTTTGGAACTGATTAATAAAATATCTAAAGGCATTCCGCATACTGTTAGAGGAAAGGAAGCCACAAATAAAGAAAATTAACATTTTACAAAAGTTAATTAGGCCTATAATGTAGGCCAACCAATTTTATCTCACTTTTTAAAAAAGAAATGAAAAAAAGGGAGAAGTAGAAGTATTATTTTTCACCCACTATTGAGTCATTAATTTTGGACAAATACAATAAAAAGCAGGAAGCTAGAATGCATAATTTATAGAATTATAGGATTTAATCTTACTTTGAAATATTATTTGTAAAGTTAATAGATAAATGTTAAAACTATGAACTTACATTTTCATTTATACAATGACAGACATACCTATACACTACACATTTATAATATTCATATTCCATATATCTCTATAGGATATATTGAATTATTTTGGAATAAATGAAATAATCACCTCACAGTGAACAGGTATTTTTATTTTGTATTGATGAAAAGTAATTGTGCTTAGTTAGGAGTAAAGACACTTGCATATAAGTATATCATTATTTTGACCACCTTCACTCCCATTACCACTTCTTTCTACTTCTATCACTATACTTCCATTACAGCTAATCTTCCTACATATGTCATAAATATGAATTATCTTTGGTATCTAAATGTAAAGATCTAGAACCCATAAATGAGGGAAAACATTATGTTCTTAAAATTATTATTATTATTTACTTTGTATCCCGGCTATAGCCCCCTTTCTCATCTCCTCCAGGTCCCACCCTTCCTCCTACTTTCCCCCTATGTCCCTCCTCTAGTCCACTGATAGGGGAGGCCATACTCCCCTTCTATTTGACCCTAACCTATTAGGTCTCATGAAGCCTGGCTGCATCATCTTCCTTTGTAACCTGGCAAGACTTTACCCACAGGAGGAGGTGATCAAAGAGCCTGCCACTGAGTTCACTTCAGAGAGAACCCCTGTCCTTTTACTAGGAAAAACACTTGGAATCTGAGCCTTCTATGGGCTTCCTCTGAACATGGTCCTTGGTTGGAGTATAAATCTCTATAGAACCCCCTGGGCTCGGGATTATTGGCTCTTTTGTTCTCCCCGTGGACTTCCCATCCCTTCTAGATCTTTCCATCTCCCTCTACTACCATAAGGTTTCCTGTACTCTGCCCAAAGGTTAGCTATGAGTCTCAGTATCTCCTTTAAAACCCTGGTGGGCAGAATCTTTCAGAGGTCCCCCATGGAAGCCTCCTGTCCTGTTCCTTGTCTTCTACTTCCTTTGCCTACAATGTTTGCCCTTCTGAGTGATGTTTCAGCATCTTTCCTAGGATCCTCTTTGTTTTTAGCTTCTACAGGAATACAGATTTTAGTATGTTTATCATATATTATATGTCTAATATCCACTTATAAGTGACTATATACCATACGTGTCTTCCTGCTTCTGGGTTAACTCACTCAGGATGATCTTTTGTAGTTACCACCATTTCCCTGCAAATGTCATGATTTCCTTGTTTTTAATTGCTGAGTATTATTCCACTGTATCCATTTCTCTGTTGAGGAACATCTAGGTTGTCTTCAGATTCTGGCTATTAAAAATAAAGGTGCTATGAACATAGTTTAAGAAATGTCCTTATTAAATAGTGGGGCAACTTTTGTGTATATGCCCAGGAGTGGTATAACTAGATCTTGAGGTAACACTATTCCTACTTTTCTTAGAAAGCACAAGATTGATTTCTAAAGTGGTTGTACAAGTTGAGATTCCTACCAGGAATGGAAGAGGGTTCCCACATCCTCTCCAGCATGTGTTGTCACTTGAATGTTTGATCATAGCCATTCTGATGGGTGTGAGGTGAAATCTCAGGGTCACTTTTATTTGCATTTCCCTGATGTCTAAGGAGGTTGGGCATTTCTTTAAGTGTTTCTCTGTCATTCGATATTCCTCTGTTGAGAATTCTGTTTAGCTTTGTACCCCATTTTTAAAATTGGGTTACTTATTTTGTTGATGCTTATCTTTTTGAGTTCTTTATATATTTTGGATATTAGCCCTCTCCTTTCCTAGTCTGTAGGCTCTCATTTTGTTCTGATGACAGTGTCCTTTGCTTTACAGAAGATTTTCATTTTCATGAGGTTCATTTGTTGATTGTTGATCTTAGAGCCTGTGCTGTTGATTTTCTGTTCAGGAAGTTGTCTCCTGTGCCCATGAGATCAGGATTCTTCCCCAATATTTCTCCTAACTGATATAGTGTGTCTGGTTTTATGTTGACATTTTTTATACACTTGGACTTCAGTTTGTGCAGGGTGATAAGTATGGATCTATTTGCATTTTTCTACATGTAGATATCCAGTTAAACCAACACCATTTGTTGATGATGCTGTCTTTCTCCAATTTTATGGTTTTGACTTCTTTGTTCAAAAATTGTTTCCCTAGGTGTGTGGGTTTTTGTATGGGTTTTTGATTTGATTCCATTGATCCATAGACTGTCTTTATGCCATTCCACACTATTTTTATTACTGTTGATGTACATTACAGCTTGAGATCTGAGATGGAGATACCACCAGAAGATCTTTTATTTACAGAATTGATCTAGCTATTCTGCAGTTTTGTTTGTTTCTTTTGTATTTCCATATGAAATTGAGAATTGTTCTTTCAATTTCTGTAAAGAATTGTATTGTGTGTTGATGGGAATTGCATTGAATATGTAGATCGTTTTTGGCATGATTTCCATTTCACTATGCTCATCCTACTGATTCATGTTTATGAGAGATCTTTCTGTCTTCTGATATCTTCTTCAAATTCTTTCTTCAGAGACTTGAAGTATTTTTCATACAGGTTTTTCACTTCCTTAGAGTCACACCAAGGTACTTTATGTTATTTGTGCCTATTGTGAAGGGTGTTGTTTCCCTAAATTCTTTCTCAGTCCATTTGTCTTTTGTATACAGGAGGGCTTCAGTTTGTTTGTTTGTTTTTTTAATTTTATATCCAACCACTGCGCTGAAGGTGTTTATCAGCTGAAGGAGTTTGCTAGTAGAAATTTTGGGGTTACTCATATATACTATCATATCATTTGCAAATAATGGTACTTTAACTTATTCCTTTCAGAGTTACATCCCTTGATCTCTTTTACTTGCATTATTGCTCTACCTAGGACTTCAAGAACTCTGTTGAGATAAGGAGAGAGTGATTAGCCTTGCCTTGTCCCTGATTTCAGTGGGATTGACCTAAGTTTATCTCCATTTAATTTCAGGTCAACTACAGGCTTGCTATATATTGCTTTTACTATGTTTAGGTTTGTGCCTTCTAGCCCTGATCTCTTCAAAACTTTAATCATGAATGTGTGTTGTGTATTATCAAATGCTTTTTCAGGCCCTAAGGAGATAATAATATGATTCTTTTCTTCTTTCAGTTTGTTTCCATAGTGGATTAAATTGGTGGATTTTCATGTGTTGAACTATGCCTGCATGCCTGGGATGAAGCCTGCTTGATTGTGGTGGATGATATCTTTAATGTTTTCTTGGAATAGGTTTGCAAAAAATTTTGTTGAGTATTTTTGCATCAAAGTGCATAAGAAAGACTGGTCTAAGGTTCCCTTTCTTTGTTGGGTCTTTGTGTAGTTTAGGTATCAATATGACTGTGGCCTCATAGAATGAGGTTGGTAGTGTTCCTTCTGTTTCTACTTCTTGAAATACTTTGAAGAGTATAGGTGTTAAGTCTTCTCTGAATATTTGGTAGAATTTTATGTTGAAACCATTTGACCATGAGCTTCTTTTTTTTTGGGGGGGGGGAGGGTAGACTTTTGATGATTGCTTCTATTTCCTTGAATGATACAGGACTATTGAATCTATTTACTTGATATTTATTCAGCCTTGGTGAATGGAATCTATTAAGAAAATTGTCGGACAAAATGGCGGCGCCAAGAGGACACTGTGTCTAAGGAGCAAGACAGCAGTGTTAACAAAGCAACCAGGAGACTGAACTCAGGGACCTAAAAACCAGCGTTTGTAATTGCGAAGTGAGAGGAAAGCCTACTGTGTGGAAATTAATTGGAACGACCTCAGGTCACACAGTCAATACATGGCAAAGGTCCTGGGGACCAGCTGGCACACCCACCACCCGAGATCGGCGCACACAGCCTCCTGTGGCTCCCCCAGCCAGGACCGGGACACACAACCTCTGGCCCAGAGTGAGGCACTCAGCCTCCAGACCAGAGCGGAGACCTCAATTGCCAGCCCAGAGTGAAGTGCACAGCCTCTGGCCCAAAGCTGGGCACACAGCTACCAGCCCAGATCGGTGTACACAGCCTCGGGCCCACACTGGCCACCCCAGGCATCATATCAGACTGGGGAGCACAGCCTCTAGCCAAGAGTGAGGCGCCAAGCCTCCCACCCAGAGCAGAGTCCTTAGGTGCCAGCCAGAGAGGCATGCACAGTCTCTGGCTCAGAAGGGGACACACACTGCCAGTAAAGATCAAGCACAGAGCCTGGGGACCAGAATGGCTCCCATAGCTGCCATTCCAGACTTGGGTGCACAGCCTCCGGACCAGAGCGGAACACACATCCCAGACAGGAAAACATCCTAGACAGAAGCACATCCCAGACAAGAACACATCCCAGACAGGAACACATCCCAGACAGGAACACACAGCTTCCAGCCCAGAGTGAGGCGCCCAGCCTCCAGACCAGAGAGGAGCCCTCAGTTGCCAGCCTAGAGAGGAGTGCACAGTCTCCAGATAAGAGCAGCGCCCCCAACAGCCAGCTCATACTTGAGTGCACAATCTCCCAACCCAGAGCAGAGCACTCAGCCTCTGGCCCAGAGACTTGCTGGGCGTTCCTCTCACCTTCTCAGACAGAACTGTATGCCCCAGGGTACCAGACTGAGTTTCCCTGTTGGGAGAAAAACGCCATAGCTAGGGAATCAGCAGGTTCTTCAAGGGGGCTGTACCTGGAAAACTGTAAAAACAGCAGCAGCTCACTAAATTCAGAGCAAGGAGAAACTCAGCAGCCGGGCAGCTGTCTGTAGGATTTCTACAGGTAAGAGGAGAGCCCAACCCCCCGACTAACAAAGACCACAGCTACTACTCAGGTCTATACACCTGAGGTTAGCAGTGGCAATGCCTGAGAAACACTGGCCATACAGTGACCATACCCAAAAAGCAGAGGAGGCCTCCTTCAGGAAAAATCATATTCTGTCCAAGGGGATTCTCCCTACCTCAGGACTCCAGGAAGCACCAGAAACTTACAGCCAACACCTAAAACAGCCCAATGGGGAGAGGTCAGCATAAAAGCTCAACCAACAAAAGACATAACAGTATGACATCTCCAGAACAAAGCCATCCAGGGGCGAGCAGCCCTGGACACCCGAGCATACTAGAAAATCAAGAAGATGACCTTACATCTATGATGATGAAGAGGATAATAGAGGAAACAAATATAACATGTAAAGAAATAGAGGAAGATAAAATACAACAGACCATGGGTATCCATAAAGAAATGGAGGAAGTTAAAGACAAGCAGATTATGGCCATCCATGATGAAATACAAGAAGATGCAGCCAAACAGTTTGTGGCCTTCAGGGAAGAAATAATTAAATCACTGAAAGAAATAAAAGAAACAGAGTTGAAGGAACTAAAAGAAAAATAGGAAAATACAATCAGACAGGTGAAGGAAGTAAACCAAACAACTCAAGATCTGAAGATAGAATTGGAAAAATTAAAGAAAACACAAATGGAGGAAATAATGGATAGGAAGAATTTAAGGAAGAAAACAGGAACTACAGAGGTAAGCATAACCAACAGACTACAAGAGATGGAAGAAAGGATCTCAGGTATGGAAGATACAATGAAAGAAATCGATGTATCCTTCAAAGAAAATGTTAAACCAAAAATTTCCTGACAAAGACCATCCAAGAAATCCAAGACAAGATGAAAAGACAAAACCTAAGAATAATAGGAATAGAGGAAAAAGAAGATTCCCTGCTCCAAGGCCAAGAACATAATTTCAACAAAATCATTGAAGAAAATTTCCCCAACTTAAAGGAGAGACCAATAAGAATTCAAGAGACCTACAGAACACCCAACAAATTAGACCAGAAAAGAAAATCCTTCCATCACCTAATAATCCTACAGTAAGTATACAGAACAAAGAAAAAATACTAAAAGCTGAAGAGAAAAAGGCAAAGTAACATATAATGGCAAACCCATTACTTTTCAACAGAGCCATAACAGCCTGGACAGATATCATGCAGACCCAGAGAGAACAGAGATGTAAGCCAAGCTACTATACCCCACAAAACTCTCAGTTCGCATAGATGGAGAAAAGAAGATATTCAATGACAAAACAAATTTTACCAATACCTACACACAAATCCAGCATTACAGAAGATACTAGAAGGGAAAATACAACCAAAGAAAACTAACTACTTTCAAGAAAAAACACAAGAAATAATTAACCTCACTACAGCAAAACAAAAAGCAACCAAGCATACAACCTTATGACCACAGCCAATATCAAAATCAAAGGATCTAACAGACACTGGTCATTAATCTCTCTCAATATCAATGGACTCAATTTTACAATAAAAAGACACAGACTAACAGAATGGATGCATAAACAAAACCCAGCAATCTGTTGCATACAAGAAACACACCTCAGGCAAAATGAAAAACATTACCTGCGGGTAAAGGGTTGGAAGACAGCTTTCCAAGCAAATGGATCCAAGAAGCAAGCAGGAGTGGCCATTCTAATATCTGATAAAATAGACTTTCAACCAAAATTAATCAAAAGAGATGGGGAAGGACACTTCATACTCATCAAGGGAAAATTCCACCAGGAAGACATCAAATTCTGAACATCTATGCCCCAAATACAAGGGCATCCACATTTGTAAAAGAAACATTGATAAACTTAAACCACATATAGATGCCCACACATTAATAGTGGGAGGCTTCAACACTCCACTCTCATCAAAGGATAGGTCAACAAAACAGAAATTAAACAAAGAAACAATATCTCTAACAGACGTCATGAATCAAATGGACCTAACAGACATTTACAGAACCTTACATCCAAACACAAAAGAATTTACCTTCTTCTCAGCACCTCATGGAACCTTCTCCAAAATAGACCATACACTTGGTCATAAAGCAAGCCTAGAAAGATACAAGAAGATTTAAATAATTCCTTGTATCCTTTCTGATCACCAAGGACTAAAACTGGACCTCAACAACAACAGAAATAGCAAAAAGCCTACACAAACATGGAAACTGAACAACTTGCTACTAATGACAGCTGGGTCAGGGAAGAAATAAAGAAAGAAATTAAAGTATTTCTAGAACACAATGAAAATGAAAACATAACATACCCAAACTTGTGGGAAACAATGAAAGCAGTGCTAAGAGGAAAGTTGATAGCACTAAGTGCCTTCAGGAAGAAATTTGAGACAGCTCATTCAAGCAACTTAATGGCTCACTTAAAAACCCTAGAAAAAGAAGCAGACACAGCAAATAGGAGTAGATGGGTGGAAATAATCAAACACAGGGCTGAAATCAATCAATTAGAAACAAAAAATACAATTCAAAGAATCAATGAAACCAAAAACTGCTTCTTTGAGAAAATCAACACGATAGACAAACCCTTAGCCAAGCTAACCAAAAGGCAGAGAGACACCATCCAAATCAACAAAATCAGAAATGAAAAGGGGGACATAACTACAGACACTCAGGAAAATGAGGAAATCCAAACAATCATTAGGGTTTACTTCAAAAGTCTATATGCCACAAAATTTGAAAATCTAAATGAAATGGACAATTTTCTTGATTGATTTGACTTACCAAAGATGAATCAGGACCAGGTAAATAAATTAAATAGTCCTATATCCCCCAAGGAAATAGAAGCAGTAATCAAACATCTCCCATTCAAAAAAAGGCAAGGACCAGATAGTTTCAGCACAGAATTCTAACAGACCTTCAAAGAAAAGCTAACTTCAATTCTCTTCAAACTATTCCACAAAATCGAAACAGAAGCAACATTACCAAACTCATTCTATGAAGCCACAGTCACCTTGGTACCTAAACCTCACAAAGACCCAAACAAAAAAAGAGAACTTCAGGCCAATCTCCCTTATGAACATTGATGCAAAAATACTCAACAAAATACTTGCAAACCGAATCCAAGAACACATCAAAGATATTATCCACTATGACCAAGTAGGCTTCATCCCAGGTATGCAGGGATGGTTCAATATACAGAAATCCATCAACGTGATCCACCATATTAACAAACTGAAAGAAAAAAAAACACATGATAATCTCTTTAGATGCTGAAAAAGAATTTGACAAAATCCAACATCCATTCATGTTTAAAGTCTTAGAGAGATCAGGGATACAATGCACATATCTAAACATAATAAAGGCGATATACAGCAAGCCTATAGCCAGCATCAAACTTAAAGGAGAGAAACTTAAAGCAATCCGACTGAAATCAGGGACAAGACAAGGCTGTCCACTCTCTCCTTATCCCTTCAACATAATTCTGGAAGTCCTTTCTAGAGCAATAAGACAGTTGAAGGACATCAAGGGGATACAAATTGAAAAGAAAGAAGTCAAATTATCACTATTTGTAGATATGATAGTATATGTGAGTGACCCCAAAAACTCTACCATGGAACTCCTACAGCTGATAAACACTTTCAGCAAAGTGGCTGGATGCAAAATTAACTCACAAAATCAGTAGCCCTCCTGTATACAAAAGACAAGGGGTGAGAAAGAAATTAAGGAAACAGCACCCTTCACAATAGCCACAAATGACATAAAGTACCTTGGTGTAACCCTAAGCAAACAAGTCAAAGTCTTATATGAAAAAATTTCAAGTCTCTGTAGAAAGAAATAGAAGAAGATATGAGAAGATGGAAAGATCTCCCATGCTCATGGCTTGGCAGGATTAACCTAGTAAAAATGACCATCTTACCAAAAGCAATCTACAGATTCAAAGCAATCCTGATGAAATTTCCAACACAATTCTTTACAGACCTGGAAAGAAAAATTCTCAACTTTGTATGGAATAACAAGAAACCCAGAATTCTTAAAACAATCCTCTATAATAAAAGATCTTCTGGAGGTATCTTCATCCCTGATCTTAAGCTGTACTATAGAGCAACAGTTATAACTGCATGGTACTGGCATAGAAAAAGAATGGTGGATGAATGGAACTGAACAGAAGACCCAGAAATAAATCTCCACACTTATGGACACCTGCTCTTTGAAAAAGAAGCCAGAACCATACAATGGAAAAAAGACAGCATCTTCAACAAATGGTGCTGGTCTAAGTGGATGTCTACATGTAGAAAAATGCAAATAGATCCATACTTATCACCCTGCACAAAACTGAAGTCCAAGTGGATCAAAGACCTCAATATAAAACCAGACAGATTAAATAGTTAGAAGAAAATATGGGGAATACCCTTGAACTCATTGGCACAGGAGACAACTTCCTAAACAGAACACCAACAACATATGCTCTAAGATCAACAATCAATAAATGGGACCTCATGAAACTGAAAAGCTTCTGTAAAGCAAAGGACACCATCATCAAAACAAAATGACTGCCTACAGATTGGGAAAGAATCTTCACCAACCCTTTATCTGACAGAGGGCTTATATATAGTATATATAAAGAACTAAAGAGGCTGAAAAGCAGCAAACCAAGTAATCCAATTAAAAAATGGGGAACAGAGCTAAACAGAGAATCTTTTGTAGAGGAATATCAAATGGCAGAGAAACACTTAAAGAAATGTTCAATGTCATTAGCCATCAGGGAAATGCAAATCAAAACCACCCTGAGATTTCATGTTACACCCATCAGAATGGCCAAGATGAAAAACTCAAGTGACAACACATGCTGGAGAAGTTATTAAGAAAGGGGAACCCCCTCCACTGCTGGTGGGAATGTAAAATTTACAACCACTCTGGAAATCAATCTGGCACTTTCTCAGACAACTAGGAATAGTACTTCCTCAAGATCCAGCAATACCACTCCTTAGGCATATATCCAAAAGAGGCTCAAGTACTCAATAAGGACATTTGCTCAACCATGTTTGTAGCAGCCTTATTTGTAATATCCAGAAGCTGACAACAGCTCAGTTGCCCCTCAACTGAAGAATGGATGCAGAAATTGTGGTACATTTACACAATGTAGTATTACTCTGCAATGGAAAATAAGGAAATCATGAAATTTACAGGTAAATGGTGGGACCTGGAAAGGATCATCCTGATTGAGCTGTCTCAGAAGCAGAAGGACACACCAGGTATATACTCACTCATATAAACATATAATATAGGATAAACCTACTAAAATCTGTACATATAGAGAAACTGGTCTAGAGGGAGGACTCTGACTAGAATGCTCAATCCTCATCCCGAAGGTTAAAGAGGATGGGCATCAGAAGATGAAGAAGGCGCCAAACAGCCTAGGGGTCTGTTGGGGAGGGCCTCTGGGGGGCTCTGCCCAAAGGACTGTTGGGGCAGAAGCTGAGACTTAAGGCCAATGATCAGGCAGACTGCATGGTATCTTATGTAAGAAGTGGGAAATAGTAGAATCTGGAGAGGACGGGAACCCCAAAAGGAGAGCAACAGAACCAGAAAATTTGAACACAGGGGTCTTCCCAGAGACTCATAACCCAACCAAGCACCAGGCATGGATATGGCCTAGGGCCCCTGCACAGATGTGGTCCATGGCAGTTTAATGTCTAAGTGGGTTACATGGTGATGGGAGGAGGGACTGCTTCTGGCATAGTCTGGTTGGCCTGCTTTTGATCACTTCCCCCTGAGGGGAGGGCAGCTTTACCTGGACATGGAGGATGACAATGTAGCCACTCCTGATATGATCTGTTGGACTTGGATGGTAGGGAAGGGGCGGAGGTCCTTCCCTATTGGTGGACTTGGGGAGGGGCATGTGTAAGAGTGGGGGGGATGGTGGGACTGGAAGGGGAGGAAGAAGGGGCTTATGGAGGAATGCAGGGTGTATAAAGTGTAATTAATAAAAATAAAAAAAATTATAAAAAAAGAAAATTGGAGGTTCTAGGTTATATCCATACATGGTCCTTGGTTGAATGTCAGTATCAGAAAAGACCCTGTGCCCAGATATATTTGGTCCTTGTGGAGCTCCTATCCTTTCCCCACCAGACTAACTCCCCTTCTTTCTTATGATTCCCTGTACTCTGCCAAAGGTTTGGTCATGAGTCTTTGCTTTGATCTAGCCTGTGGTAGCTCAGTAACCAATTGGTTTCCCAAAGTGAGGGGAACAAGGACTATTTCTAACAGGAACTCAATGACTGGCTCTTTGGCCTCCCCACCCCCACCCCCGAAGGGAGGAGCAGTCCTGTTAGGCCACAGAGGAGGGCTTTGCAGCCAGTCCTGAAGATACCTGATAAAACAGGATCAGATGAATGGGGAGGAGGTCCCCCCTATCAGTGGACTTGGAAAGGGGCACGGTGGAGATGAGGGAGGGAGGGAGGGACTGGGAGGGAATGAGGGATCGGGACACGGCTGGGATACAGTTAATAAAATGTAACTGATAAAAAAAAAATAAAAAAAACAGAAATTTAAAAAAAAAGAAAATTGTCAATTTAATTTATATAATCAAATTTTGTAGCATACAGGCTTTTGAAGTTGAACCTAATGATTCTTTTGACTTCCTCCCTCAGTGTCTGTCTTTTAACTTCTGATTTTGTTGATTTGGACAATTTCTATCTGCCTTTTAGTTAATGTAAGTTTTTGTCTATCTTGTTGATTTTCTCAAAGAACCCCCTCTTGTTTTCATTGATTCTTTGAATTGTTCTCTTTATTTCTAATGTATTGATTTCAGCCTTGAGTTTGATTATTTTAGCAGTCTATTCCTCTTGGGTGTGTCTGCTTCTTTTTTATTTTTTTTCTAATACTTTCATGTGTGCTTGCATGAGATGCCTTGAATTTTTTATGAAGGCACTTAGTGCTATGAACTTTCCTGTTAGCACTGTTTTCATTATGTCCCATAAGTTAGGGTAAGTTGTAACTTTTTTTTTCATTGAATTCTAGGAATTCTTTAATTTCTTTATTTATTTCTTCCCTAACCCAGTTGTCATTGACTAGAGAGTTCTTCAGTTTCTAGTGTGTGTAGGTTTTTTGTTATTTCTTTCACTGTTGAGGTGTACTTTTAGACCATGGTGGTCTGATATGATACGAGGATCTTTCAAACTTCTTGTATCTTTTGAGGCTTACTTTGTGCCTGACTATATGATCAATTTTGAAAAAGTTACATGAGGTTCTTAGAAGAAGGTATACTCTTTTGTGTTTGGGTGAAAGGTTCTGTAGACATCTATTAGGTCCATTTGATTTAAGACCTCTGTAGCAGTCATTATTTCTCTGTTTAGCTTCTATCTCAATGATCTGTCCCTTTGAGAGTGGGGTGTTAAAGTTTCCCACTATCAAGGTGTTCGGATTAATGTGTGATTAAAGCTTTAATAATGTTTCTTTGACAAATTCAGGAAGCCTTGTGTTTGGTACATAGATGTTCAGGATTGTGATGTCCTCCTGGTGCATTTTTCCTTTCATGAGAATGTAATGTCCCTTTCCATCTCTTTTGATTAATTTTGGTTGAAAGTCCATTTTATTAGGTATTAAGATGGCTATTCCATCTTTCTTCATGTTTCTGTTTGCTTGGAAAACCTTTTCCAGCCCTTTACTCTGAGGTAGTGTCTATTTTTGTTACAGAGGTGTGTTTCTTGAATGCAGAAGAATGTTGGCTCCTGTTTCCACAACCATTCTGTTAGTATGTGTCTTTATATTGGAAAGTTGACACTATTGATGTTAATTGATATTAGTGACCAATGATTGTTAGTTCCTTTTATTGTGAAGTTGGTGGTGATTGTGTGTTTGTGTGCTTGTTTTCTTGATGTGATGGTGTCTTTATCCTGCATTTTCTAGGCTATAGTTGATCTCTTTGGGTTAATGTTTCCCTTCTATTATCTTCTACAGGGCTGGGTTGCTGCATAAAAAAAGGTTAAATTTAGTTATGTCATGGAATATTTTGTTTCTTCCATCTATGTTGACTGAATGTGTTCTCAGATTTAGTAGTCTGGGTTGGCAGCTGTGATCTCTTAGTGTCCCTGTGATATCTGCCCAGGCCCTTCTGGCTTTCATAGTCTCTGTTAAGAAATCTGGTGTGATTCTGATAGATAGGCTTTTATTTGTTATGTGGCTTTTCCCCCTGCTGTTTTTAATATTTTTCTTTGTTATGCAGATTTAGTGTCCTGATTACTGTGTGACGGAAGGAGTTTCTTTAATGTTATAGTCTATTTGGTTTATGGGCATCTCTTTCTTAATGTTGGGGAAATTTTCTTCTATGATTTTCTCAAAAATATTTTCTGTGCCTTGGAGCCTGTAATCTTCTTTTTCATCTATTCTTATTATTCTTAGGTTTTGTCTTTTGTGGTGTCATTTATTTCTTGGATGTTTTGTGTTTCCAACTTTTCTGATTTTATTTTTTCTTTGCAAGATGGATCAATTTGTGCAATTGGATATTCAGTGCCTTAGATTTTTTTTTTCCATCTCTTGTGTCCTGTTGTTGATGCTTACGTCTTTTTTTCCTGATCTCTTCTCTAAGTTCTCCAGCTCCAGGGTTTTCTCTGTTTGTGTTTTCTTTATTGATTCTAATTCTGTTTTCATGTTTTGCACCATTTCCTTCATCTGTTTGAATGTAGATTACTGTCTTTCTATGATGGCTTCTATTTTGTTGTTGTTCATTTCCTTTTTATGCCCCTTAAATAACTGCATAATTATAGATTTAAGATCATTTTCCTATATTTTAGCTACAATAGAATATCCGTTGATTTTTGGAGATGCTGGTGAAGCCATGATGTACTGGGTTTTGTTGCCTTTTTTTTTTTTTTTTTACTTAGTCCTCTAATCATCTGGTTGTCTGCAGCTTTGACCTCCTGGAACCTGTGCTGCAAACTGGATCCATCTGTCTCTGGGTTCTTGAGTACTCTCCACTTGATTCAGTGTCTCTGCTTGCTCACTGTTTATGACCCAGGGAGCTGGGCACAGGTGGAAAGATCTCTGAGTCTAGAGTTTCTCCAGTGTCCAGCAGTCTTCCTTAAGATGGAGAATGGGAATTGGGCCTCATACAGGCCTCAGCTCCACTGGGTTCACTGGCTGTGCTGGCTGAATTATTTCTGACCCAGGCAGTGTAGGGTGCTGGGGAGCAGGCAGGAATATCTCTGAGCCTAGAGTTGTTCAAGTATCCCTTAGGAGGCCTGTGGAACTCAGGTTACAGGCCTAGCTCAGCTTTGTTGCATTCTCTGTACTGGGATCGTTGTTTCTGGACTATGTGAGCCAGGCCGGTGGGGCACTGGTGGAAAGATTTCTTTGCCTAGAGCTGCTCCAGTGCCCAACAGGCTTCCCTTAGATGGTAGGGAATAGAACCTGGGTCTTATGCCTAGCTCAGCTCAACTGTATTTACTGTCTGTGATATGCTGGCTAACTGTGACCAGGATGACCCAGACCAGTAGGGAGCAGGCAGAATAGAGCCATGCCTCCCCTAGAGTACCAGAATGTACCCCCTCCACTGTGTGGTATGAGTGAGCACCACTAGCTGCTATGACCAGGAAGTTGTCCATATTATGTTGAGTGTGGTCTCCTGAGTTTGGAAGTACTCAGAAGATGTCCACAGGACAGTGAGAGTAGGCCGACCCTCAGTACAGGAAGATATTCACCCCACAGGCAGTGAGAGTGAGTGCCCAAGGTCTGAGCTGCTAAGTTGCTTGGCAAAACTGAGAGTGTTGCTGCTATCTGTCCTGGAAGATATCCACAGATGGTGGGTTTGGCAGGCAGGGAGTAAGGTTGAAGGATAGGATCCCCACGCGTGCACAGCAGGTCCCTGGAATATATTAACAGATGGTATGTTTGGGTGAGTGACCTAGGGCTGCAGGGTCAGATTTGAGGGACCTTCAATTGGAATGTTTCTACAGATGGTGGGATTGGGCAGGTGGCCTAGGGATGTGGCAGTGCCAGGTAGTACACCAGAAAAATTTTTCCTGGCATTAGCTCAGTCCTCTGAAGAAGGAACTTCGGGTATCCCCGTGCATTCTCTTCTCACCTGAGAAACACAAAAGTAGGGGTTTTGGTGTATACAGTATACAGCCTGCTGGTCACCCTGCTCTCATTGCAGAGATGCTGTTCAGGTTACCCTTGCTTAGTTGGTACTGCCATCTTGGATCCCCCCCCCCCCATTTTGTCAATTCTTTCTATTTTCTGAGCTATTTTTTTCTCTCTCAAAAAATTCTTACCTTTGCCCATATCTTGAAGTATTTTCCTTTTTACAAGATATAAATATACTATGCAAATATAATTCTAATTTGTTAAAACTTGTTAATGGCTGATATATATTTCTTGTATTTTTATATTTCTACTCATACATTTGAAATACTGCAATACTAAAATAATTCAGTAAAAGAAAATCATATTTTTATGTATTTTAAAAACATACCTACCAACTATTTCTCATTTATAAATACATTGACAATAGGGGTCTAGAATTAAGTATGGATTAGGATTAGGGTGATTACAGTCTCTATAAATATGACAGACACATATATCTCAGTCCAGTCTTATATACCCAGTGCAACTACAAAATCCTGTGTTTTCCAATAGTGCAGAGAAGTGAAGAAAATGCTAAAAATAAGTATAACACTGATAGGACATGCAAGTTTTTGTCATGAAGACCAGTTGTTGAGGTACACTGGTTTTGGTTCAATATGAATATTTGAATATGGTAAGAATAAAGAAATTGTTGTGAGAAACAAAAGAGTAATTCAAGACCTGTCATAACTGTATTTCTTACCCAGTGACTACAAAAGTAACAAGGACCTCAATAGTAACTTCAATTATTCTACACAATAAACTGAGGATGTAAAATACATAAGGAAAGTTAAAACACAAGTGAAATTGAGCTTGAATTAAAATAATGACACCATGGTCTCCTTGGTTTGCCTGTGGTATATATGCAAGATTAGAGTCTCACAACAGCGTAATGCAGCCATGACCATTCAGGCCTTTACAGCCATTGAAGCAGGACAGTCTCCCCAAGCATGGTTGGCTACCATCAAAAGCTAAAATGTTACGCTCAGGATGCGAGGCTAAGCACTGCACTCAGGGTCAGCAGCTTTGGACCCAGAAAAGAGCATGTCTGATTGCATGCGGGTTGATGCCCCAGGTCCCGCCTCTGAGAAAAAGGTATCAGACGGGTCTGATGCTCTTTGGGTGGATTACACCTAAATGGACATCAGTACAAAGTCCCAATTTATTTCTAATGTCAGAGATCAGACCTCTACTCTTGCCTGATGCGTCTAAAACAAAAAGGGGGAACTGTAGAGAGCTGCGGAATGCTGCGCCTTAAAGATGGAGCTGATTTCCGCCTTCCACCTTCCCGATGGTGAGTGCTCTCTGTCAGGAACAATTCCACATTTGGCTAAGGCTGCGGATCTGGCTTGCTTCCATGTATGTGGACCTATCTGCATTGCCCACATGGCACGCTGGGGTTGGCTACCCAGAGGCTATTTAAGCTGTGGGCTGGCTTTCCCCAGGGTCAGATGATTGTACAAGGTTCCTGAATAAACTGCATTGAAAAAAAAAAAAAAAGGAAAGGAATATAATCTTCGGAGCTAGGATTTTCTTCCACAGAAGACCGGATATTTCCATAGAGAAAATACTGTCTTCCCAATGTAATCTCTAGTGAGATAATGCATTAAATTAAACTGAATAATGTAGGTTCTTGGGAGATTATCCCCACACAACATTTTTCTAAATGCAATGGATATTCTCATATTCTCTTCCTAACATTGTCACTATCTTTCATTACCCTAACCCTGGCAGTTTTCATCTTTGCTCTGTGCAAGGTCATGTGTTTCAAATATAATCCAGGATTAAAATGTTTAGAATGTTTTTTTTCTTTCTGATCAGAATTCCAAAATTCACTGTCAACTTTTATTTTTTGCTAAATTAAAGTATTTTTAAAATTTTGTTACTAAAAAATAATAATAATAATGACACCATGTTAGCTCATTTACAGCACAGTCTTGATTCCAAAAACTATACTAACATGCTCAGAAAGAGAAATCACATGGAAATGCAGTCAGATCTGAAAATCAAGAGGTATTATGAAGATTATCAAGGGGAGATTCTGAGACCTCTCTGAGAGTGCAGTTACAGGTGCATACACATGTCTACTTTTCTAAATAAAATGGCAGGTGAGCATGACTGGACTTCAAAGTAATCACAGGTAAAGAAGCATTAATAAGTTTATGAAAAGAGAACCAAATTTGCCATGAATCTTCGAAGGCAAGAAACTAGAAAAGAAACCAGAAAGTCTAATTTGGAATTTATTATTCTCCATTGCAAACACACTTTCCAGAAGAGAAACTTCAATGGGTGAAAGGTAAAAAATATTTTTTCTAAAAGGTGTAAATTCACAGAAAGAATAAATATATTTATATTTAGATTAAGTGGGTTCTTTTATCATATAACAAAAATTTTAAGAAATTAATAGACAGTTCCAGAGCAGTGGTTCTCAACCTTCCTAATATGGCAACACTTTAATATAGTTGCTCATGTAGTGGTGGCCTTCATACATAAAATTATTTTTGTTGCTACTTTATAACTGCAGTTTTTTTATTGTCAAAGGGCTATTTGTTACCTGAGGTCACAGCTCACAGATTAAGAAATGCTGGTGTAGAGCCATGCATGATTCAGAACTTGAGTGCTTGCTTCTCTACCAGAAATCTTGGGTTTGGTTTCCTCATTGTGGTTCCAGCACCTTTTTCTGCTCTTCACAAGTACCTCTATGCAAGTGCACACATACATACTGATATATCCACAAACACATAAAAATTCTAATTAATTTATTAAGAGAAAACTACAAAACATATATATGTGTGTGTGTGTTTTGTATATGATAAATATATATGTATATATATATATATATATTATACTTAAATTTCAACACAATGTAGTGTTGAAATTTCAGCTCAGCCCAAAGATGAAGGATGTAAGAGAATAAACCCAATGTAAGAAGCAATGAACACTATACTTCTTAGGATCCTATTAGGAATGCCAAACAGTGGTTAATCCATGTCTGTTTTCCAGTGTTATAATGATAGACAGAGATGACTGGTTGCAAATAACAACAAATCTTACTGTGAAGCATGGGAAATGGGAAAGGTATTTTACAACACTGAAAGAAGAAAGCCATCTATCCTTTCTAGATAAGTCACTCTGGATTGCTCTCCAGTAAAACAGTCCATGCCTCTTCTTCTCTCACCAAGAAATGGAGAAAGGATAATGAAGGAAACAATGAAGAATCATGAGAAAAAAAAAAAAAGGAGAGAAATTCAAAGCCTGTGAGAGCTCTTCTCAGCATATACTATGTTCTTTGTTAAAGTGATGAACTAAATCTCTTTGGGTAAGTGGAGGAAAACTGTCCATTCCCTTCCTGATGGTGAGTGCTCTCTGTCATGAACAATTCCACATTTGGCTAAGGCCGAAGACCTGGCTTGCTTCCATGTATGTGGACCTATCTGCATTGCCCACATGGCATGCTGGGGTTGGCTACCCAGAGGCTATTTAAGCTGTGGGCTGGCTTTCCCCAGGGTCAGATGATTGTTCAATCATCTGAATAAACTGCATTGAAAAAAACAACAACATAATTCTATAGTCTTAATGATGGGTCTGATGAGAAACAGTATAAAAAATTTCATACATACGTGATTATATTCAAAACAAAATTTAGATAATTGGACTAATCAAAATGTTTTAAAGAGGCTTGACAAATTCTGTCCTCAATTTTAGAACAAGAATTTTTTTTTCTAATTTAAGGTAGACTTAGTAATTATCATGCCTCTTAGAAATAAAATTATGTAAACCTTCTTTATAGATTTGGAAATATGTTAACAGAATAAAATGAAAAAAACTTTAATAATTGCAAAAATTAATAAATTAAATTTTCCTGTTTGTGGATTTTCCACCACAGTAAATATATTTCTTCCTCATTTAAAATTTGACTCACTAACTCCTCCACAGAGAACTAGTAATACTATGTTTAATAAAATATAAATTGGCCCTTGTTCCTCACCAAATATGCTAACCAATTTTTCTGTGTTCAAAAATAGATTACTATTTATTCTTTTCTATGCCAAATATGAATGTGAAAAACATTTCCTTGCATTCTCTAAAGAAAAGCAGAAAAGTTCTACACAATATGCAAGAAGATAAAGGAGAGCTTTGTAACCATCATGGTGAACTTCATAATTTGGTGGAACCATGAGAAAATGCAAATCAGTAACAAATGTGTGCTATGTTAAAAATTAATATTACACATTTTATCAATAAGTCCTATCCACTTTTAATGAATACAAGGTAATTTGTTCAGAAGAATTTTACAACACTGTTACACTATGCTAAAAATGGAAAAGCCAGAAGTAGTCCTGTGAAGAATGGTTGGTTTCCTTTTAATAGCCAAGGTATTATGTATTGCTTTAGGGTATGTAAATCTCACTGTTATAGAGGTTATTTCAAAATAGTATTCTCTATTTGATTTTGAATCTAATAAAAATGTTATGAGGCATAAGTAACAACAATCTTTTTCCAAGTCAATAAACATTCTAATTAAATTGCAATTTCATAAGAAATTTTTAAAATGACTGCAGTATTATCTTCTACTTCAGCATAAAATGCTTTCATGGGTTATTAAAAGAGACTATGACTTCAGTAGGACAGGACTACAGACAGTGTCATTAGTGAGGGCCTTAGTTTGGCAGTTCCTTATGTTCAAATTTTCATAAAATATATGACAGCTCATTTACTATGTTTTTCTTTTTCTAGTCATTAAAGAATGTGTTGTTTCTTCTAGGTCTAATTGACAGTTTTGCATGTTGTGGTTTAAGAGAGTTTTCTGTGTCCACTAAAAGTTTATTAAATAGATGTTATTCCATGATATTGGTATGCTATATTTATCAACATTTTAAAGTTTATTACTCTTGTATAAGATAATGTATTTAAGAATCTTCTTGTTCTCTAAAATTGTTGCTATTCTGACCTTAAGAATATTATTTCATCAATATTCACAGTTAAAACTCTCTGTGATCCAATGCAGTGTAATGTCTATTCACTATAACTATTTTGGTAAGGCTCTTGCAATAGTAAGCTGGGAGATAAGACTGAATGATAGTGTCTATATTTCTTCATAAATCAATACTTGTCCATACATTGTCTGACCACAGGAATATTGGAATTGAAAGCACAAAGGTAGTTTGTTTTGTTTTCCTTTATTATAACAAACAAACTGATAGGGTTTGATATATAGCTCAGCTGGTAGAGTATTTGCATTACATGCTTAAAGCCCTGGACTCAATTTCCAGTACTGCATTAGACAGGCTGTGGTGAAATACTTCTGTAATTTTACCACTGATGAGAAAGTGAGAGGAGGATCAGAAGTTCAAGATCACTTTGACCACCTAGAAAATCCATGACTAGTCTGAACTTTAATGGAAGTTTTGGTTTCTTTGTAAAATTGGTTCTGTTCTGTAAATATGTTTTTGTTTTAATCCCACGTGTAAGATTTTAGTTGGGCTTTACTTTGTCCACAATTGATAACTGTCACTTGTGGGGTGCATGGCATTTGACAGCAGGTAAATAACTGCCTTACACATCACAGAGAGACCTGGTCAAGGGCTCTGAGGGTTTAAATATGAGAGCCCAGAAAGAGAAAGTCTAGTGTGTGGTGTTGGCATGTGACAGGCAGTTTGGAGAGACAAGACATGGTAGTGTGGTAGTTTAGAACAGACAGAAATGCTTCATGATACAGTGGCTTAAAGGAGACTGCTGGCTGTGATTGCTGTTGATGGAGATTGGTATGACCCTCAAAGAACCATTTGACCTTAACTGTCAGGAGAATAAAGGGGTCTGTGTCCCCTCTCCTCCGTAGTCTTCTCTCTGTTACCTAAGGTTGGGGATTAGTGGAAGGAAGGTAGAGGCATAAATATCTCAAATAAAGTAGAATTTTAAAATTAGTGTTATACTGAGCTATTTGAAACCCTGTCTCTAAACACACCAACAGAAGCAAAAAAAAAAAAAAAACAAAAGCTATTACAAGCAATTGTTAACAACAACAACAAAATAAAATATAACCCAATAAGTACAGCAACACAGTAAATCCAGCAAGTGGGATTTTGATATGAACTGGTCTAAAAGAGTGTTTGATTACAAATATGGTGTCACAAAAATAATTTCAAATGGTTAAAAGATGTGAAAATGAAAACTAAGCACTGACAGTACTAGGAGAAAATATAGACAGTGTCCTACACTGCATGGGTTGAGGAAAGGACTTTCTATATAGCATATCATATGCTCAGGAATTTAGACTAATGATTGACAAATGATCCCTCATAATATTAAAAAGCCTCTGACAACTAAGGAAACAACTGACTGAAGAGTAATCCCACAGAGTATGAAAATACTCTGATTATAAGATTATATCAGAGTATAAGATTATACTCAGATATAAGATTAATATCAACAATTATCAATAACTGAAAAAGCAGAAAAAAGAAACATACATGTCTATACCTGTGTGTGGGTTTCAAATCAAAGATCTTAAGGGAAGAAATAAAAATGGCAAAGAACTATCTCAAAAAATGTTTACTGCTCCTAGCAATATGAGAAACAATTTTGAAGTCAGAATGGCAGTAAAATAAAATGAGTGACAATAAAGAGTGGAGAGGATATGATGGAAAAGGAAATCTTCGTTGGTGGTTTGAAAATTGGTCCAGCCATTCTGGATATCAATGTGGGGAAAAATCAAAAGTTAGAAAATGAAACTACCACATGACACAGTTATACTACCCTTTAGTATATGCCCAAAGGACTAAACACCCTATTTCATAGATATTTGATCAACCATGATCATTACCTTTCTATTCATAAAATCTGAAGGTGTTTATCAACTAAAGGAGTTCTCTAGTTGAATTTTTTGGGTCAGTATACTATCATATCAACTGCAAATAGAGACACTTTGACTTTTCCAATTTGTATCCCCTTGATCAACTATACTTGTCTTTTTGCTCTAGCAAGTACTTCAAGTACTATGTTGAAGAGATATATAGAGAGAGGGTAGTCTTGCTCTGTCCCTGATTTCAGTGGGATTGATTGAAGTTTCCCTCCACTTAGTTTGATGTTGGCTATAGGCTTGCTGTATATTATCATTACACTGTTTTGGTAGGTGCCTCTTATCCCTGATCACTCCAAGACTTTAAACATGAATGGGTGTTATATTTTGTCAAATGCTTTCTTGGCATCTAAGGAGATGTTCATGTGTTTTTTCTCCTTCAGTTTGTTTATATGGTGGGTAATATTGATGGATTTCCATATATTGAACCATTTCTGCATGTCTGGGATGAAGCCTACTTGGTCATGGTGGATGATATCGTATACATGTTCTTGGATTTGGTTTGCAAGTATCTTATTGAGGATTTTTGCATCAATGTTCATTAGAGAGTGAGGTCTGAAGTTCTCATTCTTGGTTGGGTCATAGTGTGGTTTAGGTATCAAGGTGACTGTGGCTTCATTGAATGAGTTTGGTAATGTTCTTTCTGTTTCTATTTTGTGGAATAGTTTGAAGAAATTTGGAGTTAGCTCTTCTTTGAAGGTCTGGTAAAATTCTGCACTGAAACCATCTGGCCTTGGGCTTTTTCTGGCAGGGAGACTTTTGATGATGGCTTCTATTTCCTTGGGGGATATGGGACTATTCAATCTACTTATCTGTTCTTGATTCAATTTTGGTAAATGGGATCTATGAAGAAAATTGTCCATTTCATTTTGATTTTCAAATGTGCCATATAGGCTTTTGTAGGAAGACCTAATGATTGTTTGGATTTCCTCAGTATCTGTTGTTATGTCCCCCTTTTTATTTCTGATTTGGATTATTTGGATAATTTCTCTGTGCCTTTAAGTTAGTTTGGCTAAGGGCTTGTCTATCTTGTTGATTTTCTCAAAGTACCAGGTCTTGGTTTAATTGATTCTTTGAATTGTTTTATTTGTTTCTAATTTATTGGTGTCAGCCCGGAGTTTAATTATTTACAGCCCTCTACTCCTCTTGGGTGTGTCTGCTTCGTTTTTTTTTTCTAGGCCTTTCAGGTGAGCAGTTAAGTTGCTTGTATGAGATGCTTAAATTTTCTTCTTGAAGGCACTTAGTGCTATGATTTTTTTTCTCTTAACACTGCTTTCATTGTGTCCCATAAGTTTGGGTATGTTGTGCCTTCATTTTAATTGAATTCTAGCAAGTCTTTAATTTCTTCCTTTATTTCTTCCCTAAACTAGTTGTTATTGAGTAGCCAGTTGTTCCGTTTCCATATGTGTGTAGGCTTTTTGCTATTTCTATTTTTGCAGAGGTCCATCTTTAGTCCATGGTGGTCAGATAAGATACAAGGGATTATTTCAATCTTCCTGTATCTGTTGAGGCTTGTTTTGAGACCAACTACTTGGTCTATTTTGGAGAAGGTTCCATGAGGTTCTGAAAAGAAGGTATACTCTTTTGAATTAAGGTGAAAGGTTCTTTAGACATCTATTAGGTCCAATTGATTTAGTACCTCTGTAAGTACCTTTATTTCCCTATTTATTTTCTGTCTAGATGATCTGTCCCATGGTGAAAGTGGAGTGTTGAAGTCTCCCACTATTAAGGTGTTTGGATCGATGTGTGATTTCAGCTTTAATATCATTTCAATTTCAACTATAAGTTCTCTTGTATTTGGGGCATAGATGTTCAGAATAGAGACATCCTCTTGGTGGATTTTTTCCTTTGATGAGAATGAAGTGCCCCTCCTCATCTTTTTTGATGAATGGTAGAACATCTTTTTTATTGGATATTAGGATTGCTACCCCAGCTTGTATTCTGCATCCATTTCCTTGAAAAACATTTTCCAGCCCTTTACTCTGGAGTAGTGTTTCTCTTTGTTGCAGAGGTGTGTTTCTTGGATGCAACAGTATGTTGGATCCTGTTTCTGCAACCAGTCTGCTAGTCTATGTCTTTTTATTGGAGAGCTGAGTCCATTCATATTGTTAGATAACAGTGACCAATGAAGGTTAGTTTCTTTCATTGTGGAGTTGGTAGTGTTACTTTGTTTCATTGCTTGTTTTCTTTTATTTTTTTTTTTTGTTGTGAAGTTATCTATATCCTGTGTTTTCTTGGGTATAGTTGTTTTCATTGGATTGGGGTTTTTCTTCTAAGTATCTTCTGTAAGGCTATATTGCTGTCATGATATTGTTTAAGTTTAGTTTTCTCATGTAATATTTGTTTTTTTCTATCTATGTTGATTGAAAGCTGTGATTAGTACAGTAGTCTGGGTTGGCATCTGTGGTCCCTTGAAGTATGCATGATATCTGCCCAGGTCCTTTTGGATTTCATAATTTCTGTTGAGAAGTCGGGTGTGATTCTGATAGGTCTACTTTATATGTAACTTGAAATTTTTCCCTTGCTGCTTTTAATATTTTTTCTTTGTTCTGGATATTTAGTGTTTCCACTATTCTGTGATGGGAGGAATTCCTTTTCTAGTCTAGTCTATTTGGTGTTCTGCAGGCCTCGTATATGTTTATAAACATTTCTTTCTTTTTTATTTTTTTAATTTAATTTTATCTTACTAATTGCATTTTATTCACTTTGTATACCCCCATAAGCCCCTCCCGCCTCTGCTGCCGGTCCCACCCTTCCCATTACCCTCTACCTTCTTTGCGCATGCCCCTCCCCAAGTCCAATTATAAGGGAGGTCCTCCTCTCCTTTGTGATCTTTGTCTATCAGATCATATCAGGAATTGCTGCATTGTCATCATCTGTGGCCTGGTAAGGCTGCTCCCCCATTAGGGGGAGGTGATCAAAGAGCAGGCCAATCAGATTATGTCAGAGGCAGTCCCCCTTCCCATTACTATGTAACCCACTTGGACACTAAGCTGCCATGGACTATATCTGTGCAGGGATTCTAGGTTATCTCCATTCCTGGTACTTGGGAAAGTGAACCTGAGTTCAAATTTCTTGTTCTGTTGCTCTCCTTATAAGGTACCTATCCTCTCCAGATCTTACTATTTCCCACTTCTTACATAAGATTCCATGAACTCTGACAACAGTTGGCCATAAGTCTCAGCAGCTACTTTGATAGTCTCCAGGGCAGAGCTTTTCAGAACCCTCTGTGGCAGGTTTCTAGGTTGCTCCCAGTTTTCTTCTTCTTCTTCTGATGTCCACCCTCTTTGTCTTTCCAGATGGGGATTGATCATTTTAGTCAGGGTCTTCTCTCTTGATTAGTTTCTTTAGATGTACTGGTTTTAATAGGTTTATCCTATGTTATATGTCTATATGATTATTTACCGTGTATATCTTTCTGCTTTAGGGACAGCTCACTCAGGATGATCCTTTCCAGGTCCCACCATTTACCTGCAAATTTCATGATTTCCTTATTTTTCATTGCAGAGTAATACTCCATTGTGTAGATGTACCACAATTTCTGCATCCATTCTTCAGTTGAGGGGCATCTGAGCTGTTTCCAGCTTCTGGCTATTACAAATAAAGCTGCTTCAAACATGGTTGAGCAAATGTCCTTATTGTGTACTTGAGCCTCTTTTGGATATATGCCTAGAAGTGGTATGACTGGATCTTGAAGAAGTGCTATTCTTTAGTTGTCTGAGAACACGCCAGATTGCTTTCCAGAGCGGTTGTACAAGTTTACATTCCCACCAGCAATGGAGGAGGGTTCCCCTTTCTCCACAACCTCTCCAGCATGTGTTGTCACTTGAGTTTTTCATCTTGGCCATTCTGATGGGTGTAGCATGAAATCTCAGGGTGGTTTTGATTTTCATTTCCCTGATGGCTAATGACATTGAGCATTTCTTTAAGTGTTTTTCTGCCATTTGATATTCCTCTACAAAAGAGTCTCTGTTTAGCTCTGTTCCCCATTTTTTAATTGCATTACTTGGTTTGCTGCTTTTCAGCATCTTCAGTTCTTTATATATACTGGATATAGGCCTCTGTCAGATAAAGGGTTGATGAACATCCTTTCCCAGTCTATAGGCTGTCATTTTGTTCTGATGACTATGTCTTTTGCAGAACAGAAGCTTTTTTAATTTTCATGAGTTCCCACTTATTGATTGTTGCTCTTAGGGCCTGTGCTGATGGTGTTCTGTTCAGGAAGTTGTCTCCTGTGCCAATGAGTTCTAGGGACTTCCCCACTTTTTCTTCTAACCGATTTTAGAGTATATGGTTTTATGTTGATGTCTTTGATCCACTTGGACTTTAGTTTTGTGCAGGGTGATAAATGTGGATCTATTTGCAGTTTTCTGCATGTAGACATGCAGTTAGACCAGCACCATTTGATGAAGATGCTATCTTATTTCCATTGTATGGTTTTGGCTTCTTTGTGAAAGATCAGGTGTCCATAAGTGTGTGGATTTATTTCTGCATCTTCTGTTTGGTTCCATTGATCCACCATTCTTTTTCTATGCCAGTACCATGCAGTTTTTATAACTGTTGCTCTATAGTACAGCTTAAGATCAGGGATTGAGATAACTCCAGAAGATATTATATAAGATTGTTTTAGGAATTTTGGTTTTCTTGTTATTCCATATGAAGTTGAGAATTTTTCTTTCCAGGTCTGTAAAGATTTCTTTGGTAATTTGATGGGAATTGCATTAAATCTGTAGATTGCTTTTGGTAAGATGGTCATTTTAATTATGTTAATCCTGCCAAGCCATGAGCATGGGAGATCTTACCAACTTCTGATATCTTCTACTTGTTTGTTCAGAGACTTGAAATTTTTTTTCATACAAGTCTTTGACTTGTTTGCTTAGGGTTTCACCAAGGTACTTTATGTCATTTGTGGCTATTGTGAAGGGTGTTGTTTCCTTAATTTCTTTCTCAGCCCTTTTGTCTTTTGTATACAGGAGGGCTACTGATTTTTTTGAGTTAATTTTGTATCCCCCCCACTGTGGTGAAGGTGTTTATCATCTGTAGGAGTTCCCTGGTAGAGTTTTTGAGGTCACTCACATATACAATCATATCATTTGCAAATAGTGATAATTTGACTTCTTCCTTTTCAATTTGTATCTCCTTGATCTCCTTCAACTGTCTTATTGTTCTAGCAAGGACTTCCAGAACTATGTTTAAGAGACATGGAGAGAGTAGGCAGCCTTGCCTTGTCCCTGATTTTAGTGGGATTACTTTAAGTTTCTCTCCATTCAGTTTGATGTTGACTATATGCTTGCTGTATATCACCTTTACTATGTTTAGATATGTGCCTTTTATCCCTGATCTCTCTAAGACTTTAAACATGAATGGATGTTGGATTTTGTCAAATGCTTTTTCAGCATCTAGGGAGATCATCATGTGCTTTTTTTCTTTCAGTTTTTTAATATGGTTGATCACATTGATAGATTTCCATATATTGAACCACTACCTGCATACCTGGGATGAAGCCTACTTGGTCATAGTGGATGTTATCTTTGATGTGTTCTTCTATTCGGTTTGTAAGTATTTTGTTGAGTATTTTTGCATCTATGTTCATAAGTTAGATTGGCCTGAAATTCTCTTTCTTTGTTGGGTCTTTGTGAGGTTTAGATACCAAGGTGACAGTGGCTTCATAAAATGATTTTGATAGTGTTCCTTCTGCTTCTATTTTATGGAATAGTTTGAAGAGTTTTGGTGTTAGCTCTTCTTTGAAGGTCTTGTAGTATTCCCTGCTGAAACCATCTGGTCCTGTGTTTTGTTTTATTTGTTTGTTTGTTTGTTTGTTTGTTTGTTTTTGGATGGGAGAATTTTGATGACTGCTTCTATTTCCTCGAGGAATATAGGAGTATTTAATTGATTTACCTGTTCCTCATTCATATTTGGCAAGAGTAATTGATCAAAAAAATTGTCCATTTCATTTAGATTTTCAAATTTTGTGGCATAAAGATTTCTGAAGTAAGTCCTCATGATTGTTCAGATTTCCTCAGTGTCTGTAGTTATGTCCCCCTTTTCATTTCTGATTTTGTTGATTTGGATGGTGTCTCTCTGCCTTTTGGTTAGCTTGGCTAAGGGTTTGTCTATCTTGTTGATTTTCTCAAAGAAGCAGTTTTTGGTTTCATTGATTCTTTGAATTGTATTTTTTGTTTTTAATTGATTGATTTCAGCCCTGAGTTTGATTATTTCCACCCATCTACTCCTATTTGCTGTGTCTGCTTCTTTTTCTAGGGTTTTTAAGTGAGCCATTAAGTTGCTTGAATGAGCTGTCTCGAATTTCTTCCTGAAGGCACTTACTGCTATCAACTTTCCTTTTAGCACTGCTTTCATTGTGTCCCACAAGTTTGGGTATGTTGTGTTTTCATTTTCATTGTGTTCTAGAAATACTTTAATTTCTTTCTTTATTTCTTCCCTGACCCAGCTGTCATTAGTAGCAAGTTGTTCAGTTTCCATGTTTGTGTAGGCTTTTTGCTATTTCTGTTGTTGTTGAGATCCAGTTTTAGTCCTTGGTGATCACAAAGGATACAAGGAATTATTTAAATCTTCTTGTATCTTTTTAGGCTTGCTTTATGACCAAGTATATGGTCTATTTTGGAGAAGGTTCCATGAGGTGCTAAGAAGAAGGTAAATTATTTTGTGTTTGGATGTAAGGTTCTGTAAATGTCTGTTAGGTCCATATGATTCATGATCTCTGTTAGAGACATTGTTTCTTTGTTTAATTTCTGTTTTGTTGACCTGTCCTTTGTTGAAGTCTCCCACTATTAATGTGTGGGCATCTATATGTGGTTTAAATTTATCAATGTTTCTTTTACAAATGTGGATGCCCTTGTATTTGGGGCATAGATGTTCAGGATTTGATGTCTTCCTGGTGGAATTTTCCCTTAATGAGTATGAAGTGTCCTTCCCCATCTCTTTTGATTAATTTTGGTTGAAAGTTTATTTTATCAGATATTAGAATGGATACTCCTGCTTGCTTCTTGGGTCCATTTGCTTGGAAAGCTGTCTTCCAACCCTTTACCCCCAGGTAATGTTTTTCATTTTGCCTTAGGTGTGTTTCTTGTACGCAACAGATTGCTGGGTTTTGTTTATGCATCCATTCTGTTAGTCTGTGTCTTTTTATTGGAGAATTAAGTCCACTGATATTGAGAGAGATTAATGACCAGCGGCTGTTAGATCCTTTGATTTTGATGTTGGCTGTGGTCATATGGTTGTGTGCTTGATTGCTTTTTGTTTTACTGTAGTGAGGTTAATTATTTCCTGTGCTTTCTTGAAAGTAGCTAGTTTTCTTGGGTTGTATTTTCTCTTCTAGTGACTTCTGTAATGCTGGATTTGTGTGTAGGTATTGTTGAAATATGCTTTTGTTATTGACTATCTTGTTTTCTCTGTCTATGAGGACTGAGAATTTTGCTGGGTATAGTAGCCTAGGCTGATATCTGTGTTCTCTTAGGGTCTGCTTGATATCAGTCCAGGCCCTTCTGGCTTTCACAGTCTCTGTTGAAATGTCAGGTGTGATTCTAATGGGTTTGCTGTTACTTAGCCTTTGTAACATATTACATATTACTAAGTAACATATTACTAAGTAATATGTTACTTAGCCTTTTCCCTTGCAGATTTTATTTTATTTTTTCTTTGTTCTGTATACTTACTGTTTTGATTATTATGTGGCGGGAGGATTTTCTTTTCTAGTCAAATTTGTTGGGTGTTCTGTAGGCCTCATATATTCTTATTGGCCTCTCCTTTAATTTTGGGAAATTTTCTTCAATGATTTTGTTGAAAATATTTTCTGGGACTTGAAGAAGGGAGTCTTCTTTTTCCTCTATTCCTATTATTCTTAGGTTTTGTCTTTTCTTATTGTCTTGGATTTCTTAGACAGTCTGTGTCAGGAATTTTTTTGATTTAACATTTCATTTGACAGATACATTGATTTCTTTTGTTGTAACTTCCACACCTGAGGTTCTTTCTTCCATCTCTTGTAGTCTATTGTTTATGCTTATCTCTGTAGTTCCTGTTTTCTTCCCTAAGGTCTTTCTCTCTACAATTTTCTCCATTTGTGTTTTCTTTAATTTTTCCAATTCTATCTTCACATCTTGAGCTGTTTTGTTGATTTCCTTCACCTGTCTGACTGTATTTTCTTCTTTTTCCTTCAATTCCTTCAGATGTTTGTTTGAAAAATCCTCTGTTTCCTTTATTTCTTTCAGTAAAGGCCACAAACTGTTTCCCTGCAACTTCCTGTATTTCTTTACAGATGGCCATAATCTGTTTGTTTTTATTTTCCTCTATTTCTTTATGGATGGCATAATCTGTTTGAGTTTATCTTCCACTAGGTCTTTACGCATTTTGTTTCCTATGTTATCCTCTTCAACATCATAGACGTTAGGGATTCTTCTTGAGTTTCAATTATGCTGGGGTGTCCAGGGCTACTTCCCCCTGGAGAACTGCATTCTTGAGATGCCATATTGCTCTGTCTTTTGTTGGTTGAGCTTTTATGCTGGCCTCTACCCATTGGGCTATCTTAGGTTTTTGGAGTTAGTTTCTGGTGGTTCCTGGAATCCTGTGGTGTAGAGAGTCTCCTTAGCTGGAAGATGGTTTTTCCTGAAGGAAGCCTTCTCAGTTTTTTGGGTATAGTCACTGGATAGTCTGTTCTTTTCAGGAGTTGCCACTGCTCACTTCAGTCAGAGTCCTGATTGGTAACTGTGGTTCTTGTTATTTAAGAGGGCTCTCCTCTTATTTGAAGAAGTCCTGAAGAAAGCTGCCCTGCTTCTCAGTTTCTTGCTGTAAATTTAGTGATCTGCTGCTATAACCTGTGTGTCCCGTGGTTTGGTCAGTTTTGTTAGGGAAAACTGGTTGCCCCTTGGACCAGTATCTGGGGGTTGATCTCAGGGATTCTGGGCTTCTCTAGGACTGAGGTTAGGGCCCTGTGCCCCAGTAACCAAGTTCTTATCTGTGGTGGGTGGGTAATGCCCTCCTGGTAACAGCAGGCTATCTGGCACACAGCAGGTCCCTGGGTTGTGCTGGTCTGCGGGCCCTTTGCCAGGGATATACTGGCTGTCCTAAGTCTGTCCCCTTTGCTTTGTTCCCTGTGAGGATTTCTCCTGACAGTGGTTCCCAGTCTCTGGTGCCCTGTGGTGCACGGCTCAGTCTGTGCCGGAGAGCTGGTCATGCAGCAACTGTCTGGGTCTGCGGCTGGAGCCCAGTTCAGTGATGGCTGCTCCTACACACTGGTCTGCGGGACTTTTTCCAGGAAAGACTGGGTGACCCAGTGACCCTTTTCCTTCCTTCCCTGTGGGGTTTTCTTGTGGCTGGGACTCCCAGTCTCTGGTGGGTTTTGTGCTCACTGATTAGCCTGGGAAGGTGATCAGGACATGCAGGTATGTGGCTCTGGTCTGGTTACCAGGGCCTGTGGGACCCGGATTTCTTCCAGGTTCTGGATGGGTGTTTTGAGCATGGACCTGACTGACTCCTATGCTGTGGGGGTTTCCTCTCACTTGGGAAACACAATTGCTGTTGTTTTAGGGCCCAGAGTTCAGTCTTTTGGTCACTGTACAGAAAATGTTGTCTTGCTCTTCAGATTCAGTGTTCTCCTGGCACCACCATTTTGTCCCGCCCCCGACATTTCTTTTTTAAGTTGGGAAAATTTTCTTCTTTGATTTTCTTTTAAATATTTTCTTGACCTTGGAGCCTGGAATCTTCTCTTTCATCTATTCTTATTATTCTTAGATTTCGTCTTCCATGATATTCTTGATTTCTTGGATGGTTTGTGTTTGGAACTTTTCCAAATTTACTTTTTGAGAGAAGTATCAATTTCTGCAAGTGTATCTTCAGCACCTGAGATTCCCTCTTCCATCTCTTATATTGTATTGATGGTGCTTACCTTTGGGGTACCTGATCATTTCTCTAAGTTCTCCAGCTCAAGGGTTTTCTCTGTTTGTGTTTTCTTTATTGATTCTAATTCTGTTTTCACATCTGGCACCATTTCCTTCATCTGTTTGAATGTAGATTCCTGTCTTTCTATGATGGCTTCCATTTTTTGTTTGTTTCCTCTCTATATGCTCCCAATTGTGCCTCAACTTGTGCCTCTGTTTGTGTTTCTGTATTTGCCTGTATTTTATTCAGAGCTTTGTTCATTCCCTCTTCATTTGCTTCCATTTTTGTGGCTATTTCTTTGAAAACTTTCTTTGCTTCCTCTTTATATGCCTCTGATAACTGGATAAGCAAGACTTTAAGATCATTTTCCTGTGTTTCTTATGAATCTAAATATCCACTGATTTTTGTGGGATTCTGGTGAAGCCATAATGTCCTGATTTTTGTTGGTTGTGTTCTTAAGCTGATCTCTGAAAGTCTGCTTATCTGTAACCTTCATTGTTTGTTCCTGGAGTTTGTACTTCAGACTGAGTCCTCTTTCTCTAGTGTCTGGAGTATTTTTCAGGAAGATGAGAGAGTCCAATGGTTTGAAAGAGTGTGTTGGTTTTTCAGCTGTACCCTCAGAAGGAAAATCTGCAGAGGCAAATGCACAAGTGTGGGTGAGGAAGTGTTTTTGTGTGAATAGGAGTGTGCCTTGAACAACAATTTGGTAGAGAGTATAGATGCCTGGGATGTTGGGCGGGGTGTGTAGGTGCAGGGGGGCTGCAGATGTTGGTGCTGTTCATGGAGCAATGCACATGTGCATATTCTCTGAATACCCCAGTGGCCTACAAGCATGTCATACTGTCCTTCTGCTATTCAGATGTGTCTGGGCTCCAGGAATTACTTGCCTGGACTCCACTGGTAAACCAGCAGAACAGGGACAACAATGTTAAGAACACTGTCCCAAGAATTTCTATGTTTCCCACAGTGGGGCTGTAGGTGGGAGGGATCTGATGTTTGGCTGCTAGCATAGACAGACCCTGGATCTGAGGTTTTGCAAAAACTCACTTTAAGGCACACTCACTCTCTAGCAGGTGTAATCAGAAAGCACTGTTGTCAACTCTCAGATTTTGGGTCTGCCTGGGCAAATGTGAATGTAGGAGAACCCTCAGCTCAGTGGTTCTACAGCTGCAGAACTTGGAGGCTGGTATAGCAGCTCACAGGGAGTCAAGCCACAACAGCAGAACTGGCAGGTCTCTGGTACAGATGCTTGCTGGGAAGCCCTGGGGAGCAGCGGGCCTGGTTGGCCTGTGGACATGGGTGGCCCAGAGGTTCTTGGTGGCCTGGTGGACCTGGGTTGCCTGGCAGAAATGGGTGGCCTGTACACCAGGCAGCCAACCACTGAAGGTCTGGGATACCTGCCTTCTTGTCTCAGATAGCAAGCAGGGAGTTCCATGCTAGGATCAGCTGGCACTTTGGGATACATCTGGTTGAGGAGGAGGGAGACTCAACTAGGGGAAGTGCAGGGAAATCTAAAGTTCACCACTCTCAGTCCCCAGAGAAATCCATTGGTGACCTGGGTCCAAATGGTCTCAGCTCACAGGTTGTTCCTTCTCTCCCAGGAAGCCTCAATGTCGATGTTCTGGCTTCAGCTGCTCCTCCACTCACCAATTTCAGAGTTTCATATCTACCTTTTACCTTATTATTCCTCTAAGATATCCCTCTATTCCACTTCCTTTCTTTTCAACCCCTTTTCTCATTACCTAAGAAAGAAAGAGAAAAGAAAAAGGAAAACAGAGAAATCCCTGAGTCTAACCTTGTTTCTCTCTGAATAAGAACATTAATAATTTATGATCATCTCCCAATGACAATAAAGATTCATAGCCACAGAAAACAATCAAAAACCTACCCAACCCACCTTAAATGAAATTGAATATCATTCTCATAATTTTTTCTTGGTGACATTTTGGACATGCAAAAATCCTGTTAGGAGACCCAAAGATTATTGGGAAAAATGGTTAATTAGGCAAGCATTAACATTTATGGTCCAATCTTTGAATGTTGAGAAATTTTAGGTTTAGTAGAAGTCCTGTTTAGAACAGTCTAAAATTCTGGACCATTGAAATTAGTAGTTTTCTTTAAAGGTCTCTTGGAAGCAGGCTTTGATGAGAAACAGCATTGAAGCAGTTGAGGCAGAAACAAGCAAAATGCTGGAACATGCAAGATGCTGTAACAGACATGTCAATATCTCAGCATGCTAGAAGGGGAATTCTGTCAAGTTTGATCCAGCATCTCCAGTGTCTGGTCCTTTTGTTCTGCTAACTTTTCACAAACATTACAGAGTTCTAAATTTAAAAATGTATATGATGTTCAGGATGTAACTAAACTGTAAACCAATTTTATGTATGCCAATTAAATGAATGGCATAATAAATTTTGAGGATATTGTAGCTAAGGATTTATGGGCAATGTATTGTTGAAGTTTTGGCAGCAGATATATTTTTATATCTCAGTCAGTTTCAGAGTTGTTCCCATGTAAAGGGATGAGCAGTAAAAATTACCATAATTATTGAACATATAATCATTATCATGTTGAAATCAAAACAAGGTTGTACAGATCAAAATATGTTTTGGGGCTTCTGGGTGCCTATTGTATTAGGCCAAGCTGTTACATATCTCTTGAGAGAAGGCCTTCCATTAGAGACACATGCTGGTTGCCTTGAGCAATAGAAAAAGCATGTTTTAAATAAACTTAATATCAACTCCTTTTTACTTTAGACTTTAAGCATACCGTAGGCATCTAATACCTGTTTAGAGGTTTAGGCCTAAGTTTTTTATATGTTGTAGTTATTTTTGTCCTATTCCTGCCCCCCCCTTTTTTTATATAGAATGAGCAGTTATCCCTTTATAGCCAAACTTTATATAAACTCACTTTTATCTTTAGCATTTAAGCATATCCTAGGTATCTTGTACCTGGATTTTTAAATTAGTTGTGTCTATTCTTTGGCTTGGCCCTTTTTTTATACAAAATGGGCAGTTACACGTTTGTAGGCAAACTTTATAAAAACTCTCTTTTACCTTTAGCATTTAAGCATATCCTAGGCATCTTGTACCTGGCTTTTTAATTTGGTTTTGACTATCTTTGGCTTCCCCCTTTTTGATATGGTATGGAGAGTTCTAACTTTTAAATGTATGAATTATGATTTTTGAGTTATTAGGAGTTAGCTAGGCTGGTGTGTACTTTGCCACCTGTAAACCTCCTGGGCCCTTTTGCATCAGACATGACCAACATTTGTCCCTTGTGAAAATATCTCACATTCGAAAGGATAAGCCAGCTTCCAGAGCAATGTAATATCTTAAATTTAGTCAGCTTTTAAAAGTTTTTTGAGATGGGAGGCATGCAGTTTACATGTTTGTCTCCCAGCCTAATTTTGAGTCATTACATTGACCAATAGAATATATTTTTTAAGCCAAAATTTTCTTTGGCATCAGTTCTCTTGTGGAAGTCCCAGTTTCTGAGATTGGCTGGCCATTTTAGAGCAGTGTGACATCATATCTCTTTACATAAATGTAAAAGTGATGTGAATGCAATCTTTGGAACAGTAAGGACACTGATAGGGGAGGGTCTTCTTCTCCTTCCTGCTGATCTTTGTCTATCATATTACATCAGGAATTGCTGCACTGTCATCTTCTGTGGCTTGATAAGGCTGCTCTCCCCTCAGGAGGAGGTGATCAAAGAACAGGCCAATCAGATTATGTCAGAGGCAGTCCTTCTTCCCATTACTATGTAATACACTTGGACACTAAACTGCCATGGACTACATCTGTGCAGGGGTTCTAGGTTATCTCCATACCTGGTACTTGGTTGGAGTATGAGTCTCTGGGAAGTTCCCTGTGTTCAAATTTTCAGGTTCTGTTGCTCTCCTTGTGGATTTCCTGTCCTCTCCAGATCTTACTATTTCCCACTTCTTACATAAGATTCCCTGCAAGTTGCCCAACAGTTGGCTATAAGTCTCAGGGTCTGCTTTGATAGTCTGCAAGGTAGAGCATTCCAGAGACCCTCTGTGGCAGGTTCCTAGGTTGTTTCCTGCTTTCTTCTTCTGATGCCCATCCTCTTTGCCTTTCGGGATGGGGATTGACAAGAGAGAGTCAGGGTCCTCTCTCTTGATTAGTTTCTTTAGATGTACAGGTTTTAGTAGGTTTATCCTATGTTATATGACTATATGAGTGAGTATATACCGTATGTGTCTTTCTGCTTCTGGGACAGCTCACTCAAGATGATCCTTTCCAGGTCCCACCATTTACCTGCAAATTTCATGATTTCCTTATTTTTCATTGCTGAATAATAGTCAATTGTGTAGATGTACCACAATTTCTGCATCCATTCTTCAGTTGAGGGGCATCTGGACTGTTGTCAGCTACAAACATGGTTGAACAAATGTCCTTATTGTGTACTTGAGACCCTTTTGGATATATGCCTAGGAGTGGTATGGCTGGATCTTGAGGAAGTACTATTCCTAGTTGTCTGAGAAAGTGCCAGATTGATTTCCAGAGTGGTTGTACAAGTTTGCGTTCCTACCAGCAATGGAGGAGGGTTCTCCTTTCTCCACAACGTCTCCAGCATGTGTTGTCACTTGAGTTTTTCAGCTTGGCCATTCTGATGGGTGTAAGGTGAAATCTCAGGGTTGTTTTGATTTGCATTTCTCTAATGACTAATGAAGTTGAGTGTTTCTCTTTAAGTGTTTCTCTGCCATTCAATATTCCTCTGTTTAGCTCTGTTCCCCATTTTTTAATTGGATTACTTGGTTTGCTGCTTTTCAGCTTCTTTAGTTCTTTATATATTCTGGATATTAGCCCTCTGTCAGATAAAGGGTTGGTGAAGATTCTTTTCCAATCTGTAGGCAGTCATTTTGTTTTGATGAGGGCGTCCTTTGCTTTACAGAAGTTTTTCCGTTTCATGAGGTTCATTTATTGATTGTTGCTCTTAGAGTCTGTGCTGTTGGTGTTATGTTCAGGAAGTTCTCTCTTGTGTCAATGAGTTCAAGGGTATTCCCTTTTTTTTTTTCTAACCGATTTAATGTGTCTGGTTTTATGTTGAGGCCTTTGATCCACCTGTCATTTTGAATCTTAGACTATCTCTGCAAGTGGCTAAACAGCAGGAGTTGCCATCCTGGCTTTTATTATATAAATAAGGTGATCTGGAATTCAGAAATTAGCATGCTTCTTTTTACTTTGTGTTGGGAATAAAGGCATGTGCATTCACCAACTTGTTCAAATATTTTTTCTCAAATTTATATCATTGTAACTCAAAGCCTTTAAATGAAAATCTAACAAAAAGACAAGAACATTTTAAGTTTGGGGTCAATTGTGCCAATTTAGACTGTAACAAGCAAATTCCAGTCAGTTATTTTTTGGAATTTAGTTGTTGTTACAGTGAATTGGCCGACACTTACCAGAAAGACCTGACAAGTATTTTGCAGCCAGAAAGCTTTGTATTTTTGTCGTTATTAATTTAATTCTTAAGAAGAGTGCCCTTTCAATTGCCTGTAACTTAGTATTCCAATCCTTGTCTTTTTCTCCATTTTCTCCTTGAACTTTCTTGGAGAAGGCATGGAGAAGCGCTATCACCTTTAAATGTATTGCAACCAGATCCATGACTATGACAACCAAAACAAAGCCAAAAGGGACTAAAACATCCTCTTCCATCGATTTTTTATTATTTAAATGCAGTTTTAGGCCAAGCTCTGTCTAGAGGTCTGTCTGCTTTCAGTTCCTTTCTTTTCAGCCATGGATGCTGTTGTTGCTCTGAGCCAGCCACAGTAAAAAGAAGCTATGCTTGTATACCCTCCTGTTAGATTGTAGCTGCATCCAGTTTTGTTATGTCTGCCCACAGTAGGTTGTATTTTGATCCTGGGCCTGTTTAAGAGTCTCTTAAAGAGACAGTATTTGATCTGGGAGTTTTTAAGTTTTAAGTTTGGGTTGTATAGCTGGGAGCTTATTCCCCCCACCAAACTATGTTAAAGTATGATTTAAAGGGTGTGGATACGTAGATTAGTTGGGTTCTATTTGTTGTTAGTTATTAATATTTAGCATTGATATATCCTTTAGTTAAGCAGCAGTTATTCCTAAACCAGCTGTATACCCAAATCACCACACAGAGACTGGGGTTTATTTAATTAACCTAGCACACAATGCTGGACAATAGTTATTTCATTCTTTACCTCCAAGCCCACATAGTTTCCTACCATTCAGATTTCATCCACTATACTTGCTTTTAGTCATATCTTAGTTCTGGTCCATGTCTCCACGTGGTTCCAAGACCTCTCCTGCTGATATCCTTTCCTCCCTCTTCCATTAGCTTCCTTCTCTTCCCTCAGGACAAGGATGTACCACCCTATACCCACCATTGCACAACACTGGTTGTTTGTTTGTTTAATTAAAAATATAGAGAACAAATAGTGGCATGTTTACACAAACTTGAGAAAGGTGATGCTTAGAATAACCATCACAATACAATGCCCAGATCTAAACAAGATAGTGTGGTAGAGAAAACAGCATTGGAATGAACAAGGGCAAACTGTATACATTCCAAGAGAATATTATACCAACATAATGCCATTTTACTAAATTTATATAATACTTGTGTGCATTTATTTATCTTTATTCCAACAGATAAATATAGTTCTAACCGCTTATCAAAGAAACTTGAATTACAACAGATGAAGACTATCACAGAAAAACACAGTTGATCTAAATGCCAAGAATAAGAGATTGTGTGGCTCCAAGTTCCTACTGATACACATACCGATACTGATAGCACAATGCCTACACTTAACGCTCAGGGATCATGGTGAAATTCAGTGTACAAAGACAGATGTCTGCTGTGAGATTGTGTCTCCTTGAAATATCAACGCTCCACCCATAAAGTCTCATCTACATGGCTTCCTAAAGAAGACATGAACAACAGTGATACCAATAGGCATGCTGACATGCAAGGAGGAAAGCTTTAAGGGACTCAACACTAGACAAAGAAAACTGAGTAATGTTGAGAACAAGAAAAATGGTCTTCCCCAGGAAAAAGCCTCCAAATTGGTTACCAAACCTAAAGTAAAAAAACTTTGATCATATACATACAGATGATATTACTTGGGTACAGTAGATTAAATTTATCCATTTAAGAAGTTATGTGTGTAAAAAAAAAGTAGCCATGAATTTGAGATAGATCAAGAGTAGCTGTATTGGAGGGAGAAATAGAAAGAAAGAAAAGATGTAATCATATTACTACTTTTTTCAAAAACAAAACAATTACAAACCAAAACAAGGATGAAGCTAATAAATACATGGATTTAAAAATTGAAACTGATATACAATCAATAGATTTTTAAATGGCAAGTTAAAATTAATTCAAAGTATGATTCTTTTCTAAAAAAATAGATGATAGTTACGTAGATAGATGATATAAAATGATAGATGTAAGTATATAAATAGATATAGATGATATAGGTATGATATGGAGAAAGATGATAGATGATAAATAGATAGATAGATAGATTATAGATGAGCCAAATTCTTTCGATATAGTGTGGTTTATTGGTTGATATCAAGAAATCCTTATATGGAACATTGAGCATATCTATTTTAAAAGCATCTATCAATCTATCTATCTATATATATATTTAATAATTTAATCAAAAACTTCACAGTTGTGGTTTCATATTTGCTTCAAAATTTTAAACAAACAAAATTAAACAGAGATTATATGTAAAAACAGCAAAGTGATTATTTTACATATAGATGCATGACATGGTTCTTTCATTATGTAGATATTAACATCCTCAGAAAAAATTTTTAATAATTATGTCATAAGAGACCCAAGGAAAGAAATGTGTCTACATGGATAGAGTGTGAAATCATTTCTCATTTTTAGAAAATTCTTGTTGAATGGATAGTCACCTGCAACATGCTAAGGGTCAGTGCTCTGCTGCATGATATAAAGTCACTTGTAGCGACCACTTACTAATAATCAATGAGAAAACTATATGCAGACACGATACAACTAAATAGAAAGAAATGCATGAAGAAATCCTGTTTGTGTCATAAAATGCATTTTCTTTCTTTTTATGTAGACAGTAGGAGAATAAAGGACATAAGAATTAGAAAGTAGGGGGAGCCAAGATGGCGGCACTGGGAGAGCATTGTGTCTGAGAAGCAGGACAGCACTCTCCGTGCAGCGACCAGGAGACTGAACTCTGGGCCCGAAAATTGCAGCAATCGCTCCCCAAGGCATGGGAATCAGTCGGGTCCCGGGTAACACAGGCTTTGGGTCTCCGGGCTGGAGCTGAAAGTCTGTGTGTCCCGATCACTTTCCCAGGCTGATCGGTGGGCACAAGGGTGCCTGAGACTGGGAGTCCCAGTCGCAAGAAAACCCCACGGGGAAGCAAAGTTGCAAGTCTGATCACGGGTCACACAGTCTTTCCCTGGAAGGTCTCACGGACCTCGGGTACCCGCCACCATCACAACTGAGCTCCCGCCGCACTGAGAGCTGCACACCCAGCTCACCCTTACAGACGAGCTGCGCACCCCACTGCAAAATAGACCGTGAAACCCTGCCCGAAGAGGGCCCCACAGGGAAGGAAGAAACCGTGCTGCTGGGGTCACCAGCAGCACTTTGCCTGGGGAAAGTCTAGTAGACCTCAGATCGCAAACAGGCGAGTATGGCCAGCTATCACAGATCCAGGCCTAAGCAGGGAGCACAGAGTAATTGGGAACCCAGCCCTCTCAGACTAGCAGGCAGGCACACGCTCCACCAGCCCAGAGGCCTGCTTTGTACCAAGTACTCCTTACAGACAGAACTGTGTGCCCCAAGACACCACAGTCTTAGAGTCACTGTCTAGAGAAACCCTCACAAGGAACAAGGAACAAAGCAAAAGGGATGGACTTAGGCAACCCAGTATATCCCCGGAAAAGGTCCCACAGACTGGCCCAACCCAGGGAACTGCTGTGCCCCAGATAGCCTGCTGTAACCAGGACAGCAGTACTCACCCGCCACAGATTACCTCTTGGGTTCTGGGGCACAGAACCCCAACCTCAGACATACAAAAGCCCATGATACCTGAGATCAACCCCCAGATACCGCTCCAAGGGGCAACCAGTTATCCCTAACAAAACCGACCAAACCACAGGACACACAGGTTAGAGCAGCTGATCACTAAATTTAAAGCAAGAAACCCAGAAGGAGGGCAGCTGTCTCCAGGACTTCTCCCAGTGAGAGGAGAGCCCTCTTGACTAATCAGGACCACAGTTACCACCCAGGAATCTATGCCTGAGGGTGAGCTGCAGCAACTCCTAAAAAACACCGGCCATCCAGTGACTATAACCAAATAGCTGAAGCTTCCTTCAGGAAAAACCATCTTCCTGCCAAAGGGATTCTCTCCACTACAAGAGTCCAGGAACAACCAGAAACTAAGTTCAAACAACTAAGATAGCCAATAGGTACAGGACAGCGTAAAAGTTCAACCAACAAAAGCCAGAGCAATATGGCATCTCCAGAACCCAGTTATCCAAGGGCAAATAGCCCTAGACACCCCAGCATAATTGAAATTCAAGGAGATGACCTAACATCTATGCTCATGAAGAAGATAACACAGGAAACAAATAAAATATGAAAAGAAGTAGAGGAAGTTGCAGCCAAACAGTCTGTGGCCTTTAGAGAGGAAATGCTTAAACCACTGAATGAAATAAAAGAAACAGTGGATTGTTCAAACAAACAGCAGAAGGAATTGATGGAAAAACATGAAAATACAGTCAGACAGGTGAAGGAAACCAGCAAAATAGCTCAATACCTGAAGATAGAATTGGAAAAATTAAAAAAAATGGAAGATATTATGGAGAGAAAGAACTTAGGGAAGAAAGCAGGAACTACAGAGATTAGCATAACCAATAGGCTACAAGAAATGGAAGAAAGAATCTCAGGTGTGGAAGATACAATGGAAGAAATAGATGTATCTGTCAAAGAAAATGTTAAATCTAAAAAATTCCTGACACAGACCGTCCAAGAAATTCAAGACAACATAAAAAAAAGACAAAACCTAAGAATAATGGGAATAGAGGAAAAAGAAGATTCCCTGCACCAAGGCCCAGAAAATATCTTCAACAAAATCATTGAAGAAAATTTCCCCAACTTAAAGGAGAGACCAATAACAATTCAAGAGACATACAGAACACCCAATAAATTAGACCAGAAAAGAAAATCCTCCCACCACCTAATAATCCAAACAGTAAGTATACAGAACAAAGAAAAAATACTAAAAGCTGGAAGAGAAAAAGGCCAAGTAACATATAATGGCAAACCCATTAGAATCACACCTGACTTTTCAACAGAGACTATGAAAGCCAGAAGGGCCTGGACAGATATCATGCAGACCCTAAGAGAACACAGATATCAGCCCAGGCTACTATACCCAGCAAAACTCTCAGTCCTCATAGACAGAGTAAACAAGATATTCAATGACAAAAACAAATTTCAACAATACCTACAAAGAAATCCAGCATTACAGAAGACACTAGAAGGGAAATTACAACCGAAGAAAACTAGCTACATTCAAGAAAACACAGGAAAGAAATAACCCCACTGCAGTTAAACAAAAAGCAACCAAACACACAACCATATGACCACAGCCAACATCACAGTCAAAGGATTTAACAGCCACTGGTCATTAATCTCTCTCAATATCAATGCACTTAATTCTCCAATAAAAAGACACAGACTAACAGAATGCATGCGTAAACAAAACCCAGCAATCTGTTGTATACAAGAAACACACATAAGTCACAAAGATAAACATTACCTAAGGGTAAAGGGATGGAAGATGGCTTTCCAAGAAAATGGATGCAAGAAACAAGATGGAGTAGCCATTCTAATATCTGATAAAATAGACTTTCACCCAAAATTATTCAAAAGAGATGGGGAAGGACACTTGATACTCATCAAGGGAAAATTCCACCAAAGAGACATCACAATCCTGAACATCGATGCCCCAAATACAAGGGCACCCACATTTGTGAAAGAAACATTGATAAAATTTAAGCCACACATAGATCCCCACACACTAACAGTGGGAGACTTCAACACCTTACTCTCAACAAAGGACAGGTCAACTAAACAGATATTAAACAAAGAAACAATATCTCTAACAGAGGTCATGAATCAAATGGACCTAACAGACATTTACAGAACCTTACACCCAAATAAAAAAGAATTTACCTTCTTCTCAGCACCTCATGGAACCTTCTCCAAAATAGACCACATAGTTGGTCACAAAGCAAGCCTCAACAGATACAAGAAGATTGAAACAATCCCTTATATCCTGTCTGATCACCATGGAATAAAGCTAGACCTCAATAACAACAGAAATAGCAAAAGCCTACACATACAAGGAAACTGAACAACTTGCTACTAAAAGCCAGCTGGGTCAGGGAAGAAATAAAGAAATTAAAATCTTCCTAGAACTCAATGAAAATGAAGACACAACATATCCAAACTTGTGGGACACAATGAAGGCAGTGCTAAGAGGAAAGTTCATAGCACTACGTGCCTTCAAGAAGAAATTTGAGACAGCGCATTCAAGCAACTTAATGACTCACTTAAAAACCCTAGAAAAAGAAGAAGTAGACACACCAAAAAGGAATAGATGGCTGGAAATAATCAAACTCAGGGCTGAAATCAATCAATTAGAAACAAACAAAAAATTCAAAGAAACAATGAAACCAAGAGCTGTTTTTGAGAAAATCAAGAAGATAGACAAATCCTTAGCCAAGCTAACTAAAAGGCAGAGAGACACCATCCAAATAAACAAAATCAGAAATGAAAAGGGGGACATAACTACAGACACTGAGGAAATTCAAACAATAATTAGGACTTACTTCAAAAGTCTATACGCAACAAAATTTGAAAATTTAAATGAAATGGACAATTTTCTTAATCAATTCCACTTACCAAAGCTAAATCCGGACCAGATAAATCAACTAAACAGTCCTATATACACCAAGGAAATAGAAGCATTCATCGAAAGTCTCCCATCCAAAAAAAGCCGAGGACCAGATGGTTTCAGCACAGAATTGTAGCAGACATTAAAAAAGAGCTAACTCCAGTACTCTTTAAACTATTCCACAAAATAGAAACAGAAGGAACACTACTAAACTCATTCTATGAAGCCACAGTCACCTTGCTACCTAAACCTCACAAAGACCCAACTAAAAAAAGAGAACTTCAGGCCAATCTCCCTTATGAACATTGATGCAAAAATACTCAACAAAATACTTGCAAACCGAATACAAGAACACATCATAGATATTATCCACCATGACCAAGTAGGCTTCATCCCAGGTATGCAAGGGTGGTTCAATATGCGAAAATCCATCAATGTGATCCACCATATTAACAAACTGAAAGAAAAAAACCACATGATAATCTCCCTAGATGTTGAAAAAGCATTTGACAAAATCCAACATCCATTCATGTTTAAAGTATTGGAGAGATCAGGGATACAAGGCACATATCTAAACATAATAAAGGCGATATACAGCAAACCAACATCAAACTGAACAGAGAGAAACTTAAAACAATCCCACTGAAATCAGGGACAAGGCAAGGCTGCCCACTCTCTCCATATCTCTTGAACATAGTTCTGGAAGTCCTTGCTAGAGCAGTAAGACAGTTGAAGGAGATCAAGGGGATACAAATTGGAAAGGAAAAAGTCAAATTATCACTATTTGCAGATGATATGATAGTATACATGAATGACCCCAAAAACTCTACCAGGGAACTCCTACAGATGATAAACACCTTCAGCAAAGTGGCCGGATACAAAATTAACTCAAAAAAATCAGTAGCCCTCCTGTATACAAAAGACAAAAGGGCTGAGAAAGAAATTAGGGAAACAATATCCTTCACAATAGCCGCAAATGACATAAGGTACCTCGGAGTAACCCTAACCAAGGAAGTCAAAGACTTGTATGAAAAAAATTTCAAGTCTCTGAAGAAAGAATTAGAAGAAGATATGAGAAGATGGAAAGATCTCCCATGCTCATGGCTTGGCAGGATTAACATAGTAAAAATGGCCATCTTACCAAAAGCAATCTACAGATTCAATGCAATGCCCATCAAATTACCAACACAATTCTTTACAGACCTGGAAAGAAAAATTCTCAACTTCGTATGGAATAACAAGAAACCCAGAATTGCTAAAACAATGCTCTATAATAAAAGATCTTCTGAAGGTATCTCCATCCCTGATCTTAAGTTGTACTATAGAGCAACAGTTTTAAAAACTGCATGGTACTGGCATAGAAGCAGAATGGTAGATCAATGGAACCAAACAGAGGATCCAGAAATAAACCCACACACTTATAGACACCTGATCTTTGACAAAGATGCCAAAACCATACAATGGAAAAAAGATAGCATCTTCAGCAAATGGTGCTGGTCCAACTGGATGTCTACATGTAGAAAAATGAAAATAGATCCATACTTATCACCCTGCACAAAACTGAAGTTCAAGTGAATCAAAGACCTCAACATAAAACCAGACACATTAAATTGGCTTGAAAAAAAAAAGTGGGGAATACCCTAGAACTCATTGGTACAGGAGAAAACTTCCTGAACAGAACACCAACAGCACAGGCTCTAAAAGCAACAATCAATAAATGGGACCTCATGAAACTGAAAAGCTTCTGCAAAGCAAAGGACACCGTCATCAAAACAAAATGACTGCCTACAGATTGGAAAAGAATCTTCACCAACCCTTTATCTGATAGAGGACTCATATCCAGTATATATAAAGAACTAAAGAAGCTGAAAAGCAGCAAACCACGTAATCCACTTAAAAAAATGGGGAACAGAGGTAAACAGTGAATTCTCTGTAGAGGAATATGGAATGGCAGAGAAGCACTTAAAGAAATGCTCAACCTCATTAGCCATTAGAGAAATGCAAATCAAAACAACCCTGAGATTTCACCTTACACCCATCAGAATGGCCAAGCTGAAAAACTCAAGTGACAACACATGCTAGAGAGGTTGTGGAGAAAGGGGAACCCTTCTCCACTGCTGGTGGGAATGTAAACTTTTACAACCACTCTGGAAATCAATCTGGCTCTTTCTCAGACAACTAGGATTAGTGCTTCCCCAAGATCCAGCCATATCACTCCTGGGTATATATCCAAAAGAGCCTCAAGTATACAAAAAGGATATTTGCTCAACCATGTTTGTAGCAGCTCTCTTTGTAATAACCAGAAGCTGGAAATAGCCCTGACACCCCTCAACTGAAGAATGGATGCAGAAACTGTGGTACATCTATACAATGGAGTATTCCTCAGCAATGAAAAATCAGGAAATCAGGAAATTTGCAGGTAAATGGTGTTACCTGGAAAGGATCATCCTGAGTGACTTTTCCCAGAAGCAAAAAGACACACATGGTTTATACTCACTCATATAGACATACAACATAGGACACACTCACTAAGATCTGTGCATCTAAAGAGACTAAACAAGAGAGAGGACCCTAACCAAAAAGGTCAATCCCCATCCTTAAAGGAAAAAAGGATGGACATCAGAAGAAGAAGAAAACAGGAAACAACCTAGTAACCTTCTACAGAGGGCTTCTGAAAGCCAGAAGAAGAAAACAGGAAACAAACTTGGAACCTACCACAGAGGGCCTCTGAAAGCCTCTGACCTACAGACTATCAAAGCAGATGCTGAGCCTGATGGTTATCTGTTGGGTAGAGTGAATGGAATTTTATGTAAGAAGTGGGAAATAGTAAGAGCTGGAGAGGACAGGGTCTCCACAAGGAGAGCAACAGAACAAGAAAATTTGAACACAGGGAACTTCCCAGAGACTCATACTCCAACCAAGGACTATTCATGGAGTTAACCTAGAACCCCTGCACAGATGTAGCCCATGGCAGTTCAGTGTCCAAGTGGGTTACATAGTAATGGGAAGAGGGACTGCCTCTGACATAATCTAACTGGCCTGTTCTTTGATCACCTCCCCCTGAGGGAGGAGCAGCTTTACCAGGCCACAGTAGAGGGCAATGCAGCCATTTTTGATGTGAACTGATAGACTATGATCAGAAAGGAGAGGAGGATCTCCCCTATCAGTGGACCTGGGGAGTGGCATGCATGCAGAAAGGAGAGGGAGGGTAGGACTGGGAAGGGAGGAGGGAGGGTCTTATGGGGGATACAAAATGAATAAAGTGTAATGAGATAGTGATATTTTTTTTCAATGCAGTTTATTCAGGAACATTGAACAATCCTCGGACCCCGGGGAAAGCCAGCCCACAGCTTAAATAGCCTCTGGGTAGCCAACCCAGGCGTGCCACGGGGGCAATGCAGATAGGTCCACATACATGGAAGCAAGCCAGATCCTCGGCCTTAGCCAAATGTGGAGTTGTTCGTGACAGAGAGCACTCACCATCGGGAAGGTGGAAGGCGGAAACCAGCTCCATCTTTAAGGCATAGCATTCCGCAGCTCTCTACAGTTCCCCCTTTTTGTTTTAGACGCATCAGGCAAGAGTAGAGTTCTGATCTCTGATATCAGAAATAAATTGGGACTTTGTACAGATGTTCATTTAGGTGTCATCCAGCCAAAGAGCATCAGACCTGTCCGATACCTTTTTCTCAGAGGCGGGACCTGGGGCATCAACCCGCATGCAATCAGACATGCTCTTCTCTGGTTCCAAAGCGGCTGACCCTGAGTGCAGTGCTTAGCCTCGCATCCTGAACGTATCATTTAAGCTTTTTATGGTATCCAACCATGCTTGGGGAGAATGTCCTGCTTCAATGGCTGTAAAGGCCTGAATGATCATGGCTGCATCACACTGTTGTGAGACTCTAATCTTGCATATATACCACAGGCAAACCAAGGAGACCAACACCAGAAGGCCTGCTAACACTCCCATGCCCGCCCATTCCTTCAGATGATTCATGGCTGCAGCAATCCATGTTGATAATCCTGTGGCTAGTCCTGCGTCCACTCCGGTAGAATTTACTGTGACAATGGCCACTCTCAGCTGCTCCATCATAGTATCCAATTCTCCAGTCCAATTACCTAAAATATAGCTCAACAATTGTTTAGACAGATTTGCAGCGCAGGAAAAATTCTCATGTTGTATGCTAGTGACACAAAGTCCAGCATACTTTCATTGACAGCCAGGTTGAGCGATTTGCCATAGGGTATCAATTTGCTCCTGCAAGAGGTCAATCCTCTGATTGAACACCATCAAGCTTCCTTTTAGTTGAGCATTAATTCCTTTATGTACAACTAAGGCATGAGCTACATTGGCTAAATGATTATTCAGGGTCTGAGCAGTCTGCCCAGTATGACTCATGGCTAATGCCCTGGTGGTAGCTCCAACAGCCATCAATGAGATGGTAGTAACAATGGTGGCTGTAGTTCCAAGATCCCTTTTCTGTCTGAAGAGAGTCATAGCGTGAGGGGCATCAATGGGCACAGGCACCCAGTGAGGCATGCGAGTAACCAGGGCATACCTAACTTTACTAGCATTCCAGCATTGGGCAAAAAAGCAAGTATCATTACCACAATTACTTGGCTCTATCTGGCTAATAATGAATAAAAATGGGGGATATAGACAAACAGGTGTGGGCTTATAGGAAATATTATGAGAAGCCTTAACCCCTCGTTGGAACATCCTGCATCAGTTCTAGAACTAGCAGTGGTGGTGTCCGAGGTCTGAGTAGGTTCAGGAGACCATTGCCCCCAGGGGCGAGACGTGCTCCATGCCAATTGACTAACTCCATGTTTTCCTCCAATTTTGAAAGTCATTTAAGGTTCTTAAATTATTTTTTTCCTTTTTTCTTAAATTTTTCATCAATTACACTTTATTCATTCTGCATCCCCCCATAAGCCCCTCCCTCCTCCCATCCCAATCCCACCCTCCCTCCTCCCTCTGCTTGCATGCCACTCCCCAAGTCCACTAATAGGGGAGGTTCTCCTCTCCTTTCTGATCTTATTCTGTCAGTTCACATCAAAAGTGGCTGTATTGTCCTCTACTGTGGCCTGGTAAGGCTGCTCCCCCCCCCCAGAGGGAGGTGATCAAAGAGCAGGCTAATCAGATTATGTCAGAGGCAGTCCCTCTTCACATTACTATGTAACCCAATTGGACTCTGAACTGCCCTGGGCTACATCTGTGCAGGGGTTCTAGGTTATCTCCATGAATAGTCCTTGGTTGGAGTATGAGTCTCTGGGAAGTTCCCTGTGTTCAAATTTTCTTGATCTGTTGCTCTCCTTGTGGAGACCCTGTCCTCTCCAGCTCTTACTATTTCCCAGTTCTTACCTAAAATTCCGTTCACCTCCCCAACAGTTGCCCCTCCGGCTCAGCATCTGCTTTGATAGTCTGAAGGGCAGAGGCTTTCAGAGGCCCTCTGTGGTAGGTTCCTAGGTTGTTTCCTGCTTTCTTCTTCTTCTGTAGTCCATCCTCTTTGCCTTTCTGGATGGGGATTGGACGTTTTAGTTAGGGTCCTCTCTCTGGCTTAGTTTCTTTAGATGCACAGGTTTTAGTGGGTTTGTCATATGTTGTATGTCTATATGAGTGACTATATACCATGTGTGTCTTTTTGCTTCTGGGACAACTCACTCAGGATGATCCTTTCCAGATCCCACCATTTACCTGCAAATTTCATGATTTCCTTATTTTTCATTGCTGAGTAATATTCCATTGTGTAGATGTACCACAATTTCTGCATCCATTCTTCAGTTGAGGGGCATCTGGGTTGTTTCCAGCTTCTGGCTATTACAAATAAAGCTGCTACAAACATGGTTGAGCAAATGTCCTTTTTGTGTACTTGAGCCTCTTTTGGATATATGCCCAGTAGTGGTAAGGCTGGATCTTGAGGAAGCGCTATTCCTAGTTGTCTGAGAAAGCACCAGATTGATTTCCAGAGTGGTTGTACAAGCTTACATTCCCACCAGCAGTGGAGAAGGGTTCCCCTTTCTCCACAACCTCTCCAGCATGTGTTGTCACTTGAGTTTTTGATCTTGGCCATTCTCACGGGTGTAAGGTGAAATCTCAGGGTTGTTTTGATTTGCATTTCCCTAATGGCTAACGAGGTTGAGCATTTCTTTAAGTGCTTCTCTGCCATTCGGTATTCCTCTACAGAGAATTCTCTGTTTAGCTCTGTTCCCCATTTTTTAAGTGGATTACTTGGTTTGCTGCATTTCAGCTTCTTTAGTTCTTTATATATACTGGATATGAGTCCTCTGTCAGATAAAGGGTTGGTGAAGATTCTTTCCCAATCTGTAGGTGGTCGCTTTGTTTTGATGACGGTGTCCTTTGCTTTACAGAAGCTTTTCAGTTTCATGAGGTCCCATTTATTGGTTGTTGTTCTTAGAGCCTGTGCTGTTGGTGTTCTGTTCAGGAAGTTTTCTCCTGTACCAATGAGTTCTAGGGTATTCCCCACTTTTTTTTTCAAGCCGATTTAATGTGTCTGGTTTTATGTTGAGGTCTTTGATCCACTTGGACTTCAGTTTTGTGCAGGGTGACAAGTATGGATCTATTTTCATTTTTCTACATGTAGACATCCAGTTAGACCAGCACCATTTGTTGAAGATGCTATCTTTTTTCCATTGTATGGTTTTGGCGTCTTTGTCAAAGATCAGGTGTCCATAAGTGTGTGGGTTTATTTCTGGGTCCTCTGTTCGGTTCCATTGATCCACCATTCTGTTTCTATGCCAGTACCATGTAGTTTTTAAAACTGTTGCTCTATAGTACAACTTAAGATCAGGGATGGAGATACCTCCAGAAGATCTTTTATTGTAGAGGCTTGTTTTAGCAATTCTGGGTTTCTTGTTATTCCTAAGAAGTTGAGAATTTTCCTTTCCAGGTCTGTAAAGAATTGTGTTGGTAATTTGATGGGCATTGCATTGAATCTGTAGATTGCTTTTGGTAAGATGGCCATTTTTACTATGTTAATCCTACCAAGCCATGAGCATGGGAGATCTTTCCATCTTCTCATATCTTCTTCTAATTCTTTCTTCAGAGACTTGAAATTTTTTTCATACAAGTCTTTGACTTCCTTGGTTAGGGTTACTCCAAGGTACCTTATGTCATTTGTGGCTATTGTGAAGGGTGTTGTTTCCTTAATTTCTTTCTCAGCCCTTTTGTCTTTTGTATAAAGGAGGGCTACTGATTTTTTTGAGTTAATTTTGTATCCTGCCACTTTGCTGAAGGTGTTTATCATCTGTAGGAGTTCCCTGGTAGAGTTTTTGGGGTCACTCACGTATACTATCATATCATCTGCAAATAGTGATAATTTGACTTCTTCCTTTCCAATTTGTATCCCCTTGATCTCCTTCAACTGTCTTATTGCTCTAGCAAGGACTTCCAACACTATGTTGAAGAGATATGGAGAGAGTGGGCAGCCTTGTCTTGTCCCTGATTTCAGTGAGATTGCTTTAAGTTTCTCTCCATTCAGTTTGATGTTGGCTATAGGCTTGCTGTATATCGCCTTTACTATGTTTAGATATGTGCCTTGTATTTCTGATCTCTCCAATACTTTGAACATGAATGGATGTTGGATTTTGTCAAAGGCTTTTTCAGCATCTAGGGAGATTATCATGTGGTTTTTTTCTTTCAGTTTGTTAATATGGTGGATCACATTGATGGATTTCCGTATATTGAACCACCCCTGCATACCTGGGATGAAGCCTACTTGGTCATAGTGGAAAATATCTTTGATGTGTTCTTGGATTCGGTTTGCAAGTATTTTATTAAGTATTTTTGCATCAATGTTCATAAGGGAGATTGGCTGGAAATTCTCTTTCTTTGTTGAGTCTTTGTGAGGTTTAGGTACCAAGGTGACTGTGGCTTCACAGAATGAATTTGGTAATATTCCTTCTGTTTCTATTTTGTGGAATAGTTTGAAGAGAATTGGTGTTAGCTCTTCTTTGAAGGTCTGGTAGAATTCTGCGCTGAAGCCATCTGGTCCTGGGCTTTTTTTGGATGGGAGACTTTTGATGACCGCTTCTATTTCTTTGGGGGATATAGGTCTATTTAGTTGATTTAGCTGCTCCTGGTTCAGCTTTGGTAAGTCAAATCGATCAAGAAAATTGTCCATTTCATTTAGATTTTCAAATTTTGTGGCATATAGACTTTTGAAGTAAGTCCTAATGATTGTTTGGATTTCCTCAGTGTCTGTAGTTATATCCCCCTTTTCATTTCTGATTTTGTTGATTTGGGTGGTGTCTCTCTGCCTTTTAGTTAGCCTGGCTAAGGGTTTGTCGATCTTGTTGATTTTCTCAAAGAACCAGCTCTTGGTTTCATTGATTCTTTGAATTGTTTTATTTGTTTCCAATTGATTGATTTCAGCCCTGAGTTTGATTATTTCCAGCCATCTACTCCTTCTTGGTGTGTCTGCTTCTTCTTTTTCTAGGGTTTTTAAGTGAGCCATTAGGGTGCTTGAATGAGCTGTCTCAAATTTCTTCTTGAAGGCACTTAGTGCTATGAACTTTCCTCTTAGCACTGCTTTCATTGTGTCCCACAAGTTCGGGTATGTTGTGTCTTCATTTTCATTGATTTCTAGAAAGACTTTAATTTCTTTCTTTATTTTTTCCCTGACCCAGCTGTCATTTAGTAACAAGTTGTTCAGTTTCCATGTGTGTGTAGGCTTTTTGTTATTTCTGTTATTGTTGAGGTCCAGCTTTATTCCATGGTGATCAGACAAGATACATGGGATTATTTCAATCTTCTTGTATCTGTTGAGGCTTGCTTTGTGACCCACTATGTGGTCTATTTTGGAGAAGGTTCCATGAGGTGCTGAGAAGAAGGTAAATTCTTTTGTGTTTGGGTGTAAAGTTCTGTAAATGTCTCTTAGGTCCATTTGATTCATGACCTCTGTCAGAGACATTGTTTCTTTGTTTAATTTCTGTTTGGTTGACCTGTCCTTTGTTGAGAGTGGGCTGTTGAATTCTCCCACTATTAATGTGTGTGGATCTATATGTGCTTTAAATTTTATCAATGTTTCTTTCACAAATGTGGGTGCCCTTGTATTTGGGGCATATATGTTCAGGATTGTGATGTCTTCCTGGTGGAATTTTCCCTTGATGAGTATGAAGTGTCCTTCCCCATCTCTTTTGATTAATTTTGGTTGAAAGTCTATTTTATCAGATATTAGAATGGCTACTCCTGCTTGCTTCTTGGGTCCGTTTGCTTGGAAAGTCGTCTTCCAACCCTTTACCCTCAGGTAATGTCTATCTTTGTGTCTTAGGTGTGTTTCTTGTATGCAACAGATTGCTGGGTTTAGTTTACGTATCCATTCTGTTAATCTGTGTCTTTTTATTGGAGAGTTGAGTCCATTGATGTTGAGAGAGATTAATGACCAGTGGCTGTTAGATCTCTTGATTTTGATGTTGGCTGTGGTCATCAGGTTGTGTGCTTGGTTGCTTTTTGTTTTACTGAAGTGAGGTTATTTATTTCCTGTGTTTTCTTGAATGTAGCTAGCTTTCTTGGGTTGTATTTTCCCTTCCAGTGTCTTCTGTAATGCTGGATTTGTTTGTAGGTATTGTTGAAATTTGTTTTTGTCAGTGAATATCTTGTTTTCTCCATCTATGAGGACTGAGAGTTTTGCTGGGTATTATAGCCTGGGCTGACATCTGTGTTCTCTTAGGGTCTGCATGATATCTGTCCAGGCCCTTCTGGCTTTCATAGTCTCTGTTGAAAAGTCAGGTGTGATTCTAATGGGTTTGCCATTATATGTTACTTGGCCTTTTTCCCTTGCAGCTTTTAGTATTTTTTCTTTGTTCTGTATACTTACTGTTTTGATTATTATGTGGCAGGAGGATTTTCTTTTCTGGTCAAATTTGTTGGGTGTTCTGTAGGCCTCATGTATTCTAATTGGCCTCTCCTTTAGCTTGGAGAAATTTTCTTCAATGATTTTGTTGAAAATATTTTCTGGGCCTTGGAGAAGGGAGTCTTCTTTTTCCTCTATACCTATTATTCTTAGGTTTTGTCTTTTCATATTGTCTTGCATTTCTTGGACGTTCTGTGTCAGGAATTTTTCGGATTTAACATTTTCTTTGACAGATACATCGATTTCTTCCATTGTATCTTCTACACTTGAGATTCTTTCTTCCATCTCTTTTAGTCTGTTGGTTATGCTTACCTCTGTAGTTCCTGTTTTCTTCCCTAGATTCTTCCTTTCCATTATTTCTTCCATTTGTGTTTTCTTTAATTTTTCCAATTCTATCTTCAGGTCTTGAGTTGTTTTGTTTACTTCCTTCACCTGTCTGATTGTACTTTCCTGTTTTTCTTTTAGTTCCTTCAACTCTGTTTCTATCATTTCATTCAGTGTTTTAAGCATTTCCTTTCTAAAGGCCATAAACTGTTTGGCTGCAGCTTCCTCTATTTCTTTACGGATGGCAATATTCTGTTTGAGTTTATCTTCCTCTATGTCTTTACGAATCTTATTTGTTTCCTCTGTTATCATCTTCATGAACATACTTGTTAGGTCATCTTCTTGGATTTCAGTTATGGTGGGGTGTCCAGGGCTACTTGCCCCTGGGTAACTGGGTTCTGGAGATGCCATATTGCTCTGTCTTTTGTTGCTTGAGCTTTTACGCTGGCCTCTACCCATTGTGTTATCTTAGGAGTTTGGGGTTATTTTCTGGTGGTTCCTGGGGATCCTGTGGTGGAGAGAATCCCCTTTGCAGAAAGCTGGATTTTCCTGAAGCATGTCTTCTCAGCTTTTTGGGTATAGTCCCTGGATGGCTGGTGTTTTTTCAGGAGTTGCTCACCTCAGGGATATAGACCTGAATGGTAACTGTGGTCTTTGTTAGTCGAGAGGGTTCTCCTCTCACCCAGGGATGTCCTGAGGGCAGCTGTCCTGTTTCTGGGTTTCTTGTTGTAAATTTAATGATCAGCTGCTGTGACCCAGTTGGACATCAGGCGCGCCTCAACTGTTTGTGCTTGTGTCTGGAGCACAGCTGAGTGCTGGCGCCTCAGCCCCACTAGACTGCTAGACTTTTTCTAGGGAAGGATTGGGTGATTTAGATCAGTATTTTCCTTCCTTCCCCGTGGATTCTCTGGAGACACGGACTCCTAGTGTCTTTTTTTTGCCCTGGTGCACACTGCTCAGTGTCCGCCAGCTGCCTGGCCACAGAAATTTGCCTGTGCCTGGAGCACAGCTGTGTGATGGCGGCTCAGTCTCTGCCAGCTGTCTGGTGTGCAGAAACTGCCTGTGTCTGCCTTTGCAGCTTTTGGGAGTCTGAGTGGCTCCCTAAGCTGGGTAATTTTCCGGGGACCTTTTCAGGTTGGGGGTGAGCTGAGTGCTCTGAGATCAGACCTGCCGTTTCTATCTCTGGCGGCGAATCAGGCACGCAGGCAGGCAGGGCTCTGTGCCGGAACCTGGGTCCCTGGCTCTGGCTCCGGGCTGGCTCCTGGGGTGCCCGTGGACCCCGAATCTTTTCCAGGGGATGTCTGGGTGACCTAAGGCCGGTCCCAATCGTTTCCTGTACCCTGGGGTTAACTCTCGACTGAAAATTCCAGTCTCTGATAGTGTGGTGCCCAAGGTTCAGTCTGGGACCATGACCAGAGACACTGGCTTGTGGCTCTGGGCTGGGGCTGGGGCTGGCGGCCGGCAGCCAAGCGTCTGGCGGAACGGGGATCTCTTCCGCGGTTTAGCCGGGTGAGTTAAAAGCTGATTGAATCCCCCACCGTGGGGTATCCTCTCACCTGGGAAACACAATGACTGTGTTTTATGGCCGAGAGTTCTGATTGCTGGTCACTGTGCTGATCCTGATGTGCTGCTGCTCAGAATGAGAGTCCTCCCGGCGCCGCCATCTTGCCCCTCCCGGATTGAAAATGATATTTTTTGTTATTAGGTTTAGCACAGGTAAACAATTTATTTCCAGCAAAGCAGTTTTTTAAAATCATGCCTTTGTAGTTCAGAGAATGTTTGTGTGGAAACTGTACAGGAAAGAAAAGGGAATTCACTTCACATTTATAGAAATATATTTCATATTAAAAATGGATTTTCCTCTTATCTTAAAAAAAACAGTTTAGATTATCATGCCTAGTAGAAAAAGCAGACCTAGCAACAGTGCTGGAATGAATCATCTCATAAGAAACATCTTCTAGCTTATGTTTTTCCTTTTTTTTTTCTGTCTAATCAGTGACTTGGTATTAACTTCTGCTACTGCCCATTGAAAGGACAGATATGAACCTTCCTTCCTGATACGAGGCAGAAATGATTTTCAGCTTCATGAATCTTCTCTCTGCTATGGAGGAAAAAATTGGAAAATTATAGGGAGTGAAAGAATGGCCATTTATTTTGATTTCCATCATTTTGTACTGGAAAGTTGGCATAAAAGAAAGAGCAGGAAGGAAGGGGAATAACCCAACCTTACTCTACTAAGAAAACAGACATGCTATGCACATATGTTTATGAGAAACAAGTTTTTATATGAACTTTTTCTAACTTTGAAAGTATTATGAATTAACTTAGTGCTATATACGAAAAAATGTGAATAGTAATTGGTATCTTTCCTGCCATTTGAAAAATGTAAAGGGATACTATAGCTGATAACACCTGATTTATTACACTTCCTAATTATCTATTAATGCATCCATGAAAGCCTCATGGAAACAAATACAAGAAACATAAACAGTAGTGTTCACTCCAGCTTCTCTCAGCTTTCTTCAGCACTCTTTCATGGTTTTAATCACTAAAGCTCTAAATCAAGGATATATAAGATAGAAAGAAGCCTTCTATCACTGAAACACTCTAATGAAATCTCAGTTTTTCCTCTGTAACTCCTACTACTAGTGGTGTCATCTTTTGACCTGGTGAGGCCTCCACTCACCCAAAACCTCTTTGCATGGCAGCCTGCAGTGCCTGACTCAGAACTCCAACAAAAGCAGGGTGGTAGAAGAGGCCACAATGAACTGAGGAACAAGCTGCAGCTTGTGGCTTTTCTTTGTACTAACTTCTCAGCAGGACCTGGCACTTCCCTTGAAAAAGAAAATCCACTCCAAAAACACACTAGGAAGCAAAGCAGATTTTACAGAATATTTTGTGAGGATACAGAAAAGAGGGTTTATGTCATATACTAGAAAGCAAACTACCTAGCACAAATTGTTTTGAGGATTCCTCCTCCCCTGGGCTCTTCTTGGTATATAGCAAAATGCCATTTTCCAGAGTTTTCCCCATAAAACACTACTCTTAGTTTTCTTCCTCCTAACTAGTGTGATTAAGGAAATCGCAGGCCCTCCAGGCCTAATTCAGAGCATGCTTATCAAATAATTCATTTAATGAACTGCTCTTAACGCCTAGAAGAACTCTACTGCTAAGAAAAACTTAGTTGTGTGCCATCATTTTTGCATCCTAAAATGAGAAACAAGCAGTTGTTAGGAAAAAAAACTAGAAGAAACTGTATGACTGTGGTTTACTTTCATGTACAGCATCAAGCTAATGTACAAGGAGAGAATATTCTGCATTATTGAATGAGTTAACTTTATTATGAAACTGATTTTGATAGAAGCTTTCTTCATCAGATTATAGGCACTTATTTTGCAAAAGCTGTTTAAATGCTATAAATTAGTAGAATTGATTTTTCTTCCCTGGGAGATGCACAGAAGTGTCTACTCACCCTTGTCCAAGAGAGCAACAAAAGAAAAGCAACAACAAAAAATCATCCAAGTACAGCTTGGTGAACCAGTGAGTTTCATGTAGTCACTTGCCTTATTCAAAAGCAGGTTGCTGCATGATGTAAAGAGAGGGAAGGAAGAAATGTTGTAAATAAATACAATTTTCAAAAATTAGAAAGAAAGGAAGGAAAGAAGAAAAAGAGAAGTAGCATCCATCCTGGGAGCTCCTTCTGAGGCTTACAACAAGTTCCACAGAAGAATCTCTTCTTCCTCCAGCTACCATTTACTGTCTATATAATGGAAGCAGACATCTACCTCAAAAGTCTTGTTTCTTCATCTTTGTGAGTCAATTAAATTTCTGTTGAGTTTCAGGAGCTATCCCACTCTCACAGCTCCCTCCTTGAGGGACTGTTGTTTCAGTCAGTGGAAATGTTCTACAGCACTGTTTTTCTCAGTCATTAAAGAAGACATATATCACCTGATGATCCCACCAAGATCTGCAGGCTCAGTTTTGGCAGTTCTGGGATGGGACTTATGGTTCTCGGATTAATTAACTTATGAACTACATCTTGAATTTGGAGAAAGTGTTTTACATGGTGATGTGGTCAGTTGAAGTCTAGTGATAATTTTAACAAGAAAGAGTGAAGGGCTCGATTCTTCTCTAGTTCAGAACACTCGGTGCTCCTGCAGAGGACCTGGGTTTCAAGGTATTGTACCTCAGCTGGCTTCCATAGGTACCAGGCACACACAAAGTACACATATATCCAGTAAAGACATATGGATACATAAAGTAAAAAAGTAAATAAAATTAAATTTAAAAATTCTAATAAAGTAACACAAAGAAAAGATAGTTTCTACATGTCAAGTATTTGTTTTTTTTTGTTTTGTTTGTTTTGTTTGCTAAATTTAATGAGTACATTATTGTAGAAAAGAAAACTGGAGGACAGATCAAATTGAAAGAATTACTGTTATAATAACTTTAATTTATCTTGCATTTTACAGAAGCCTATGAACGATTTTAAAAAGCACCTCCTTACCATCACGCTCTGACAGGTGTTAAAGTAGGCAACTAGTATGTCAACAGCTTCAGTATCAGCATCTTGCAAGGATTTCAGATCAATCACTCGCCAAAGAACTTGGCAGCTTTCTATCTTGTTTTTAACTCAATGGTACATCCACTCTGATGGTAACCTGTCCAGCCAGCTCTCCACCACATTTTGGAAAAATCAATGGTGATTAGCAAATTAGTTAGCTTTGGCACGGAGCTGTGCTCGCTTGCCTGTGACAGCCTGGAAGCCAGTTTTGATACTGGCAACAGAGCATCGAGAATGACAAGTTTCACACTGTAAGAAATAGAGTCGGGTGTCCTTCTGTAGGATTGTGTCCGGTGATCTGCATGTGTGACAAGTGACGTACTCCTTGATATATCTTCTCAAGACATTTTCTATCTGTTTCTGTTGGAATCTTCCTTTGATTACAAGTTGGTTATTACCATCCATAGAACCACTTGTACCCAATTCTGCCAATAAAAACGCAAGGAGATGTTTGGGTTGACAATATAATAGTTTACAGATATCTGTAAAATTGACAAAAGAAGTTTTCTTGATTCCTACTCGGACAACCTGTGGAGGTTTCATAACAAATTTCCTCTTCTCTCCAGCAACCATGTCTGGATTCTTTTCTCTCATAATGTTGAATACTCGGTTCAGCAACTCCTCATATGTGTAGTCCCTTTCTGGGCCTGCCCAAGCAGGCCCAGTCCGGTTACTGAATGAAATGCCATCATCTTTTTTGCTGTCTTCATCTTCTAAAGCTTCGTCTTTTTCTAGTATTTCATCTTCATCTGGGAATTTGACATTCTTCTTCTTCTTTTTATTGCCAAGCATGATATCAAGGTCATCCTGTGGCTCAGCTCGCTCTTGAGCATCATTGTCAATCTTAATATCCTTTACACCATCTTCAGCTTCATCAATATCAAATATCTTTTTTGTTTTTTTCTTCTTTTTCTTTTGATTAACAAAGTTCAAGTCATCTAAGTCATCAGAAGCATCTTTTTTCCTACTGTCCTCTTCATCGGCTTCCACATCTTTGTCTTCAGTTGGTTCTGGCTCCACTTCTTTTGTCTCTGAAGGCTGAGTTTCTTCTGTCTGAGCATCACCTTCTTCATCTAAGATAAAAGGCTTCTTCTTCTTCTTTTTCTTTTTGCTCATAGTAGGATCAAAAATCATCTCGTCCCCAGACATGGCTGTTGTTCGCGCGGGTTCAGCACGGATGAGAAGTCAGGCCGGTCGGCTTCAGACACAGGAGTCAGCGTAGCTCTTAACCAATACTTCTCAGAGCACCACGCTAGGCTCTTGCATCAGCGAAAGGGAACGACACCCCGCCCTCCTCTCAGACATTGGAAGTGCGCCTGCCCAAGTATTTGTTTTCTATTTTCACAATGCAATATATAGTAATTTCTAGCTAATGCTATATTTAAATTTTATGATATTTTCATAAATATGACTCCTAAAAATTTCAAAGTCTCCAGTACCATAAAATCCAAACCTACAATTATGATTAAATAGCAGAAGAGCATTTGGGATTGAGGTTCTAATAGCCCTATGCTTCCTGTTTTTTGAATGGACAAGATTATGAGTGAGAGAGTAATAATGAAAAAAAAAAACAAAAAAAACCAAAATCTCCACATAGACAGTATCAGAAACAAAGACTGAATGAAAAATTACAAAATATATGAAACAAGAAATCTGGATTCTGTCATCAGAAAATCTTACTGCCTCACAGTGAGGTTATAAGCGTGATGACAGTGTAGAAAGTGAAAGATTAAAGTTCACTGACAATGGAAGGAGCAGATTTCCATTTTGCACTTAAAATGGCCCTTAGTGTTGGTTATCACTCCCCATATTCCTTCCCTTACCAATGTCTTCCATTCTATTCCCATCTAACTTCCCTCTTCCAGTTTTTCCTTTCTCTCTCCAAAATATATTCTCTTTTCCTTAACTTGGGAGATCCTCTACTCTTGCCTCATTCCTTACTAGGAACCTACTCTTTGTGGTTTTATTAATTTAAGCATGAATATTAAAGGGTTAACAGCATGTAAGATACAACATAAAATATTTAACTTTGTGGGTATGGCTTATCTCATTCAGGATGATTTTTTATAGCTACACCTATTTACCTGAAAAAATAAATTTTAACCTCTGAATATCTCATTGTGTAAATATATCATTTTCATTTTCTGTTCATCAGTTGAAAGACATAGGCTTTTTCTAAGTTCTGGTTATTATGAATAAATGTTGAATGTAGGAGTACTTTGGGCACATGCCCAAGAATGGTGAAGCCAAATCTTGAGGTAGATCTATTCCTATATTTCTAAGGAAGTTATCACTTTTTGCTGCTTATTTGCAAGCATGAGCTGCCATTTTCTTTGCTGAAATTGGTCATTCTGGCTGTTGTAAGATGAAATTTGAAGTAGTTTTCATTTGGATTTTCATAATGTCTAAGGATGTTGAATATTTCTCTTTTTTTAGCATTTTGTCTTTCATCTTTTGAGAATTTAAGAATTTGTTTTGTAACCACTTTTTTTTTAAGTTGGCTTACATGTTTTTGTGAAAAATGTTTGGGTTTTTTTGATCTTTATACATTTCAGATATTAATCCTTTATCAGATGGGTAATTGGTAAAAATATTTTCCCATTTTGTAGCATGTTTCTTTGTTTGACTGGTAGTGTTCTTTGCGATATACCCATTTTGTAGCATGTTTCTTTGTTTGACTGGTAGTGTTCTTTGCGATATACAAGTTTTTCTGTTTCAGGAGCTTTCTGTACCTGTGCTATCAACATTCTGTTCAGAACTCCTTTTTCTTGTGCCAATGTGTTCATTTCTACTGCCCACTTTCTCTTCTATGTGGTATAGGATCTTTGGTCTTATGTTGAGATCTTTGATCTATTTGGAGTTAAGTTTCATGCAGAATGATAAATACGGATATTTGCCTTCTTCTACATGCAGCCATCCAGTTAGACCAGCATTGTTTATTAAAGATGTTATTTTCTCCATGAGCATTTTTTACGTCTTTTTCAAAAACAAGTATTTTGCTGGATCAACTTATATATGTCTTCATTGTGATTCCATTTATCAATGTATCTGTCTTCTTATACCAAAACCTTGCTGTTTTTATCATGATATCACTATAATACTATGTAATATGTGCAATAACAATACTTCCAAAAATTATTTTATTGTTCAATACCATTCAGGCTCCATTTCTCCATCTATTACAGCGATTGGTCCACAACCACTACCTGTGGATCCTGAGAAGGGAAGTGGGAATGGAAATGGCCAGGGGTGAAACGGACCTTAGGCAGTGGTGAACACAGCAAAAAATAAATTTTCTGGAGACAGGCTTCAGTGAAAGAGCTCATTTAATTGAGAGGAACAAAGGCTACTTAAACTTTTAAAGAGGTAGGTTGGGGCTTTAGGAATGTATGTATATTATTGTCTTAGGGCCAGGGTGCTGGGGATGCCTCATTTGCATGAGGAGGAACTCCTGGTGCTGCTGGACATGACACAATAAGGCAAGAGGAAGTTTAACCTTGCAACCAGGCTATATGACCTCCTGGGAGGGAGGGAAAAGGTGAGGGCACAGGGCTTTCTGAGCTGGGAAACTTAGGTCCAGTCCAGGGCACCTAGGAGAAGTCCTGTTCCTGCCAGTCAGGAGGACATTTTCAGAGTTTGGTCATGTGCCCTCTCTCCCTTAGCTTCTCGGCCCCACAGTTCAGGAAGTTTTGTTTTGTTTTATTTTTCTTTTCCTGCTCTGTTTTGTGACAGAGTGAGTGAGTGTGTGTGTGTGTGTGTGTGTATGTGTGTGTGTGTATTTCCATATGAAGTTGAAAACAGGTTTGTTTTAATTTCTATGAAGAAATGCATAGAAATTTTGATGAAGATTGCATTGAATATATGGATCGAATTTAGTAGGAGACCATTTTACAATATTAATCATATCTATCAATGAGTGTAAGAGATGATTCATCTTAAGATGTCGTTTTATTTTTTCAATGTCTTAAAGATTTTATCATAAATTTGGTAAGGAAATGACCAAGAACATTCTGGGGATATATCTGAAAGATGCTAAACCATACAACAAGGACGTTTGCTCAACCATGTTGATAACAATGTTATTTTAAATAGCCAGAATCTGGAAAAAAACTAGATGTCCCTCAACTGAAAAATTGATACAGATATTGTGGTATCTTTACATAATGAAATACTACTCAGAAATGAAAAACAATGAAATTTGCAGGAAAAATGATGGTAACTAGAAAGATCATCCTTAGTGAAGTAACCCAGAAGCAAAAAGACACATGGTATGTATATGCAATAAGTGGATATTAATTGTATAATATAAGGTAAATATACTAAAATCTATAGTCCAAAAGAAGATAAAAAGGAGGACCATAGGGAAGAAGTAGAAATCTCACTCAGATAGGCATCTGAAGAAGGAGAAGAAAAAGAACAGGACAGGAGACTTACACAGAGGACCTCTGAAAGACTCTACCCACCAGGGTATAGAAGGAGATACTGAGACTAATAGCCAAACTTTGGGCAGAGAACAGGGAATCATATGAAAGAAGGGGGAGAAAGAAAGACCTGGAGGGGACAGGAGTTCCACAAGGAGACCAACAGAGCTTAAAAATTGGGGCCCAGGGGTGCCTGCATAGATACCCCTGGACTGATACTCCAACCAAGGGCCATGCTGAAACACTTCTCTACAGCAAAAGATCTTCAGGAGGTGTCTCCATCCCTGATCTCAAGTTGTACTATAGAGCAACAATACTAAAAACTGCATGGTACTGGCATAGAAACAGATTGTTGGATCAATGGAATCGAATAGAAGACCCTGACATAAATCCACACACTGATGGACACCTGATTTTTTACAAACATATCAAATCCATTCAATGGAAAAAAGACAGCATCTTCAACAAACGGTGCTAGTCTAACTGGAAGTCTACATGTAGAAAAATGCAAATAGATCCATACTTATCAGCCTGCACAAAACTAAAGTCCAAGAGGATCAAAGACCTCAACATAAAACCAGACACTCTAAACCACGTAGAAGAAAAAGTGGGGAATACCCTTGAACTCATTGGCACAGGAGACAACTTCCTGAACAGAACACCAACAGCACAGGCTCTAAGAGCAACAGTCAATAAATGGGACCTCATGAAACTGAAAAGCTTCTGTAAAGGAAAGGACTTTACCTTTAACACAAAGTGCAGTCAAAATTTCCAGGAATGGGAGATAAAACATAACATGTTTAAAAATCTTATTATTGAGGAAGAGAAAGAAAGGTGGCTTGGGGTGCAAGTGGTAGCTGTGGAAGTGGATATATATTGGTGATTCTAGAAGTAGTCAAGAAATGGCATTACTAAGTTATTAGTACTTGCTTGTATGCTAGAAGTGAAAAAGAAGTATGTCAAAAATGATTTTCAGATGCAAATCAAAACAACACTGAGATTCCAACTTATACCCATCAGAATGGCTAAGTTAAAAAACTCCAGTGACAACACATGCTGTGGAGAAAGGGTAACCCTCCTCCACTGCTGTGGGAATGTAAACTTGTACAACCACTTTGGAAATTAATCTAGTGCTTTATTCTTCATTTTGATGTATAATGTTTCCACTAAAACTTTGTAATGTTAAAAAAAATGATTTTCAGGTCATTCTGTAAAGTAATTGAGTAGAGTTTAGTGCTGATGACAACTGAGATAAAAGTTATAGGTTTGTAGTGTAGGGGGTAGAAAATCAATTTTATGAGTGGCTAAGTTGAAATATTTGAAAGACACTTTCCTAGAAGGATACTCAAACAGCTTTTTGGAATTGTAATTTAAAGAATATTTTAGACATTGTTTTTTAAGTATCTCACATGGTTTTGCATGCCAAGTGGAAGTGAAGAGCACAGAAAGAGCTACAAGAAATCATAAGGTACCCATATATTTATCCAAATAATAGTTTGTCTTTGTTTTTCCTTTGGTTGACATGAGTTCTCATGTACCTGCAACTTACTTCAAACTTCATATGTAGCTAAGAATGACCACAAACTTCTGATCTTATGGGGTAAGATTTTCATCATGTACCACAAAACATTTGGAAGAGAGAGAAAAAAGGAAACAGGACAGGAGCCTACCACAGAGGGCCTCTGAAAGACTCTACCCAGCAGGGTATTAAAACAGATGCTGAAACTCATAGCCAGACATTGGGCAGAGTGCAGAGAACCTTATGAAAGAAGGGGGAGATAGAAAGACCAGGAAGGGACAGGAGCTACACAAGATGAACAACAGAATCAAGCATTCTGGGCTCATGGGTCTCTTCTGAGACTGATACTCCAACCAAGGACCAGGCATGGGGATAACCTAGAACCCCTCCACATATGTAGCCCATGGCAGCATAGTGCTCAAGTGGGTACCCTAGGAAGGGGAACAGGGGCTATCTCTGACATGAACTCAATGGCTGGCTCTTTGATCTCCTCCTCCTGAAGCGGGGGCAGTCTGACCAGGCCACAGAGGAAGACAATGACGCCAGTCCTGATGAAACCTGATGAGGCTAGGGTCAGATGAAAGGCGAGGAGGACTGCCCCTGTCAATGGACCAGGGGGGGGGCAAAGTAGAAGAAAAAGGAGAGAGGGTGGGATTGTGAGGGGATGAGAGAGAAGGCTGCAGCTGGGATACAAAGTGAATAAATTGTAATTAATAAAAAATAAATTAATAAAAAAACTAAAAATATGTTGATTTGATCAGAGGGAGTTTTAAATCACACATGATTTGAAAGAATTAAATATGTGTTAATGAGATGTGCTTATAAGTGAAGGTGCAACCCAGGTGTGACTACAGGAAGGGGATTGAATGAGAGCAGAAGGGTTGGCTTGGCAAGTACAGAAGGCTGAGCTTTCCGTGCCCATTCTGGATTCACTTTCCCTTTGAAATGAGCCAATGGCATCTTCTAAATAAGAAAGTATTATTTTGAAGAATGGAAAAAACACCTGACAATATGAGTTAGATGGGTGCCAAAATGTTATAGAAACCTGGTTGATGCTGGAGCACAAATTTATAGTGGCATCTGGATTTAACTGCACAGGTGCAAAGAAAGATAGATAATTAGAATCACTCTGCTTTAGGATATTGTCAGACATGTGTGCTGAAAGGACAAAGGGACAAACGACTATACAAATTTAGCAGATCCTGGTTAAAATAATAAAACACTTATGATCATTTTGAAATGATTTAGATATGTGTGATGGGCTAATGACGTCTGCTTTTTGATTGTCATAGATTTTTAAAATTTGCTAAGTTTGTGTTTTGATATGTGTAGCTTATGAGAGTAGCAAGTCAGGGAGCCATCTTTTAGTACTTTTGGGATTTTAAGTGACCAAAAGCATTAGGAATTTTATATTAATTATTTTTATAGTGTAGATCAGAACTGTTGATTTTCTCATAATCTTATAAGCAGAGGAGACTTGGGGCACATGCCTTCTCTGTCTGGTTACATAGCTGCATCTTGTCTTTGCTGTCATTTTTATGAATATATCATCATCCATTTTAAGTCCCTTAGAATAGTTTCTTATGCAGCATGTGCTTCTCCTACCTGTATCCCAAGCAAGCAAACATTCATCAGCCAGCAAGGCATTGTAGCTTTTCCTCATTAGATCATAATCCAAGCCACTAAAGGACCTGCTACTATGTACTAACTTTACTGAAAACTTTATTTCCACCTTGCTGGGTAGAAAATATCACTTAATGGTTATTACCTCAAAGCTCAAGAACTAATTTTCTCCAAAGGCGTCAGGAATCCAATTCACTCACTAAGCAGTCTCTAATTGCTCATGTTTATCTTTGTCACTTAGGAAATATATTTTACTTTTCTGATTATAAACAAATATCTGAGACTACTCTAACAATTCCAAGATTTGTAATTTTTCCACATCAATTCTTATGGAATAAAATTAGTTGTTAGGTTCTATTACTTCAATAAATATATGATTTTTGTTATTTCTTTTATAATGAGTAATGTTTGAAAAAAAAAACATTTCAGTACTGTTATTTTAGACCATTTATCCTTTGAAAATTGAGACTTTTCCCCAAACTGATGGTTGAATAAAATTTTAACTTTATATATTTACTTTCATATATTTATGTTTTAAGTAAACAATTAGTAATTATTTTAAATATCTTCTCAGAACAAACTTTGGGTATATACCTAGCAGTGGTATAGCTGGGTCTGGAGGAAGCACTATTCCTATTTGTCTTAGAAAGCGCCAGATAGCTTTCCAGAGTGGTTGTACCAGTTTACATTCCCACCAGCAGTGGAGGAGGGTTCCCCTTTCTCCACAACCTCTCCAGCATGTGTTATCGCTTGAGTTTTTCATCTTGGCCATTCTGATGGGTGTAAGGTGATATCTCAGGGTCGTTTTGATTTGCATTTCCCTGATGGCTAATGAGGTTGAGCATTTCTTTAAGTGTTTCTCTGCCTTTCGATATTCCACTACAGAGAATTCTCTGTTTAGCTCTGTTCCCCATTTTTTAATTGGATTACGTGGATTGCTGCTTTTCAGCTTCTTTAGTTCTTTGTATATATTTCTAACAGGAACTCAATGACTGGCTCTTTGGTCTCCCCACCCCCGAAGGGAGGAGCAGTCCTGTTAGGCCACAGAGGAGGGCTTTGCAGCCAGTCCTGAAGATACCTGCTAAAACAGGATCAGATGAATGGGGAGGAGGTCCCCCCTATCAGTGGACTTGGAAAGGGGCACGGTGGAGATGAGGGAGGGAGGGAGGGACTGGGAGGGAATGAGGGATCGGGACATGGCTGGGATACAGAGTTAATAAAATGTAACTGATAAAAAAAAATAAAAAAATATATCTTCTCAGGATTTCTTCTGCTTTCCTTAGTGAGCTATAAATTAAAATGGCTACTCATTTATTAATTGTATTTCAAATATTATACTTTAATTTGTATGGCACTTATGGCCTAGAAATTTTTAGTGGATCAGACTTGACTTCAGATTCACAGAGATCCACCTGCTTTTACTTCCTGTGTTGGTACTAAAGCCAAACATCACTTGATCCAGCTATGAAAGTATTTTTAAGCACTGGTGATTTCCACTATTTCCTTAAAATGCATTAGCTTATTGGGGAAATAATATTGTAAATAATTTAGATACATCTAAAACTTTCCACTCATTTCTTTCTCCTAGAAGAATCAAGTGAAAGTCTACATTATCCCAAGATATATTAAGATTATCTGAAATTATTTTTAGCTTCAAACTCCACACAGAGGAGATGAATCTATTGTGCACATAGTGCAATAGATTGTCTTCAGAATTTTGATTAAGTAGAAAACATGTAATACTTTATCACATATTGTCAAAATATTGATATTTGACAGTATAGTTAATATAATGCATGAAAGATGTCTGTAATTTCTGTTATGGAAATATTTCATTTCTCTTTTACATCTTCTTTTAGATATCATAACATTTCTACCCATTACACATCAGGTCATAATTTTGATCTGACACACAAACCTGTAGCTTTGTGTCTCTTTTGTCATAGCAACAAAAACTTGTGTTTCAACTGGAACATATGCTGCAACACTTCTTCATCCTGTGGCCTTCCTTTCACATTATGGTAAAGGATTTCCTTGAGATTAATGACAGAGTCAGGCCTATGAAGCTGAATTTGTGTTTTATGATATCATCATTTTGTGGTTCTCCTCCTGCCTGGGGAACTGTTTCCTATCAGCCCAAAAGGACAGGAGAGCAGGAGACATGGTGCAGAGCTTGGAAGGCCTGTGAGCACAAACAGAAATCAGACACTCTGGGCACCACTTCAGCGAACTTGTTCAAATTTAATTCCAGAAAATAAAGGCTACATAAACCTTAGGGACTGGGTGAGGGCCCCAATGATAGGTGTATATAATTAGTTAAAACTAGACATTTCAAGAATATTTGATTTGCATTAAACAGCACACTCCTATCATATGAATGGGAACACAGTACTTAATTATCCCAGAAGTGCAGCAAGGGGGACAGCTAGCAGGGAGCTGTGACAAAGGCCATCGAATGCGGTTAGGAGCATCTATGTCTGGAGATACTCTCCAGATGAATTCACGGAGGGCAGAAGGCCCAGCTAGAAAGAGGAAATCCTGCACATTATTACAGAACTCAGAATGGCTATCCGGACTGGGAGGACTGCAACCTCAAACAGCAGTCCTCCCAGTCCGGATAGCCATAGCAGTGCTCCAACATCATTTCAGTATTATTTTATGCAAAGACTAAGAATAGCAATCAAAAGGAGAAATATTTCATGAAATATTTTCAAAAGACCAAGACATTAGATTATCAAAATGTGCGTGTATAACTGGAAGAGAATGGGGGGATCTTCACACACCATTTTTAAAGTGAGGTAAACAATAAATTGCTCTACAGCTACAGTAAGAGAAAAGTTTGACCTACTTGTGAGTCTTTTATGATTTCTTTTCTTTTTTCTTTTAATTTTCTTTTATTTTTAATTACACTTTATTTAATTTGTATCCCTCCTCTAGTTTCCTCCTTCCTCCCCTCCCAATCCCTTCTTTCCTCCCCCTTCTCCATGAATGCCCCTCCCCAAGTCCACTGGTAGGGGAGGGTTTCTTTTTCTTCCTTCTGATCCTAATCTGTGTTTTCTTTTACAAAGATTTGTAAGAAATGAATGATTTAGAATCAAAATTTTGGATGATGTAAGAAGTGTAAAATTAGTTTATATGCTTTAGCTTTTCAATGATTTTTTGATGTTGTTCTTGTTCAGAAAAAAATGTGAAAAAAAGAGAAAATTTTGTGTGTCGCTGTAATAACATACATTTTGATCATTTAAATCCTGATAATGAGATTTTGTTTATGTACCATAAGTTGTTTCTTATTGAGAGGCCACATAGAGCTGTAGGTAGATACAACGGGGTGCAAAGCTGAGGCGTGGCTCTGAACCTTCTGCTTCCCTGCAACCTAAAAGTCTTTGTCCACATCTCCTACAATATGTTGTGCTTAACCACAGTTGAAAGTCATCCTTTAAGAAACTTTATTTACTAGCTAAAGACTGAGCAATTTGGTATTCTAAATAAGACAACAATTTAAAAGTAACTCATCCCCAGGCACTAACTTGTATAAAGTAAAGGAGAAAAACAATATGCAGCTCACAAATTTGATTAAGCATACAGGTAAAAATTTAGAGAGTTTTGAAGCCCCAAATATTTATTCTTATTCTTTAAAGAAAAGATTTCTATGTCCAGATGTAGTTCAGTTAATCCAGATGAGGAGCTTGGGTGGTTAACAGATGAAAAGAAAATAAAGGCAAATAATGTCTAAGTTATAATCAGTACTTTAATAATAACAACATACTTTATAATATAACTATATTTTATAAATTATTGCTAAGATAGCTATAATAGTATCCATTATATCTTATGTTTATAGGACACTTAAATTGTGCCAGTACCAAAGCATTTATTAACTCATCTAACCTTCACCCTTCTATCATGGGAATTATAATGATCATCATTTTACTAATTAAAGAGTTGAAGGGCAAAGAACTTCCATAACTTTGTTAGGGTCACAGCATTGCAAAATTCTTCTAGTAATCCTATGCTTTTGGAAGGACAAATTTGGAATACAGATTTAAGAGCTCACAGAAAATTAAGGTGATTCCAATTTCTCGCTAGAGAAGAACAACAAAGAAGATAAAAGGCCCTTGAACATAATCAGAAAAAGACACATTGCATTAAAGAAACAGAGAATTACTACTAGAGGGTTTTTACCACATCTGCATCACAATGGGAATTATAAGAAGTATAGATACATCTCTGAAGAGGTATGGTACTACTAGTCATTAAGGCACACACACACACACACACACACACACACAAAATGATTTTTCCAAACAGTAGTTTGTAATTTTTATATGAATTCATGTACTTTTTCAATTATTTTTTAATCTATGGAATAAAGGCACCTTGCTCATAGTGAAGGATCTCATGGATGTTATTTTGAATTCTATTTGCAATAAATTTATTGAGATTTTTTCATCTCTGTTTATAGTGAAGTTTCCTTTAACTCATAGTTCTCTCTCTCTTCCTCTCCCTACCTCCATGCTCATCTAGTTTTGTTATCAAGATAATATTATATTTATAAAATAAGTTTGAAAATGTTTCTTCTTTTATATTTTAGAGAATTATTGAGTAGTTTGGAGGTTTGAATATCTTGTAGAAATCTACCTTAGATATACCTGATGCTAGGTTTTATGTGATGGGAGATTTTTAAAATTATGGTGTTTATCTAGTTGTTTATCTTAGAGTTCATTGAGGGAGAAGAGGAGTTTTAAGGTTGGAGGAAGACGAGAAGGTAAAATGAAAACTTGTGTACTAACTAACACTACAGGGTTTGAAAAAAAATCCGATGGAAGCCTAAGGTTTTATAAACTTCCCCCAAAACAAATTTTAAAAAACTAGAGTGTTTGAGTGGAGATACTACATGGAAGGATAATGCTCCTCTTGGAAGCCATAGATTGTCAAACAAAAAGACAGTGCTGGGTGAATTGGTTATAAAGATACCAGAGAAGAACCTCAGGACATTAAATGCCTTTTCCAAAACTCTTCATTTTCTAGTAGAAGTTGGTGGTGATAGAGTACTTTGGTTATAAAGCAGTATTATGAGAGAGTTATAGATGACATTGCTCAGCATTTATCAGTTCTAGTCCAGAAAGGAATCTCTGTCAGGACAGCCCATCTCCCAAAATAGTCTATCTTGGTTTGGGCAAACAATTTCAGGAAGGAGACACTTGTAACCCCCAATGACCATAACATTTTCCTAATTCCCTAAACCCTTTATCTCACCTCCATAAAGGAACAAAACAGCATTTTCTCCTGAAAGACCTCTTCTCTTCCCATTATTTTGTGTGCTAATAAACTCAGTTGCTTCTGTTGAAGATCAGACCCTGGTCTCTTTCTGCTTTCTGATTTGTTATGCTGCCTCAAAAATTCAGCAGATGGGAATATCCTGTTGCTAATGATACCATATACTCACCATGGGACATGGAGAAATCAAGGTAATACTGGCCTGGAAGATTCCTTCCTGTTGGCTACCTTTCATGAGGCCAGCCCGAAGATCCTATACAGATTTTGGAGGAAATTCTGAACAATCTTACTGGGCTACAAAGCCTATAGATATTTGTCAGAGAAACTGTTTTATTCAGGGGTATGTTTACTAATAGGTTACCTGAGCTCTAGTGAATGATCCTGTACCCATGTGTATATAGGCAATATCAACTGAACACAGTGGTAGAGCAGAAAATAAGACATGGGTCATAAGGTAGAACTATTCCCCATATTCTTAGAAAGTGCCAGATTGATTTTGAGAGGGGTCATACAAGTTTGCACTCCCACCAGCAATGGAGGTGTGTTCCCCTTTCTTGACATCCTCATCAGCAAGTGTTGTTACTTTAGTTTTTTATCTTAGCCATTCTGACTGATGTAAGATGGAATCTTACAGTCTGTTTGATTTGCATTTCTCTGATGGCTAAGGACATCAACTTGCATCAGGACTGAACACATCCTCTTCCACTGAGGCTGGGTAAGGCAGCCTTGCCAGGGGTTCATGATGTGAAAGCAGGCAACAGAGTCCATGTCAGAGACAACCACTGCTCCCCTTACTCTGGAACCCACATGAAGACTAAGCTGCCCATTGGCTGCAAATATGTAGGAGGGTTTCATAATAGCCACAAGTAATATACAGTATCTTGATGTAACTATAACCAAGCAAGTAAAAAACCATTAATCCAAGAACTTAAAGTCTCTGAAAAATAAACTGAAGATGATATCAGAGGATAGAAAGATCTCCCATGCTCATATTTTGGTTGGATTAACATAGTGAAAATGGTCATCCTATCAAAAGCAATCTACACATTCAATGCAGTCCCTTCAAAATACCAACCCAATTCTTTACAGACATTAAAGGAACAATTCTAAAGTTCACACTGAAAAGCAAAAACCTTAGAAGAGCTAAAACAATTCTACACACTAAAAGAACTTCGGAAGTATCTCCATCCCTGACTTCAAGCTATAGTACCGAGCAATAGTAATAAAAACTGCATGGTACTGACATAGAAACATACTGATTTATCAATGGAATCGAATCACAGATTCATAAGTAAACCCACACATCTATTGACACTTGATTTTTGAGAAAAAGCCAAAAACCATTAAATGGGAGGGGGAGAGGAAGAAATGGTGCTGATCTAGCTGGATTTTTGCATGTAGAAAAATGAAAATAGACCCATATCTATCACCCTGCATAAAATTAAAGTCCAAGTGGATCAAAGACCTTGATATAAAACCAGAGTCTCTAAATCTATCACAAGACAAAGGAGAGGGGGAAATTCCAGAAATTATTGGCTTGGGGGACAACTTTCTGAACAGAACAAACACACAGGCTCTGAGATCAACAATTAATAAATGGGATCCCATGAAACTAAAAAGCTTCTGTAAGTCAAAGGATACTGTCACTTGAAGAAAATGGCAGCCTACAGATTGGGACAATATTTTCACCAATCCTACATCAGACATAAGGTTATCCAAATCATACAAGGGACTTAAGAAATTAAACATCAAAAAATCAAATAATCCAATTAAAAATGGGGTACAGAACTAAACTGAAAGTTCACAATAGAATACTCTGAAATGTCTGAAAAGCACTTAAAGAAATGCTCAATGTCCTTAGCCACCAGAGAAATTAAAACAGCTCTAAGATTCCATTTTACACCAGTCAGAATGGCTAAGATAAAAAACTCAAGTGATAGCTCTGGCAAGGATGTGGAGAAAGGGGAACAATCCTCCATTGCTGGTGGGAATTCAAACTTATAAAAACCTTTCTGGAAATTGATCTGGCACTTTCTCAGAAAATGGGGAATAGTTCTACAAAACACAAAGCTATACCACTCCTGAGCATATACCCAAAAGATCCTCCATCATACAACAAGAACATTTATTCAACTATATTCATAATGGCTTTGTCTGTAATAGTCAGAAACTGGAAACAACTTAGATGTCCCGCAGTGGAGGAATGGATACAGAAATTGTGGTGCACAATGAAATACTATTCAGTTATTAAAAACACAGAAATTATGAAGATTGCAGGCAAATGCATAGAACTAGAAAAGGGCATGCTAAGATCTTGGTATGTACTCACTTATAACCATATAATAGACCTATAACAGGATAAGCAAACTACAATTCACAGACTGAAAGAAGCTAAGTAACAAGGAGATCAGGCAGCAAAGGTAGATGAAGGGAAAAAACTGGGCAGGAAATGGAATGGAAAGGTTAACAAGGATGGGGATCAGATGGTGGGAAACAGGGTGGGATGTGAGAGGGCTGAAAATAAGATTGGAAATGGGGAGGGCATCTCTTTGTCCTAAGCGTGGTGGTTATGAGTCTCAGCATCAGCTATGATATACTGCTGGGTAGAGTCTTTCAGTGGCCCCCTGGGGTAGGTTCCTGTCCTGTTTCCTGTTTTCTCCTTCTTCCAATGTCTATCCCATTTGTCTTTTTGCATGAGGATTGATAATTTTACCCAAGGTCCTCCTTCTTTTAGCTTCTTTAGATATACAGATTTTAGGATGATTTTCCTATATTTATGCTTAATATCCTCATATAAGTGAGTATATACCATGTGTGTCTTTCTGCCTCTGGGATGCCTCACTCAGAATGATCTTTTCTAGATCCCACCATTTGGATGCAAATTTCATGATTTCCTTGTTTTTAATTGCTGAGCAGTATTCTGTTATATAGATGTATCACAATTTCTGTATTCATTCCTCAGGTGAGGGACATCTGGGTTGTTTCCAGATTGTGGCTATTACAAACAAAGATGCTTTGTTTGGGCAAATGTTCTTTTTTGTGTACTTGAGCATCTTTTGGATATATGCCTAGGAATAGTATAACTGGATCTTGAGGAAACACTATTCCTAATTATCTGAGAAAGCACCAGATTGATTTCCACAGTGGTTGTACTAGTTTATATTCCCACCAGCAACGGAGGAGGGTTCCCCTTTCTCAACATCTTCTACAGCAAGTATTGGTATTTGAGTTTTTTATCTTAGCCATTCTGATGGATATAAGGTGAAATCTCAGTGTCGTTTGATTTCTATTTCCCTCATGACTAAGGATTTTGAGCATTTCTTTAAGTGTTTCTCTGCAATTCAGTATTATTCAAATGATTATTTTCTGTTTAGCTCTGTACCATATTTTTGAATTGGATTACTTGATTTGTTGCTTTTTAACTTCTTGAGTTCTTTAATATATTTTGTATATTAGCCCTCTATCAGATATAGGTTTGCTGAAGATCCTTACCTAGTCTATAGGCTGTTGTTTTGTTCTGAAGACAATGTCCTTTGCTTTACAGAAGATTTTCAATAATTTATTGATTATTGATCTTAGAGCCTGTGCTGCTGGTGTTCTGTTAAGGAAGATGTGCCCTGTGCCAATGATTTCTAGGGATCTATCCAACTTTTTCTTCTAAGCGATTTAGTGTGTCTGTTTTTATGTTGAGGTCTTTGACACACCTGGGCTTTAGTTTTGTGCAGGGTGATCAGTATGGATCTATTTGCATTTTTCTTCATATGGACATCCAGTTAGACCAGCACCATCTGTTGTTGTGCAGGATCATTTTGAGTGTTCTGGGTATTTTTTTTTTTTCATAAGAAGTTGAGAAGTTTTCTTTCAAGGTCTGTAAAAAAATTTGTTGGTATTTTGATGATAATTGCATTGAATTTGTAGATTGGTTTTGGCAGGATGGCCATTTTCACTGTTATTTCCTACTAGTCCATGAGCAGGAGAGATCTTTCCATCTTCTGATATCTTCTTCAATTTATTTCTTCAGAGATTTGAAGTTTTATTCAAACAGGTCTTTCACTTGTTTGGTTAGAGTCACACCAAAGTACTTCATGTTATTATTGGTTATTGTGAAAAGTGTTTCCATAATTTCTTTCTCAGCCCTTTTGTCTTTTGTATACAGGATGCTTACTGAATTTTTTTAGGTAATTTTGTATCCAGCCACTTTCCTGAAGGTGTTTATCAGGTGAAGTAGTTCTCTGGTTGAATTTTGGGGGTCACTCATGTATACTCTCATATCATCTGCAAATAGTGATACTTTGACTTCTTTCTTTCTGATTTGTATCAGAATAAGGGAGCGGGATACAGCTGGGATACAGAGTTAATAAAATGTAACTACCAATAATAAACAATGATAATAATTAAAACACAACATATTAATTAACAAAAATAAAAATCCTGCTCTCTCAGAGCTTGAGGTCCCACTTCTCTAGTACTGCATCAGTGAGACATGGGTCCCGAGTCTGATCGCTCTTGTAATAAAGCTCTCTTGCTCTTGCATCGAGTCATCTCCTGGTGATGTCTGAGGGTCCCATGATCCTGGCACAGGATATTTGGGGGCTCATCTGTCTGGGATTCTTCAGGACCTCAAGGATTCCTGACCCGAAGACCTTAATCCCGTGGGTAAATGTCTTCTGTGTTGTCCGTTTGCTTTAAGTGTTTGCTTCTGTTCATTGACCTGAAAAGCCTCAATGTGCTTGTTGAAGTGGCAAGATGTGGATAAGGTAGGTGTGCCAGGGGTCTACAGCAGCTGAATTTTCACTGTCATAAAAAGACATTTTTGTCCTTGTCAGTCTCTGCCTCCCTGGAACTTCTGTGGCAGGGAAGCTGGAGTGGTGATCGGTTTTAGTCTTTCTCAAACTTCTGTGGCAGAGAAATCCGGGAAAAGCCAGGTTTTTGGTTTTACTTTGTCTTTGTGTATAATTATCTTTTTTTTTTTTTTGGTGTTGTGCCCAGAGTTACTGTTTCACTTCTGTGATTAATTATTTGTGGTTTTGCATCTATCTGAGAGTGCTTGATTCCACCTTTGTTCAAAAGCTCAGCTGTTTTTGCTTCTGTGATTTCAGTTTCGTCCTGGGATATTAGCCCAGGTACAGGCTGTGTCTTTAGTTACGCTTTTACCTGAGACTTCCTGCTCCTTTTTTTGTGTGACTTTTTTGTGTGAAATTGTCCTCTTTCTTTTTCCTGAATTCTTCTGATGAAAAGGCTGACTGATGATATGCAACAGAATACTTCCAAACCCCTTGACTTGGGTCTGGCTCGTTTTGGAAAAGTTAAGACTAGAGCTCAGTCTTTCAGTTGATACGAGGAAAGGAAAAATTATGACTTTTTGCAGCTTGGAATGGCCCACCTTCAATGTGGGCCAGCCGCCAAAAGGAAATGTCCACCTTCACACTGTCCTTGCAGTGAAAAATAGGGTCTTTCAGAAAACATGTGGGCACGTAGACCCACATGTACTTTGGAAAGACCTAATGGTTCATCCACCTCCATGTTATCAGGCCCTTTCTGATCCCCACTAGCAATTCCCTTTCCACAGGCTCTCCCAAACCAGAGCTCACTGCCTTGGCTCCTGCACCCCCCCCCCTTTACTCTGTTTTGCAGGATGGAACTCCCATAGAAATGATTTTTCCACCCTCTCCTCCTCCCACTCCTCAGCCAGCTCCAGCCCCTTTATCCAGGTTGAAAGCACTATCTGGCACAGCACCAAAGACCCAGAGCCACTGGGCAGCCTCTCTCTCTGGGGAACCAGATAACTAGAGAATTCAGAGTGCCAAGTTCTCTGACAATTCAGGGATTTGATTAATCTCTTTGAAACTGTTCTTTGCACACACCATCCCGCCTGTGATGAGTGTCAGCAGCTTTTAAAAGTTTTGTCTGATATAGAGGAGCACACACGTATTATTTCAGAAATGCACAAAAATGTCCCGGACACTACAGGAATCCCAAACACTGATCAAGCCCATATTGATGATTACTTTCCCTATAAGAGGCCCAGTTGGAATTACAACATGGCTGCAGCTAAGAAACGTCTCCTAGTCTACCAACAGGTTCTGTTGGCAGGTCTCAAGGTGGCTGCAAGATGGCCCACTAATTTGGCCAAGGTGTACAGAAATAGGAAAGAATAGGCCAGCATTTGTGTCAAAGGTAAGTCAGAATGTAGCTAAATGTATTGGTGCAGATTGGAGATATAGGCCTCAAAGTTCAGGACAGATAGAGAAAATAAATAAAACATTAAAAGAGACCTTAACTAAATTGACCTTGGAGACTGGTGCCAACTGGGTGATGCTTCTCCCCTTTACCCTTTATAGGGTTAGGAATTCCCCTTACCAGCTATGTTTAATTCCTTTTGAGATTATATATGGGATGCCAGCCCCTACAGTACCCAACCTTAAGACTGATGCTACTGCTGAAGTGGATAAAACAGGTTTTGAGAAATGTTTAAGGCTTCTGTGCAAGCAAACAGCTCTTAAAGGGGCAACAGCAACTTCTCAGGTAAGAAAGCTACAAGCCTCTATTGTCATAAAAATTGGATTCAACAGGTAGCAAGATGTTCCTCCCCTGATATTACAGCTAAAGGGAGTAAAAATGAGTTTTATAGTTGTGTCTGTTTTGAATATATATGTTTACTGTGTTCTATATATCTTGATGTCTGATTATTGATAATTAAATATATGAAGACTTTACGTAATTTCTGCCCTGTCTTAAAAATCATGTTTATAAAAATAATAAGGTTTGAAACTCTGTTTATATAAAATATTAAAACTGCACCTCCATCTGTTTATGAACTTTTCTTGCTGGCAGGCAATATCAAAATAATACACTTGGTATTGATTTTAAAAGTACTGAATTGTTTGCATTGATAAAATTTTGTTTTGACTTTTAAAATTATGGTTATACTTTATGACTTCATTTTAAAAAGGGTATTTTGATATTGCAAAAACCGGTTTAAATATTATGTTTAAGGCTATGAAACATTTTAAAGTTTATCAGGCATTTTAGACAATGAACTAGGGCATTCTAACAGGGAACTTGGAACAGTTTCTCAATCCTTTGGGGAAGACAAAAGACTTTGATAATTATTTTGTTAATTTTACCAAATGAAACCAAGCCATATTATTTGAGCCAATTAAGCAAATTGCCGTTTTTATAATGTATTATGTCAGAAAGATAAAATAATAAAAAAGGTTCTGATGAAAACTTTTACATGGTCTGAAAATCAAGAAAAATGTCTGGTAAAATTAAAAAAAAAAGGAACTGTAAAATATGTTGCTCTTCATTTAAAAGGCTGGTGTTTCTTCAGTGCAAAATGGTTTTTTATGTTCTTTAGCCCAGGTTTATACAGAGTTATATTCAAGTCATTGTTAATTATTATAAAAATATAATTTATATAGGAACTGGTTGCCATATATAAAGTTCCTATATAAATGATTTGTTGCTGTTTCTTTCTGGCTGATAGGTTTGAAATAGCCATAACTGTCCATCTCTGCTAAGGTTGCCAGCTGTGTTTAGTTCTCCATTTAGTGCTAAATGAAACTTTTGTCATTTACGCTTTTTTGCCATTCAGTCTTAATACAGTATGATAGGATGAGCAAGATTTACCGGCCATTCTATATATTGTCTCTGATTGAAAGTTTTGCTTTGATTTTAGTTTAAAAAGATATTTGAAGTTATGCTAATAATTGCAATTAGTTATAAAAATTAATTTTGTCTGGTCTTTTGTTTATAGTTTTAAAATTAAACCTAGGATGGGTAATTATGAAGTTGGCATATGTAGATTTACTTGAGATTTATAGGATGCAATTTAGAATAAAAAAATAAAAGAGAGATAAAGAATGATTCTCATATGCTGGCCCTCAAGCTTGTCAGAGATCTGATGAATATGGCATTTTAACATGTGTAAGCTTCTTATGACAGAGAGTCCCAAAATTCTGGCAGTAGCTCTCCCAAGGTCTCCAAGAAGATTTGGGCACAATGTGACTCTAGATTATGGTATGCTAAACACTGGGCAAGACTGCCCCAACTGGTCCACTGCTAGGTCCCAACCTAAACTGTGGACAGAACTGTGGACAACTGGAGAGTCAATGTTTCACATTGCTGAGGGTGAGGTAAGGCTATTCTCTCCACAGAAAGTCTTTCATCTGTGTCTGGTTGCTGGACTGCTCTGCTCATGATGCTCTACTCATGAAGCTCTGCTCATGATGTCAGGAACCAGGGACAGCTGCCTAGAGTGATGGACTGACTAGTCATCACTGTCATTTTGATTAGTACATGGATTGGTACATATTTATCCTTTTCAGGTCTCTGATTACATTGATGGCTCAGCTAAGCTAATGATAGACTTGCAGCTAAAGAGCAGATAATTAGATCCATTGTTAGTTTATTGGTTTATTTATTAGTTAAATTTACCAGGTACTAGGTCTTCTATTTAAAAAAGAAAAACAGGGTTGTTTTGTTTCTATGTCTTATGGTGAATAGCTGGATAGAAAGATAATGGAGTTTATGTAGGTTCTGAGGATATACAAGTTTAAGTTTTGAGAATCTGGAGAATGATGTTTGGTCTGGGAAAATGTTTCAGGGTTGATACATGTTTGAAAGATTGGAGGGTATAAGAAGGTGTTTTAAAGGTATATGAATGTGAATTGTAATGATACAGAAAAGTGATTTGAGGCATATTAAAAATGGGAGATATTTAAGATTTCTCTCCTTTCTATGCTATTTTTGTGCTTATGTTGTTATAAGATTTCAGAACTTCAGAGTTTTGATATTGACCAATAGAGTTCTGATAATTTGATGAAACAGGGATTGCTTATTATCAGTCACAAGCATGAGATTTTAATTGCTTTTTGGTTGTATTCTGGAGATATATTTGGAAGTGTATTTCATTATGTTAAACATATCTAGAAAATGTGTATATCTGACTCAAAAGCCAGAGTCTTTACTATGTCATTGTTAATATCTGCCATTTCTGAGGTCGATTTTGACATAGGATTTACAAAAATTTAAAATTTATTTCTTCCAGTTGCTTTATTAAGGAAAGTCAAAGCATTCAGAGTTTAATACTAAACCCTGCAGACTATCAAGGTCATTATTGGCTTTAGCCAATAATGTATTTCTGACTAATTTTCCAATGTAACCTGGAGGTAAGGAAGTAGCCAAGCTCCTTTGGTGGCTTATTACCAACAACAGGACCCCCAGCTAAAATGTTAGAGTTTCAGACCATGGACACACTTAAGTTTTTCATAAAGGTTAAAAACAAACAGCTAAGATAAATTGATACTCAGATTTTAGTAGGTTTATCCTATATTATATGTCTATATGAGTGAGTATATACCGTGTGCATCCCGCTGCTTCTGGGATAGCTCACTCAGGATGATCTTTTCCAGATCCCACCATTTACCTGCAAATTTCATGATTTCCTTGTTTTTTATTGGAGAGTAATATTCCATTGTGTAGATATACCACAATTTGTGCATCCATTCCTCCACTGAGGGGCAACTGGGCTGGTTCTAGCTTCTGGCTATTACAAATAAGGCTGCTACAAACATGGTTGAACAAATGTCCTTATTGTGTACTTGAGAATCATTTGGATATATGCCTAGGAGTGGTATAGCTGAATCTTAAGGAAGCGCTATCCCTAGTTGTCTGAGAAAGTGCCAGTTTGCTTTCCAGAGTGGTTGTACAAGATTACATTCCAACCAGCAGTGGAGGAGAATTCTCCTTTCTCCACAACCTCTCCACAAAAGCATGTGTTGTCTATTGAGTTTTTGATCTTAGCCATTCTGATGGGTGTAAGGTGAAATCTTAGTGTCCTTTTGATTTGCATTTCCCTCATGGTTAATGAGGTTGAGCATTTCTTTAAGTGTTTCTCTGCCATTCAATATTCCTCTGCAGAGAATTCTCTGTTTAGCTCTGTACCTCATTTTTTTAATTGGATTACTTTTTTTATGTTTAACTTCTTTAGCTCTTTATATATATATACTGTATATTAGCCCTCTGTCAGATATAGGGTTGGTGAAGATCTTTTCCCAATCTGTAGATTGTCATTTTGTTCTGAGGACAGTATCCTTTGCTTTACAGAAGGTTTTTATTTTCATGAGGTCCCATTTATTGAATGTTGCTCTTAGAGCCTGTGCTGTTAGTGTTCTATTCAGCAAGTTGTCTCCTGTGCCAAAGAGTGCAAAGGTATTCCCCACTTTTTCTTCTACGTGGTTTAGTGTGTCTGGTTTTATGTTGAGGTCTTTAATCCACTTGGACTTCAGTTTTGTGCAGGGTGATAAGTATGGATTTATTTGCATTTTTCTACATGTGGACTTCCAGTTGTCCCAGCACCAATTGTTGAAGATGTTGTCTTTTTTCCATTGAATGGATTTGGCATCTTTGTCAAAAATCAGGTGTTCATAAGTGTGTGGATTTCTGTCAGGGTCTTCTATTCAATTCCATTGATCCACCAGTCTGTTTCTATACCAGTACCATGCAGGTTTTAGTATTGTTGCTCTATAGTACAGCTTGAGATCAGGGATGGAGATACCTCTTGAAGATCTTTTACTGTAGAGAATTGTTTTAGCAATTCTGGGTTTCTTGTTGTTCCATATGAAGGTGAGAATTTTTCTTTCAAGGTCAGTAAAGAATTGAGTTGGTAATTTGATGGGAATTTCATTGAATTTGTAGATTGCTTTTGGTAAGATGGCCATTTTTACTATTTTAATCCTGCCAAGCCATGAGCATGGGAGATTTTTCCATTTTCTGATATATTCTTCTAATTCTTTTTTCAGAGACTGCAAATTTTTTTCATACAAGTCTTTGACTTTAAAGGACAGTGATAAGCCTACTAAAATATGTACACCTAAAGAAACTAATCAAGAGGGAAGACTCTTGCTAAAATGCTCAATTCCTATCCAGAAAGGTCAAGAGGCCTTTCAGAAGAAGAAAAAAAGAGGGAACAAGTCAGGAGCCTGACACAGAGGACCTCTGAAAAGCTCTGCCCTGCAGACTATCAATGTAGATACTGAGACTTATGGGCAACCTTTAGGCAGAGTGCAGGGAATCTTAGGAAAGAAGCGGGAAACAGTAAGAGCTGGAGAGGACAGGAACTCCATAAGGAGAGCAATAGAACCAAAAAATCTGAGCAAATTGGTCTTTCCTGAGACTGCTGTTCCATCCAAGGACTATGCATGGAGATAACCTAAGACCCCTGCACAGATGTAGCCCATGGCAGTTCAGTATCCAAGTGGGTTACATTGTGACAGGAACAGGGACTGTCTCTGACATGAACTGATTGGCCTGCTCTTTAATTACCTCCCCCTGAGGGGGAAGCAGCATTACCAGGCCACAGAAGAGGACAAGCGGCCACTTCTTGTGAGACCTAATTGACTAGGATCAGAATGAAAGAAAATAATTCCTCCCCTATCAGTGGACTTGGGGAGGGGCATGCATGCAGAGGGTGGAGGAAGGGAGGGACTGGGACGGGAGGAAGGAGGGATCCAGGGGGGTGGATACAAAGTGAATAAAGTGTAATTAATAAAGAAAAATAAAATAAAATAAAAAAAGAAAAATTGATACTCATTCCTTTGGATGCAGTTTTACCTGTTACTCACAAAATGTTTCAGGAAATCAAAAACCATGAGACCTGAATCTGAAATAGCTCAAACAGACCCCAGATGAGTTTTTCCCTGGTTTTGAGATTCATCACTTTCCACATTTACTAGATAAATTTTAATTTCTGTTTCTAGTTTAAGTTTGTCCTAGCAGATTTTTACTTGTTTGAGACTGGAAGCTTAGATCTGAACTTTCTGGAAGCTTACATGATTGCTCACTGCCTCCTCAGATGGATCACTTAACCAGATGCTTCTGAGGACTGCCCCATTGCCCAGCCTTTGGCTGGCATTTCAGCCTTCCCAGCCACTGATGCTAAATGTCTTATTGTTAGTGCTGAAGCAATTTCAGAAGATGAGAACCTCTACCCTAAATTCCACCTAACAGGCTGAAATGCTAGTTCAAAGGGGCTCCCTTACATCAGCTATTATCTTGGGAACCTACTTAGGTGGAGCAGAAACTAGTATTGCAATACTGGATGTACAAAGCCAGAGTTAAAACAGCTCAAAGGCAGAATCTTTTTCTTTTGGTCATTTTTGGATCATGCTTACTTAATAAAGTGTTAGGATATATTAGGCAAAGACTAGGGACTATACAGTTGATGATAATGAGAACCCAGTTCTGCCAGTTTGAGGCTGACCATGGACTTTAAGAGCCCAAGACTAGCCTTTTTAGTATCAAGGAAAGGGGGGGGATGAAGAGTTTAAGTTAGCCTGGTTATAACTCCATTTTGAAATAAAGAGCCATCTTGACTGGGAGCTGAATTCAGGTATGAGGAAATATCACAGAATGTACACTTGGCAGAAAACAAAGTTAACTCTCCTAGCAACAACCTCCAGGAAATAATACAGAATAAATGCTTCATAGAAAATAGAGATAATCTCCCTGGCAATAATCAATGAGAATCGGTTGGGAATTGTGTGGGAAAATTCTCCCCAATATTTCAGATATAGTTTAGAAGAATAGCCATTGTGATTATATGCCTTAGCAGTTATGATTATGTGCCTCAGAGAAGGTCACCTCACCTCTCTAACTTCTACTCAATCCTGTAATGCCAAGGCTGTGTCCTCCTGCTTGCTGCCATGGAAAACCCCTGCTCACAGACTTTCCCTTTAAAATTCCTGCTCTCTCAGAGTTTGAGGTCCCACTTCTCTACTGCTTTGTCAGTGAGACATGGGCCCCGAGTTCAATTGCTCTTGTAATAAAGCTTTCTTGCTCTTGCATTGAGTGGCCTTCTGGTAGTCTCTGAGGGTCCCATGATCCCAGCATTACAGCATTGCTCTAGTTAGTACTTCAAGTAATATTTTGAAAATATATGGAGAGAGTGGGCAGCCTTTCCCTGTCCTTGATTTCAGTGGGATTGATTTAATCGTCTTTCCATTTAGTTTGTTTGCTATAGGCTTGCTGTATATTGTATTTACTATGTTTTGGTATGTGCCTTATATCCCTGATCACTCCAAGTCTTTAAACATGAATGGGTGTTGGATTTTGTCAAATGCTTTTTCAGCATTTCAGGAGATAATTATGTTGTTTTTCTCCTCTAGTTTTTTTATATGGTGGGTAATATTGATGGATTTCCATATATTGAACCACGCATGCATGCCTGAGAATGAAGCCTCCTTGGTCATGGTTGATGATATCTATTATGTGTTCTTGTATTCATTTTGCAAGTATGTACTGAGTAGTTTTCCATCAATGTTCATAAGAGAGATAGGTCTGACATTCTTTTTTATTTTATTTTATTTTTGTTTGGGTCTTTGTGTGGTTTAGGTATCAGGGTGACTCTGGTTTCATAGAATGAAATTTGGAATTTGGTTATGTTCCTTCTGTTCCTATTTTGTGGAATAGTTTGGAGAGAATTGGAGTTAGCACATTGTGGGCCGTCTCAGCTGAGGAAGAGGGAGGCCCACCAAGGGGAAGTGTAGGGAGATTTAATATTTGCCTCTCTCAAGATATATATAAATCCATGGGTGACATGGATCCAAATGGTCTCAGCTTAAGAGTTTTCCCTTCTTGCCCAGAAAGCCTTAACGTCAATGTCCACCTCCCTTTCCCTTTGACCCCAGCTTATCAAGTCTCATCAGGACTGGCTGCAATGTCCTCCTCTGTGTCCTGGCAACGCTGCTCAGAGGAGCATGGGAGGAGATGAGCGAAGGAGGGTAAGATTGGGATGGAATGAAGGAGGGGGCTACAGCTGGGATGCAAAGCAAATAAAAATGTAATTAATGTAAAAAATAAAAACTTAATTAAAAATAAAAACTATACATGAACACAAGTCCAGTGTCCCTAATGGTAGGTGATAGAGGCAGGCAAGTGGTATGAGCTTGCTGACAAACATAGGTGAAAGGTCAGCTTTTGGTTCAGAAAGACTACTTCCTAAAAATTAAGATCATAAAAAGAGGAAGACACTTCCCATTCTCTTTTAACCTCTGCCTGCATGTGGCATATACCACATATATGCATGTATGCATATACCACATACACACACTTACCATGTTCACATACATGGAAAAAATTACAAAAGACTTGAATAAACACTGTTTATAGAAGGTGTATAAATGTTGCATATACTTATAAACAGATGCTCACAATAAGTATTTTGTCTCATGATTTTAATATCAGCACTCAGGAGGAGTGGTTTCCTTGAGGAAAGGTTGGGTTCTGTAATGAGTTACAAGGAAACCTGTACTACAGTGTAAAACTTTGTCTCCAGGGGAAAAAAAGAAAGAAAAAGAAAAGAGAAAACCAAAAACCCAGTTGAAGATTAAAAATGGTCTATAGAACTGAACAGACAGTTCTCAGTAAAAGAAAATCACCCTGATAAATACATCCTTTTATATAAATTTTCAACATATATAAATATTGGAAATATACAAACTGACACTAATTTGAGATTTCTCCCTCCTATCTAAACTTCATAGTTCAAAAAGGTTGGTGTACCATGCTGGAAGAGAGACAGAATCATCAGTTTTTTTTCCAGCTGTGAATTCTCCAAAGTAGAACAATTGCACAGACATGTCTAATGGGAACAGAGAAAGTCATATAGCTAGCACAGCTGCTTGACAAAGAGCCAGAAAAGCTGAGCCAAATGTTGCAGTTGCTGGGGTACAGTCTTCCACTTTTGGTCTTGATCTACATGTGTTGAATTCCTGGGGCGCAGAACTTTTATTATTATTAAAATTTGGGTTATTGGATTATTGAATTTTTTCTTGAATTATTTATGCCTTCTCTCTCAATTACTGTTTCTAAGATTCCCCAGGAAAGTCCTGAACATATTATTTCTCCTGCTTTAGGGAAATATCTTTATCTGGCCTTACTTGAAGGTCTTTGTAACAGCTTGGAGGTTGGGACTCAAATAAAGATGCGAGAGATGTTCTTATGAAGTTATGACTCCAAGATACTCTTGGAAATATCTGCTCTTGCACTTGCGCAGGGACAAGATAATCAGAACAAAGCATACTTTAAAAAAGTAAACAAGATTTGATGAGCTGGAGAAGTTGACAGCTGATAACATTAAAAGTTTCTTCCTACTACTAACAGACAAACAATAGTGTGGATAAATGATGAAAGAATCCCCATTCTTAGAACAGTTATCTTGCATAAAGCTACTGTGATGCCGTATGTCCAAGGAAGAAAAGAAACCAAGATTAGACATAAATAAATTCTACAAATATATAAAATATAAGCATTATTTTATTCCCCAAACTAAACAACAGCAGCTTTGTTCTGAAGTGGCCTAATGACAATAAATACTCAGACCACTAAAAGTTGATAGCACACTGCTTTAGACATGACTTTTTGCCCAGGTTGGCTTGGAGATTTTCTTTCTGTCAAGTGCCCTTGAAACCACAAAATTTACCAGCATGAGAACAGGCTGCCATGCTTTGGCAAAATATGCCTCTAGAGTCTTCAAATTTCAGTTGTTGGGTTGATAAAGGACAATGATTGTAAAAAATAGCTCTGTTCCATCATGGTTCATCAATGATGATTAAACCTATGACCAAGAAGAAGTTAAGACGTGTCTGGGGACAAAAATGATATGATCTATGTTGTGGAACCACATAAATTAATCCTTGCCTAGTGAATTCTATATAAGTAAAGAAGAACTCTGACTGCCAGTTAGTCAAGCTGTAAGACTGACTTCTCCCATGCCAACTCCTTTTCTCCTCTGCGGGACCTGGCATTAGCCTGGGCTACCACTGTTGTCCCCTCAGAATAGTGTGCTGCCTGGCAGGATATCTCAACAGTGACATGAATAGAGTCATGTGATATAGGTGATAGAGTGACCAATTATTTTTTGCTTGGATTTGTGTCACAGGTGGGAAACCATTACTGCTTCCATAAATTTTGTCAAAGGCAGTGTCTAAGGATGTAAATAGTAATAGTTGGGAAATCTACTTCTGTTATTTTGTTAAATGGTCATTTTGTGAAGCACATTTTAAATATTCATGCTATATCCATAGGTGAGTGCTACACTCTCACCAGAGAGGCTTTTAAAGTAATGGATAAGATGGCCTTTTTACAATGTTAATCCTGCCAAGCCATGAGCATGGGAGATCTTTCCATCTTCTCATATCTTCTTCTAATTCTTTCTTCAGAAACTTAAATGTTTTTTTTTTCATACAAGTCTTTGATTTGCTTGGTTAGGGTTACACCAAGTTACTTTATGTCATTTGTGGCTATTGTGAAGGGTGTTGTTTCCCTAATTTCTTTCTCAGCCCTTTTGTCTTCTGTATACAGGAGGGCTACTGATTTTTTTGAGTTAATTTTGTATCCTGCCACTTTGCTGAAGGTATTTATCAGCTGTAGGAGTTCCCAGGTAGAGTTTTTGGGGTCACTCACATATACTATCATATCATCTGCAAATAGTGATAATTTGACTTCTTCCTTTCCAATCTGTATCCCTTTAATCTCCTTCAACTGTCTTATTGCTCTAGCAAGGAATTCCAGCACTATGTTGAAGAGATATAGAAAGAGTGGGCAGCCTTGTCTTGTCCCTGATTTCAGTGGGATTGCTTTAAGATTCTCTCTGTTCAGTTTGATGTTGGCTATAGGCTTGCTGTATATCACCTTTACTATGTTTAGATATGTGCCTTTTATCCCTGATCTCTCCAATACTTTAAACATGAATGGATGTTGGATTTTGTCAAATGCTTTTTCAGCATCTAAGGAGATTATCATGTGTTTTTTTTTTCTTTCAGTTTGTTAATATGGTGGATCACATTGATGGATTTCCATATATTGAACCACGCCTGCATACCTGGGATGAAGCCTACTTGGTCATAGTGGATAATCTCTTTGATGTGTTCTTGTAGTCAGTTTGCAAGTATTTTGTTGAGTATTTTTAACCCTGAGATTTTACCTTACACCTCTCAGAATGGCCAAGATGAAAAACTCAAGTGACAATACATGTTGGAGAGGTTGTGGAGAACCCTCCTCCACTGCTGGTGGGAATGTAAACTTGTACAACCACTCTGGAAATCAATTTGGCGCTTTCTCAGACAAATAGGAATAGTGCTTCCTCAATGTCCAGCCATAACATTCCTAGGCATACATCCCAAAGAGGCTCAAGTACACAATAAGGACATTTGTTCAACCATGTTTTTAGCAGCCTTATTTGTAATAGCCAGAAGCTGGAAACAGCCCAGATTTCCCTCACCTGAAGAATGGATGCAGAAATTGTGGTACATTTACACAATGGAGTATTCCTTTGCAATGAAAAACAAGGAAATCATGAAATTTGCAGGTAAATGGTGGGACCTGGAAAGGATCATCCTGAGTGAGCTGTCCCAGAAGCAGAAAGACACACACGGTATATACTCACTCATATAGACCTATAGGATAAACCTACTAAAACCTGTACATCTAAAGAAACTAATCAAGAGAGAGGACCCTGGGGGCAGAGCCAAGATGGCGACTAGCACAAACAGTTTCTGAGCGGTGGGATACCTGATCTTCTCAGTTGGTGAATGGAAGGACCCCTAACCCAGGAAAATCACAGTGAGGCTTTCTGAATAACAGGGAACATCGCAGGAGGTGAAAACTTTGGTCTCCGGTCACCCGGGGACTTGTTTGGGGAAGGAGAGAAACGATCCTTTGATGATGCAGCACTCCCTTCCCCAAGACCTCCTTCCTCCTCAGCACAGCGGCACAGTGGACTCATCTTTCTCAGCGCAGACCTAACTGCTTGGGGTATACAGCTGCTGAGACGGAGCCCCAAGCACTTTAGCAGCAGACAAAAGCCAGCAGTACATGTCCCGGAGTCCCAGATTCGCGCAGCGGCTGCACCATCCTCCCAGGGCGCGAATCTGCTAGACTCCACACTAGCTCCGCAGGATCGCCATCACTGATGGTACGGCTCGCCCAATCCCACAGTGACAGAGAATATGCTATATACTCACCAAAACCAGGCAGAAACGTCATAAAACCTGGACACACCAGGCGCTGGGCCTCCCAAGCTTGGAGAGCACAACGAAGAGACCCCAGGACTTCCCAGAAAGCATCCGGAGTAGCGACCCAGTCTCCAGTTACAGCAGGACTTGACAGTGGAGCAGAACTGAACTGGTGCGGCACCACAGCCCTCCAGTTTAAGACTAACCAGGGCCAAACCAGAGAACAGAGAGCCTGGTTACCACATCCCTGCTGAAGTGACCACCCTGAAATCTCCAGCTGCAGCAAGACCTCAGAACCTGGCAGTGACAGCAGCACAGAACTGGCAGAGCACATCAAAGAAGCAGGGCCAAACCAGACAGCAGAGAGCCCCAGATACCACGATCTCTGCCAAGAGACCTGCCTGTAAGTGAGTGCACCCTTGAGAATCTGCAGTTCCCCAGACCCTGGGTCCTTCTAAATCAGAAGCCAGGCATCGAACCCCCCTCCCACCCACATACCCACTTTGGGAAACAGAGGGGCACTACGGACATTGAAGTTCCTGCCCTGTGGGCCTAATTGAGGAGTTAGGCAGTTAATGCCAGAAATTGCGCTGCAATCATCATTAGCGCCTGCGACATTTACAGTGCAGAGCCCCTCCCACACACTCAAGGGTTCAACATTAGCCATCACTCTGTCCCTCGAGACACGAATCCACCCATGCTTACACACACACACACACACACACACACACACACACACACGCTTGCATTTGCCCCGTTTGCGCCTGCGTACTTTCCTCCCACAGGTACAGCTAGTCCTCAGCACACACTGAGAGTACTCAGCTTCCTGAAGAACTCTCCAGACACCAGAGAGAGACAGCACCAGTCTGATCTGCAGAATCCAAAAACAAACAGGGAAGGTTTCAGATAACCCAATGGCCAGGGGTAGGCGAAAGAACACTTCCAACATAAATCAGAACATCATGACTTCACCAGCAAACCCCAAAATCGATGGATACTGCAATTCAGCAGAAGCACAGGAAAATGATTTTAAAGCCATGCTTGCCCAAATATTTGAGGCTCATAAGGAGGAAATGAACAAGTCTTTCAAAGAGATGGCCAGTCAATTGGAGGCAAAGAAAGAAGAAATAGACAATATCCTTAAAGAAACACAGGCAAACATAGCCAAACAAATAGATACACAAGTAGAGGAAAAATTACTGGCATATAAAAAGGAAATGAAAAAAGAAATAGAGGCCATCGTAGAGAGACAGGAATCCAAATTCAAACACATGAAAGAAATGGTGCAAGGCATGAAAACAGAATTAGAATCAATAAAGAAAACATAAAATGAGAAAACCCTTAAGCTGGAGAACTTGGAGAAAAGATCAGGAACCACAAAAGTAAGCACCACCAACAGAATACAAGAGATGGAAGAGATAATCTCTGGAGCTGAAGACACACTTGCAGAAATGGATATTTCTCTCAAAGAAAAAGTAAAATCAGAAAAGTTCCAATCACAAAATATCCAAGAAATCAAGGATGCTATGTAAAGACAAAATCTAAGAATAATAGGGATTCATGAAAAAGAAGACTCCAGACTCCAAGGTCCACAAAATATTTTCAAGAAAATCATAGAAGAAAATTTTCCCAACTTAAAGAAAGAGATGTCCATAAATATACAAGAGACCTACAGAACTCCAAATAGACTAGACCAGAAAAGAAACACATCACGTCACATCATAGTCAAAACACTAAATCTACAGAACAAAGAAAAGATATTAAAAGCAGCAAGGGAAAAAGGCCAAGTAACATATGAAGGTAGACCTATCAGAATCACACTGGACTTTTCATCAGAAACTATGAAAGCCAGAAGGGCCTGGGCAAGTATCATGGAGACTCTAAGAGATCACAAATGTCAACCCAGACTACTATACCCTGCAAAGCTTTCAATCAACATAGATGGAGAAAACAAAATATTCCATGACAAAAGTAAATTTACACAATATCTACACAGCAAACCATCCCTACAGAAGCTACTAGAAGGAAAACTCCAATCCAATGAAAACAAATTCACCCAAGAAAACAGGGCATACAGATAATATCCCAACAAAAATGAAAAGAAAACAAGCAATGAAACAGGGTTAGATCACCGACTCCATTACAAAAGGAACTACCATGCATTGGTCACTATTATCTATCAATATCAATGGACTCAACTCACCAATAAAAAGACACAGGCTAACAGAATGGTTAAGGAAACAGGATCCAACATTCTGTTGCATCCAAGAAACACACCTATGCAACAAAGATAAACACTACCTCAGAGTAAAGGGCTGGAAAACTGTTTTTCAAGCAAATGGTTCCAGAAAACAAGCTGGAGTAGCCATCCTAATATGTAATAAAATAGACTTTCAACCCAAGTTAATCAAAAAAGATAAGGAAGGCCACTATATTCTCATCAAAGGAAAAATCCACCAAGAGAACATCACAATCTTGAATATCTATGCCCCAAATACAAAAGCACCGACATTCGTAAATGAAGCATTATTAAAGCTTAAATCGTACATTGATCCTAATACCTTAATAATGGGAGACTTCAACACTCCACTCTCACCAAGGGACAGATCAACTAGACAGATACCAAATAGGGAAATAAAAGCACTCACAGAATCCCTAAATCAAACGGACCTAATAGACGTCTACAGATCATTTCACCCAAACTCAAAAGAGTACACCTTTTCAGCACCGCCTGAAACCTTTTCCAAAATAGACCATATAGTGGGTCACAAAGCAAGCCTCAACAGATACAAAAAGATTGAAATAATCCCTTGTATACTATATGACCACCATGGACTAAAGCTAGACATCAACAACAACAGAAACAACAAAAGGCTGACACGCACATGGAAACTGAACAACTTACTACTCAATGACAGCTGGGTTAAGGAAGAAATAAAGAAAGAAATTAAAGACATCCTAGAATTCAATGAAAATGAAGGCACAACATACCCAAATTTATGGGACACGTTGAAAGCAGTGCTCAGAGGAAAATTTATAGCACTAAGTGCCTTCAACAAGAAATTTGTAACATCACATACAAGCACCTTAATGGCCCAACTGAAAACCCTAGAAAAAAAAGAAGCAGATACACCCAAGAGGAGCAGATGGCTGGAAATAATCAAACTAAGGGCTGAAATCAATCAACTAGAAACAAATAAAACTATCCAAAGAATCAATGAAACAAAAAGCTGGTTCTTTGAGAAAATCAACAAGATAGACAAACCCTTAGCCAAACTAACTAAAAAGCAGAGAGAAACTATCCAGATCAGCAAAATCAGAAATGAAAATGGGGCCATAACCACAGACACTGAGGAAATCCATACAATTATTAGGTCATACTACAAAAGCCTATATGCCACAAAATTTGAAAATCTAAATGAAATGGATAATTTTCTTGAAAGATTCCACCTACCAAAACTAACTCAAGATCAGGTAGAAAGACTGAATAGCCCTATATCTCCCAAGGAAATCGAAGCAGTCATTAACAGTCTCCCCTCCAAAAAAAGCCCTGGACCAGATGGCTTCAGCGCAGAATTCTACAAGACCTTCAAAGAAGTGCTAACTCCAATTCTCCTCAAGCTATTCCACAAAATAGAAACAGAAGGAACACTACCAAACTCATTCTATGAAGCCACAGTCACCTTGATACCTAAACCACACAAAGACCCAACAAAAAAAGAGAACTTCAGGCCTATCTCTCTTACGAACATTGACGCAAAAATACTCAATGAAATACTTGCAAACCGAATCCAAGAACATATCAAAGATATCATCCACCATGACCAAGTAGGCTTCATCCCAGGCATGCAAGGGTGGTCCAACATACGGAAATCCATCAATGTAATCCACTACATAAACAAACTGAAGGAGAAAAACCACATGATCATCTCCTTAGATGCCGAAAAAGCATTTCACAAAGTCCAACATCCATTCATGTTTAAAGTCTTGGAGAGATCAGGGATACAAGGCACATACCTAAAGATAGTAAAGGCAATATACAGCAAGCCTATAGCTAACATCAAACTCAATGGAGAGAAACTTAAATCAATCCCACTGAAATCAGGGACAAGACAAGGCTGTCCATTATCCCCATATCTCTTCAACTTAGTACTTGAAGTCCTAGCCAGAGCAATAAGACAACTAAAGGAGATCAAGGGGATACAAATCAGAAAGGAAGAGGTCAAAGTGTCACTTTGCAGATGATATGATAGTATACATGAGCGACCCCAAAAATTCAACCAGAGAACTCCTTCAGCTGAGAAACACCTTCAGCAAAGTGGCAGGATACAAAATCAACTCAAAAAAATCAGAAGCCCTCCTATATATCAAAGACAAACAGGCTGAGAAAGAAATTAGGGAAACAACACCCATCACAATAGCCACTAATAACATAAAGTATCTTGGTGTGACTCTAACCAAGCAAGTGAAAGACCTGTTTGAGAAAAACTTCAAGTCTCTGATGAAAGAAATCGAAGAAGATATCAGAAGATGGAAAGATCTCCCGTGCTCATGGATTGGTAGGATTAACATTGTGAAAATGGCCATACTGCCAAAAGCAATCTACAGATTCAATGCAATTCCCATCAAAATACCAACTCAATTCTTTACAGACCTTGAAAAAAGATTCTCAGCTTCATATGGAGAAACAAAAAACTCAGAATCTCCAAAACGATCCTGTACAACAACAGATCATCTGGAGGTATCTCCATCCCTGATCTCAAGCTGTACTACAGGGCAACAGTAATAAAAACTGCATGGTATTGGCATAGAAACAGAAAGGAGGATCAATGGAACTGCATAGAAGACCCAGAAATAAATCCACACACCTATGAATACTCGGTATTTGACAAAGAAGCCAAATCCATTCAATGGAAAAAAGACAGCATCTTCAACAAATGGTGCTGGACCAACTGGATGTCTACATGCAGAAAAATGAGAATAGATCCATATTTATCACCCTGCACAAAACTAAAGTCAAAGTGGATCAAGGACCTCAACATAAAACCAGATACCCTAAATCAATTGGAAAAAAAAGTGGGGAACAGCCTAGAACGCATTGGTACAGGAGAAAACTTCCTGAACAGAACACCAACAGCACAGGCTGTAAGAGCAACAATCAATAAATGGGACCTCATGAAACTGAAAAGTTTCTGTAAAGCAAAGGACACCATCATCAAAACAAAATGACTGCCTACAGATTGGGAAAGAATCTTCACTAACCCTTTATCTGACAGAGGACTAATATCCAGTATATACAAAGAACTAAAGAAGCTGAAAAGCAGCAAACCAAGTAATCCAATTAAAAAATGGGGAACAGAGCTAAACAGAGAATTCTTGACAGAGGAATATAGAATGGCAGAAAAACACTTAAAGAAATGCTCATCCTCATTAGCCATCAGGGAAATGCAAATCAAAACGACCCTGAGATATCACCTTACACCCATCAGAATGGCCAAGATGACAAACTCAAGCGTTAACACATGCTGGAGAGGTTGTGGAGAAAGGGGAACCCTCCTCCACTCCTGGTGGGAATGTAAACTGGTACAACCACTCTGGAAAGCTATCTGGCCCTTTCTAAGACAATTAGGAATAGTGCTTCCTCAAGACCCAGCTATACCACTGCTAGGTATATACCCAATGTTCGTTCAAGTACACAAAAGGGATACTTGCTCAACCATGTTTATAGCAGCTTTATTTGTAATAGCCAGAACCTGGAAACAACCCAGATGTCCATCAATGGAGGAATGGGTACAGAAATTGTGGTATTTTTACACAATGGAATACTACTCAGCAATCAAAAAGGAGGAAATCATGAAATTTGCAGGCAAATGGTGGGATCTAGAAAAGATCATTCTGAGTGAAATATCCCAGAAGGAGAAAGACAAACACGGGATATACTCACTTATATAGACTTATAAGATATGATAAACATAATGAAATCTATACACCTAAAAAAGATAATCAATTGAGCAGACATGGGGTAAGATGATCAATCCTCATTTAGAAAGACAGATGGAATGTGCATTGAACGTGTGACAGGAGTCTACTGAGCACATCTGAAAGACTCTAACAAGCAGTGTTTTCAAAGCAAAGACTCATGACCAAACCTTTGGCAGAGTACAGGGAATCATAAGAAAGAAGGGGAGTTAGTCTGTTGGGGAAAGGATAGGAGCTCCACAAGGACCAAATATATCTGGGCACAGGGTCTTTTCTGAGACTGACATTCAACCAAGGACCATGTATGGATATGTAGCCTGTGGTAGCTCAGTAACCAATTGGTTTCCCAAAGTGAGGGGAACAAGGACTATTTCTAACAGGAACTTAATGACTGGCTCTTTGGTCTCCCCACCCCCGAAGGGAGGAGCAGTCCTGTTAGGCCACAGAGGAGGGCTTTGCAGCCAGTCCTGAAGATACCTGCTAAAACAGGATCAGATGAATGGGGAGGAGGTCCCCCCCTATCAGTGGACTTGGAAAGGAGCATGGTGGAGATGAGGGAGGGAGGGAGGGACTGGGAGGGAATGACGGATCGGGACACTGCTGGGATACAGAGTTAATAAAATATAACTGATAAAAAAATAAAAAAATAATAAAATAAAATAAAAATCCTCACGTGTTTTGCAAAGGAAAAAAAAAAGAGAGAGAGGACCCTGACTAAAGTGCTCAATCCCCATCCTGAAAGGCAAAGAGGATGGACATCAGAAGAAGAAGAAAGCAGGAAACAACCTAGGAACCTGCCACAGAGGGCTTCTGAAAGACTCTGCCCTGCAGACTATCAAAGCAGATGCTGAGACTTTATGGCCAACTGTTGGGCAGAGTGCATGGAATCTTATGTAAGAAGTGGGAAAGAGTAGGTTATGGAGAGGACAGGAACCCCACAAGGAGAGCAACAGAACCAGAAAATTTGAACACAGGGGCCTTCCCAGAGACCCATACTCCAACCAAGTACCAGGCATGGAGATAACCTAGAACCCCTGCACAGATGTAATCCATGGCAGTTTAGTGTCTAAGTGGGTTACATAGTAATGGGAAGAGGACTGCCTCCGACACAATCTGATTGGCCTGCTCTTTGATCACCTCCCCCTGAGGGGAGAGCAGTCTTTCCAGGCCACAGAAGATGACAATGAATCCACTTCTGATGTGGTCTGATAGACTAAGATCAAAATGAAGGAGAGGAGGACCTCCCCTATCAATGGACTTGGGGAGGGGCATGCCTTAAGAAGGGGGAGGGAGGGTGGGATCGGGAGGGGAGGAGGGAGGGGCTTATGGGGGGATACAAAGTGAATAAAGTGTAAAAAATAATAAAAAGAAAAAAAAATCATTTGGCTTTGCTGCCAATGTAACAAAATTTAAAAAGAAATAAAGTAATGGATAGCAGTTAATGTAGAATCCTTTAAGTGGCCATAGTATTGAAACTATGTGATAGTGGGATGGATTCTCAGCCTTAAACAATACAGAAATATTATAATTTTAACAAATCATGTGACATCTCAGAAGTGTGAGTGCAGTAAGAGCCAGAGAATGGAGAGAAGAGCAGCACAAGATGTTTTTTGTTTGTTTGTTTTGTTGGTGTGTGTGTGTATGACATTTATGAACTCATCACATCTGTAGCTACCTTCACAAACTGGGTATATCATCATTCATAACAGATGAGAGAAGGGCTCATAAGGCTGTTAAGATTCCCAAGGGGCTACTGGAAGTTAGCGGTTACTTGGGGAGAGGAGTGTCATTTTCTTTAGTGGTATTTAGACAGGTAAGTTATGTTTGCTCCAGTAAATTACCTCCCACACATACACTTGAGTGAGAAACTGAAATTAAACTTAATGAGCAAGAAATACAACAACAACAAAAAGACAGAAAAATAGGAAAGATGTGTGGAGATGAAAGATGCAGCACAAAAATGGGATGAGAGAAGAGAATGGAGTAATTGGAAATAATTAAAATTCATTATGTAAGTTTATCAAACTATCAAAAACGTTTTAACTAAAACATAGTAAAATCTGTACACCTAAAGAAGCTAAGCAATAATGTTATTGAAGATTAATATTTATTATTGTTTTATCTTTTAGTTAAACAGTGGTTATTTCTAAACCAGCTGTATACCCAAACCACCACACAGAGACTCAGATTTATTTAATTAACCTAGAACACAATGTTGTGCAATGGTTACTCTTTCTTAAACCCCCAAGCCTGCATAGTTTCCTCCCATAAAGATTTCACGCATTATACTTGCTTTTAGTCATATACTTGGTCTGGTTCATCTCTCCTCATGCTTCCAATTCCTCTCCTGCCCATATCTCCTTTGAGTCCTCCCACTCACTTCCTTCTCCTAGCCTCTGGACCAGGATGTTCTGCCCTGTTCTCTCCACTGCTCAAAATTGGCTGGTTGTTTTATTGAAAATACAGAGAACAAATGGTGGCATGTTTACACAAACTTGAGAGAGGTGATACTTAGAATAAACATCATAATGCAATGTCCAGATTGAAACTGTATACATTCCACAAGAACATTATGCCAACATTTACCCCTTTAAGTACAATAAAAGGCTCCTTTTATTTCGATACAATAATAATCATAAAAGTTATGAAAACTATTAGGTAAAATTTGCTTGTACAATGGCCAGTCCATATGTATTTGGCAGCTTAAGAGAAAGTATCTGATTATCCTATCTTAACAAGTTTAGGGTTCTCTACCTAAATTAACTTTCATCCTTATTAACTATGTAAAAACATTTTCTTAAATTCTGAACAACTTAATCATAATTGTGGAAATATAACTATTTGGTCTTCAGCCCACCAAAGACTTGAGAAGGAATCAAATTAGTTACTTGAGTGAATAGGAAATGTATTTTAGCAGCTTCCAAAAAACAAACAAACAAACAAAAAAGACAGAGATAGTTTGCTGCCTGAACAGTCACCCAAAACTCTCTATAATGTTGGAGTACCACCTTCAGTTTTCTGGCTCAGTATATTTGAAAGATATATATGTGAAGCAGGAACAATTTAGGACTTGCTTACTCTGTCTTGACAGATTTCAGCAGTCAACTTGTCTTGCATTTAAGCTTGCCCATTTTTGGCAGAATTTTGTCTGTCATTGAATAAGGGCATTTTATTTTTGACCTGGTGGCTCTTTTGCCATATTTGAAGTCATTTCCATATAGAGGTTCTTTGATACTCATCATCTTCTTTGAGGTAGGCTGGGTGCTTCTGGGAGATGTCTCGCTGTCACGGAATCTTTAAAATAATGAAAACATTTGAAATGCCATATTCTGTAGTTTTATGAAGACTTACCTATCTTTATATAATCAACCTATCTATAGAATTATATCAATCTGTTAAACATTAGATGTATACTCCTGTGATAAATTAGACTAGAGTCTGATATGACTATGATTTCATTAACTAGCAATTAACTTGCATTACTTACCATCCAAACATTATTTTCTCTCTGAATAAGATCAGTAACAACTTATACCCATCTCCCAATAAAAATAAACACCATAGCCCCAGAAAACAACCAAAAACCTACCCTACCCCCTTTAAAGAAAATTGGACATCGTTCTCATATTTTTTTCCAACTTATTTTTTGGACATGCAGAAATCCTGTTAGGGGTCCCAAAGGAAATTAAAGAAATTGGTTATTTAAGCAAGCATAAATATTTGTGGTCCAGTCTTTGAGAAACGTTAAGAAATTTCAGGCTTAATAAAAGTCCTGTTTGCAACAGTCTAAAATGCTGGACAAATAGAGATTAGTAGCTTTCTTCAAAGTTATCTTGGGAACAGGCTTTGATGAGAAACAGCAATTGAAGCAGTTGAGGCAGGAACAAGCAGAATTCTTGAACATCCAAGATGTTCAATAGATGGGTCAATGTCTCAAGCATACTGGAAGGAAGAATTCTGTCAGGTTTGATCCAGTGTCCAGTCCTTTTCTTCTGAAAACATTTACTTTCTCACAAGCATTATACAGTCCTAAAATTGTAAATGTATAAAATGTGCAGGATGAAGCCAAACTGTAAACCGATTTTATCTATGCCAATTAAAAGAGTGGCATAATAAATTTTGAGTATACTGTAGCCAAGGATTTATTAGCTAATATATATGTACATATTTTATTATCATAAAGCTTATATTATATCATTTGTAACTTTGTTCTTTGTATTATTTTGCTTTTTAGACAAGATAATGCATAGCCAGACTTACTTAAACTTGGCCTTTAACTCTAACAGGTTTGCACTTCTGATTCTTATGTGTCCACCTCTCAAGTGCAGACAATCTAGGTCACACTCTACCATGGCTGGGTTTATAGTAATTATTAGTATTTAAAGCTGCACATGTACAAGTGTATTTTGATATCAATGGGGATGAATCAAAGCAAAAAAGAAAAGTGAATTTAGGAAAAGAAAGAATTATGGAGCAATGGGTTTCATTGACTATAAGCTCAGTGACAAAGAGCATATGCTATCTCAGTATCTCAAGTTCTCCCTGGTAAGAAAGCGGAAGTAGATGTATGTTCCCAAGTGCTATAAAACACAAATAGGTTAGTATTGGAAAGCTATACTTGCTTCTAGTTTTTCAGTGAAAGAAGTGTCAAGCTATCAGTTCAATATGACTGGCGGATAATCTTCCAAGAAAGGAATGTGAAACCAAGCTTAGAATCTTGCTGTTATGTGTGGTACATGGACCTACAAGAACTGTATTGAGAATGACTCTAGAAGTTTATATAGAGGTTCACTCTCTCAGCACTGGGACACTAAACTGTATCCAACACTTAGAGAGGATCTCCAGGTGGTCCACATACGAAATGAAGTTTGTGGAGCAGTGGTCTCAGAATGGCAGAAGATGACAGAACAAAAAAAAAATCACACAACAGAGAGCATAAAGTTTCAATGTTGTCAAATAACTTGGGTGAACCTTTCACCACTTGATAACGATGTGCAAGTATGATTGTGAAATTTAAAGGAGGATAGATTTAACTAAGTGAGATTTTGCCAGTTATAATTTTATTAAGATGGACTCAGAACAGTTGAATAATAAATGACTATAACGATGTTTCATAGAATTAAAACATATGTCTGAAAAGGAAGTTCTGAGCATGTAAAATGGAAACAGAGGAGATCATTTTCTATTATGGTTGAAAGATACGTACTGTTGGAGAGATGGAGGTAAACTTTAAAAAATGGTAGTCTAGAATGTACTGTTCAGAACTGAGACAGAGTATTAATGGAAAACTGAGCTGTGAGAAGAGTGAGGAGTGAAGTTGGATGAAGAATCAGATTTACAGCAAAAGTAGGAGTCAATAGAATTACTGGATTGAGTCTACATCTCTCTACATGGGCAACAGAATTATCAAGAACTGTGACAATGACCCATAGCTAGAAGCAGCATCTCAAATGAACAAGATTTTATCAGTGATGACAAAAAAAGTACCATGTTGTGTAGTCTGAACACATGAGACTAATAAGTATATTCAGAGAGTCAGGAGGACATAGAAATGTGAAACAAGAGAGACAGCTAACTGAATCCCAGAGTAATATGTGAAGGAGTGAGCACATCTCCTTTAGACCCCTCAGGATAAGGTGCTTAGGTAAACAGCTTAAATAGCTCTGAGTGAATCAAGAGCAATAGTGCATAAAAGCTATAGGATGATAGTGAGAAGATCCAAAAGATGGAGAAGTATCTTTTCTGAGACTATCTTACCCTTGGCTCTGTGGAGGATAAGCAAGAGGAATGTAATTCTTAAAGTTCTAAAGTTAAGTCATAGTAAGCTAAGGCTGCTGTGATGACCTTCCAGATCAGAGGTTGCTAAAACAATACACATTTATTTCTTGAAGTTCTGGAGTCTGGAACCTGAAGACTGTGCAAATGGTGGAGGTGGATTTAGTACTGGAGAGTTCTCTATTTCTTTGGTATACAGATGACTGACAAAGTTCTTTTCATCCCTTCCTTTTGAGGAAAGCAGAACACAAATGTGCTCAAATCACCTCCTAAAACCTTACCTCAAAGTAACATGATATATTGGCCATCTATTGTTGAAGTACTGGCTGGAAACATTTTTTTTTGTCTCAGTCAGTTTCAGAGTTGTCCCTAAGTGAAGGGATCAGAACATTATATTCCCTATTCTGTTTAGTCTTCTTGATTTCTCCTCTTGTGTGTGGCCAAGATTTTCTGGTGGTCTTCCTCTGTCATTTCTAATTTTTATTAGTTTTGATAGAATCCATGATTTCTCTTCTCCTGTATGAACATAGGCAAAACATCTTCCCTAGTGTGACACATTCCCTGTTCTCCATTTTGGAATTAGGACCTTTATATGCTGCTCAAATTCAGCAGTCCTTTCTAAATTCCATTCTGCCCTAGCAGGGGTATATATTTACAGTTTATTCACTTAGTATCCATTGTAGCTGCCTCCCTCCTCCCCTCCCAATCCCACCCTCCTTCCCCCTTGTCCATGTCCCTCTGCAAGACCACTGATAGGGGAGGTCCTCTTCTCCTTCCTTCTGATCCTAGTCTATCAGATCTCATAGGACTGGCTGCATTGGCTCTGTAGCCTGGTAAGGATGCTCCCTCCTCAGGGGGAGGTGATCAAAGAGCAAGCCAATCAGTTTATGTTAAAGACAGACCCTGTTACCATTTCAAGGGAAACTACTTGGAGACCGAGCTGCCATGGGCTACATCTGTGCAGGGGTTCTAGGTTATCTCCATGAATGGTCCATGGTTGGAGTATCACTCTCAGAAAAGAGCACTGTGCCCAGATTTTTTGGTTCTGTTGCTCTCCTTGTGGAACTCCTTTCCTCTCCAGGTCTTACTATCTCCCCCTTCTTTTATAAGATTCCCTGCACTCTGTCCAAAGTTTGGCTATAAGTCTCAGCCTCTGCTCTGATACCCTGCAGGGTAGAGCCTTTCAGAGGCCTATAGAGAAGCAGGTGTACTATTTCTCTCATTTAAACATTTTAAAATTAACAGATCCAAGATGGCAGCTCCAGGACACAGTTTCTAACCAGTAGCACAGCAGGGATATACAGTGACCAACAGACAGAACTCTGGCCCCTACAACACCAATGATTGTATTTACCAGCTAAGAGGAAACCCCAAGGTGTAGGAATCAATGGCATTCAGGTCACCCAGCTAAACCATGGAAGATTTTCAGTGTCTGGCATGTGCTTGATCACCAGCCCAGAGACACAAGTCTGTGTGATCTGATCATTATCCCAGGCTGAACTGTGGGCCCCAGGGCACCAAAGACTGGGTTTCTTTGTTAGGAGGAAACCCCACATTGAGGGGAAACAGCAGGTCTTACCTCAGGGCACTCAACCAATCCCCTGTCCAGAAAAACAAACAAACAAAAAAAAGAATAAAAAATTGTGTTACATTTACACAATGGAATACTACTCGGCCATTAAAAACAAGGAAATCATGAAATTTATAGGCAAGTGGATGGGAACTAGAAAATATCATTCTGAGTGAGTAACCCAGACCTGTAAAGACACACATGGTATGTACTCACTTATAAGTGGATTTTAGTCATTTAGTACAGGATAGACACACTACAATGCACAGACCCCAAGATGATAAGACTGGTGGGCATCTTAGGCTTCATGTTGAACTACTAGTTAGGAAAGTGAGGGATATTTCTGACTATGTCACTGCTTTTTGATCACTTCCCTCTGATGTCACTGCCCTACCAGGCCACAAGTGAGGAAGATGAACTCAGTCCTCATGTGAATAGGTGAGATGGGGTGTCTGGATAGGGGTCTCCCTATTCTAAAGAATAAAAAGAGAGGGGATGTAGGAGTGAGGGTGGGCCTGGGAAGACAGAGGGGCCTATGACCAACATGTAAATTGAATTAATTAATAAAAAACAGTACAACTTGGAAAAAGAGTTCTCAGGATAAGTTCCTGGGTTCTTCAGGCTCTGCAAGGCAGAGACACTCCATCCTGTGTGCTCTACTCACCATCCCAGATGGAACTGTGGACTGTAAAACAACACAGACTGGGTTTTTCTGTTGGGAGGATACACCAAAGTTGGGGAAACATCAGATCTGACCTCAAGACACCCAATTCCAGAAAAGTTTCTAATTTCCCACAGGCTTCAGGCTCTAGCCTCTGGCTGCACAAATGAGCACTGTGCTCTGCTCAACTGCCATTGATTATCACTAGGTACTGCAGCACACAGCATCAACCTCAGACCTACAAAAGCCTGACAGCCACTGAATCAGCCTCCAGCTGCTCCTCCAAAGTACAACCAGTTATCCCTAAACTGACAAAAACTACAGCTCTCTCTGTTTCTTCAAGTGGGCTGTGCTACATAAACACAGCGTAAGAACAGCAACACAAGCTCAATAAATTCAGAGCAAGAAACTCAGAGGCAGGGCAGCTGTCTCCAGGACTTCTCCTGATGAGAGAGGAGCAGTTAACACACAGGTCCATAAGCCTGAGGTGAACTGTGGCAATTCCTGAGAAGCACCGCCATTCAGTTGACCATACACAAAAAGCTGAGGAGACCTCTTTCAGAACCCTGCCTAGGGGATTCTCCCCAACCCAGCATTCCAGCAGGCACCAGAAATTAATAACCAAAATCTGAGACAGCCATATGGGTAGAGGCCAGTGAAAAAGCACAACCAACAAAAGGCAAAGCAATAAGATATCCCCAGAAACAATTATCCAGGGGCAAGTAGCCCTGGACACACTAATATAAGTGAAATTCAAGAAGATGACCTTACACCTATGCTTATGAAGAGGTTAATGAAGAAAACAAAAAAAATGCCTAAAGAATTTGAGGAAGATAAAGGAAAACAGCTTATGGCCATCTGTAAAGAAATACAGGAAGATGCAGCCAAACAGTTTGTAGCTCTCAGAGAGGAAATGAGTAAATCACTGGAAGAAATGAAAGAAACAGAGGAATGTTCAAACAAACCAATGAAAGAATTGAAAGTAAATACAGTCAGACAGTTAAGGAAACAGATCTGAAGATAGAAATGGAAAAATTAAAGAAAACACAAATGGAGGAAATCGGGGAGAGGAAGAAATTAGGAATGAGAAGAGGAACTAAAAAGGTAAGCATAACCAACGACTACAAGAGATGGAAGAAAGAATCTCATTTGTGGAAGATACAATGGAAGAAATCAATATATCCATCAAAGATATTAATAAATCTAAGAAATTCCTGACACAAACCATACAAGAAATCCACGACAACATGAAAAGACAATATCCATACAGATATCATGCAGCTCCTAAGAGAACACAGATTCAGCCCAGGCTACTATATCCAGCAAAACTCTCAGTCCTCATAGAGGGCAAAAACAAGATATTCAATGGCAAAAACAAATTCCAACAATACCTACATACAAATCCAGCACTATAGAAGATACTAGAAGGAAAAATACAACCCAAGAAAACTAACTACTTTCAGGAAAATATAGGAAACAAATAACCTTACTACAGAAAAACCAAAAGTAGCCAAACACACAATCACACTACCACAGCCAACATCAAAATCAAAGGATCTAACAGCCACTGGTCATTAATCTCTCTCAACATGAATGGACTCAATTCTCAAAAAAAAAAAAAGACAGACTAACAGAATGGATGCTTAAAGAAGACCCAACAATCTGTTGCATACAAGAATGTCTATCTAAGTCACAAAGATAGACATTACCTGAGAGTAAAGGCCTGGAAGATGGTTTTCTAAGCACATGGACCCAAGAAGCAAGTAGGAGTAGCGATTTTAATATCTAAAAAAATAGAATTTCATCCAAAATCAATCAAAGGGAAGAACATTTCATACACATCAAAGGAAAATTCCACCAGGAAAACATCACAGTCCTGAAAATCTATACCCCAAATACTAGAGCACCCACATTTGTAAAAGAAACATTAATGCAATTTAAGCCACACATAGATCCTCACACCAAAATAGTTGGAGCCATCAACATCCCACTCTCAACAAAGGACAAGTCAACAAAACAGAAATGAAACAAAGAAACAATGATTCTAACAGAGGTAATGAAAGGAATGAACCTAGTAGACATCTACAGAAAATTTTACCCAAACACAAAAGAATTTACCTTCTCAGAACCTATTCTCCAAAATAGACCAAATAGTTGGTCAAAAAGCAAGCCTCAAGAAATACAATAAGATTGAAATAATCCCTTGTATCCTATCAAACCACCATGAACTAAAGCTGGACCTCAACAACGGAAATAGCAAGAAGCCTGCACACACATATAAACTGTACAATTTGCTACTAAATGACAGCTGGCTCAGAGAAGAAATAAAGAAAGAAATAAAGTCTTCCACAAATTCAATGAAAATTAAGGCACAAACATATCCAAACTTATGGGACACAATGAAAACAATGCTAAGAGAAAAAATCATGCACTAAGTGCCTTCAAGAAGAAATTTGAAACATCTCATTCAAGCAACTTAATGGCTCACCTAAAAGCCCTTGGGGTGGGAGGAGCAGACACAACAAAGAGGAATAGATAGCTGGAAACAATCAAACTTGGCTGAAACCAATCAATTAGAAAAAAAAAAAAAAACAAACCAAGAGCTGGTTCTTTGAGAAAATCAACAAGATAGACAAACTTTTAGCCAAAATAATTAAAAGGCAGAAAGACACTATCCAAGTCAACAAAATCAAAAATGAAAAAGGGACATAACAACAGATACTGAGGAAATCCAAACAATTATAAATGTTACTACAAAAGCCTATCTGCCACAAAATTTGAAGATCTAAATGATATGGACAATTTTCTTGTTCAATTCCACTTACCAAAGCAGAATACAGACCAGGTAAATTAATTAAATAGTCCTTTATCCCCTAAGGAAATAGAAGCCGTCATCAAAAGTCTCCCATGGAAAAAAAAAAGCCCAAGGCAAGATGGTTTCAGTGCAGAGTTCTACCAGACCTTCAAAGAAGTGCTAACACTAACAGTCTTCAAACTATTCCACAAAGTAGAAACAGAAGGAACACTACCAAACTCATTCTGTGAAGCCACAGTCACCTTGGTACCTAAACCTCACAAAGACCTAACAAAAAAAGAGAATATTAGGCCAATTTCCCTTATGAACACTGATGCAAAAATACTCAGCAAAATAATTGCAAAATGCATACAAGAACACATCAAAGATATTATCCACTATGACCAAGTAGGCTTCATCCCAGTATTCAGATGTGGTTAAATATATGGAAATCCATCAATGTAATCCACCGTATAAACAAACTAAAAGAAAAAAAAAAAACACATGATAGTCAACTTAGATGCTGAAAAGTGACAAAATCCAACACCCATTCGTTTGAAGTCTTAGAGAGATCAAGGATATAAGGCACTTACCTAAACATAGTAAAGGCAATACACAGCAAGCCTATAGCCAACATCAAACTAAACGGAGAGAAAGTTAAATCAATCACACTGAAATCAGAAACAAGGTAAGGCTTCCACTCTCTCCATATCTCTTCACATAGATCTCGAAGTCCTTTGTAGAGCAATAAGACAATTAAGGGAGATCAGGGGATAGAAATTGGAAAGGAAAATGTCAATGCACTAGTATTTTCAGATGATATGATAACATACATGAGTGACCCCAAACATTCTACCAGGGAACTCCGGCAGCTGATAAACACCTTTAGCAAGGTGACTTGATGCAAATTAAAGCAAAAAAAAAAAAAAAAGAAATCAGTAACCACTGACAAAAGGGCTGAAAGAAATTAGGGAAACAACAACCTTCACAATAGCCACAAAGGACACAAAGTACCTTGGTGTGACTCTAACGAGGCCAGTCAAAAATTTGTATGAAAAAAATTTCCAGTCTCTGAAGAAAGAAATAGAAGAATATATCAGAAGATGGAAAAATCTCCCATGCTCATGGCGTAGTAGGATCAACATAGTAAAAATGGCCATCTTACCAAAAGCAATCTACAGATTCAATGCAATTCCCATTAAATTACCAACACAATTCCTTCCAAAACTAGAAAGAAAAATTCTCAACTTTATATGAATAACAAGAAACCCAGAATAGCTAAAACAATCCTCTATAATAAAAGATATTTTTCATCAGATATCTCCATCCCTGATCTCAAGTGTACTACAGAGCAACAGTAATAAAAACTGCACATTACTGGCATAGAAACTGAATGATGGATCAATAGAATTGAACAGAAGGCTCTGAAGTAAACCCATACATTTATGTGTACCTGATTTTTGACAAAGATGTCAAAATCAATCAATGGAAAAAAATAGCATCTTCAACAAATGTCTAACCAAATGTCTACATGTAGAAAAATGCAAATAGAGCCATATTTATCACCCTACACAAAACTAAAGTCCAAGTGGATCAATGATTTCAACATAAAACCATACACACTAAATCCATTAGAAGAAAAAGTGGGGAAGAGCTTTGAACTCATTGCCACAGGTGACAACTTCCTGAACAGAACACCAACAGCATAGGATCTAAGATCAACAATCAATAAATGGGACCTCATGTAATTGAAAAGATTCTGTAAAGCAATGGAGGCTGCCTTCAGAACCTAACAACTGCCTACAGATTGGGATAGCATGTTCACCAACCCTGTATCTGACAGAGAGCTAATATCCAGAATATATAAAGAACTTAAGAAGTTAAAAGACAACAAATCAAGTAACCCAATTAAAAAAAATGAGGTGCAGAGTTAAATAGAATTCTCAACAGAGGAATATCAAATGGCAGAGAATTGTTCAATATCCTTAGTCACCAAGGAAATGCAAATCAAAAAGACACTGAGATTTTACTTTATACCCCTCACAATGGCTAAGATCAAAGACTCAAGTAACAACACATACTGGAGGGGATGTCAAGAAAGAGGAACCTTCCTCCATTGTTGGTGGGAATGTAAACTTGTACAACCACTTTGGAAATCATCTGGCTCTTTCTCAAACAATTAGGAATAACGTTTCCTCAGTTGAGGAATGGATACAGAAATTGTGGTACATTTACACAATAGAATGCTACTCAGCAATTAAAAACAAGGAAATCATAAAATTTGTAGGCAATTGGTAGGAACTAGAAAAGACCACCCTGGTGAGATATCCCAGAAGCAGAAAGCACACAGGGTATATATTCACTTATAAGTGGGCATTTGAAATATATAGAAAAAACATACTAAAATATGTACACCTAAAGAAGCTAATCAAGAAGGAGTACTCTGGGTAAGATGCTCAATCCTCATTCAGAAAGGTAAAGTGAATGGACATTAAAGAGGGGAAAAACAGGGAAAGGGACAGGAGCCTACCACAGAGGGCCTGTAAGAGACTCTAATCTGCAGGATAACAAAGCACATGTTGAGACTCATAGCCAAACTTTGGGCAGAGTGCAGGGAATTTCATGAAAGAAGGGGGAGATAGAAATGCAAGGAGGCCCTCTCTCTTACTCTTCCTCTCTCTCTCTCTCTCTCTCTCCCTCTCTGCAACCCCCCTTCCCTTAATAAACCTCCCAAGTGGAACCAAAAAAAAAAAAAAAAAAAAAAAGAAAGAAATACAAGGAGGGAACGGGAGCTCCACAAAAAGAGCAGCAGAACCAAAAAATCTGGACATGAGTGTTTTCTGAGACTGATACTCCAACCATGGACCATGTAGATAACCTAAACTCTGCATAGATATAACGCATAGCAGCTCAGTGTCCAAGTGGGTTCCCTAGTAATGGGAACAGAGACCGTCTCTGACATAAGCTGATTGGCCTGCTTTTTTAACACCTACACTTCAGGGGAGGTACACCCTTACCAGACCACAGAGGAAGACAATGCAGCCACTCCTGATGGGACCTGATAGACTAGGATCACATGGAAGGCAAGAAGGACCACCCCAGTCAGTGGACTGGGGGAGGGGCATGGTTGGAGGGTGCATGGGATTTGGAGAAAAAAGGAAGGGTGGGTGGGATTTGGAGGGAAATAGAGAGGGATACAGGTGAGATACAAAAGGAACAAACTGTAATTAATAAAAATAAAATATTATAAAACCATTTTAAAATTGATAAATCATTATTTAAACTATTTTGGGAGATTATCTTTTCCTTCTCTTATGACCATGTTTTTAAAAATACTGTTATATATTTTCATAATTGCTTGACCTGCAGGATTATAAGTTATATCTGTAAAATGTTTCATGTCATGTGTAAGATATTTTTGAATTACTTGGATTTTCACACTGAAGCACCATCAGCCTCAATTTATAGGGGCATCTCCAAAACATTCACCATCTCTAACAAATGTGTAACCTTAAGGATCATGCTCTCCGGAATTAAAGGCAAAAGACCACAGGAATTCTTTATATCTATGGTGTGGTTGTTCATGTAATTCAGTTCTCCAAACTCAGTAAAATGGAACACAGCAGCCATTATATGACCCTGTTCCAAGACAACCCTAAACAGGATCTGCATTTTTACTTTGTCATATAGACATTCATCTAGTAATTGAACCTTAACAATATACACTCAACCTCAAGCCTGACCAAGTTGGCTAATAGCTGAAGACATTCTCTCCAGGATCTCAATGGACTGCCATTTTGCAATATCTTCAAGCCTCTGTGTACTTTTCTCATCTGGAACCACCTCTTTTGGTGTTATTTTAAGTACCAGATTAGATTGCTCTGGAGGCTCTCTATTTTGATTCAAATATTCCCCCACCTCTGTTCTATAGCCTTTAATTTAGCATCTAGTTTCTCAGTCTCTTTTTCTCCAAGTCTGTCTTATACTGATCTTTCCCAAAGAGGATATACAAAACTGAAATCATCAGTGAAAAAAATTTTTATCCAAAGAGAAACAAACTCAAAAGATTTGATGGGAAGTAATGGGACCATTTGCATTTTGTTTCATGGAAACATAAAAAGCTATGTTGATTATGATAATTGTTATTATTATGTTAGTCATCAAAATAGATAACAAAGGTAAAGTTGACAAAAGTAATTCACAATTCCACTTTTGGACATGCATCCTGTACTGTTAAAATTTTTGTCAGAGATCAGACCTCTACTCTTGCCTGATGCGTCTAAAACAAAAAGGGGGAACTGTAGAGAGCTGTGGAATACTGTGCCTTAAAGATGGAGCTGGTTTCTGCCTTCCACCTTCCCGATGGTGAGTGCTCTCTGTCATGAACAATTCCACATTTGGCTAAGGCTGAGGATCTGGCTTGCTTCCATGTATGTGGACCTATCTGCATTGCCCACATGGCACGCCTGGGTTGGCTACCCAGAGGCTATTTTAGCTGTGGGCTGGCTTTCCCCAGGGTCAGATGATTGTTCAAGGTTCCTGAATAAAGTGCATTGAAAAAAAAAATTTGTCAACTCGACAAGAGCTTGGGTCACCCTAAACAGGAAAAAAAAAGTGTCTTCCTCAAATGACCCATAGGGAAGTCTGAGGGAGCTCTTTTTTAAATTAATGATTGATGTGGAAGAGTGCAGCTCTTGTGTACATTGAAATAAATGGTTGGTGGTCCTAAGGTGTATAAGAAAGAAGGCTGAGCAAGCCATGAGAGAACAAAGCACAAATTATAAATTGGATATGTTTTCTACCTCCTAGTACAACATTCCTGGGGAAATTTCCACTGGGAGTTCATCTTTCCAGTACTCTGATAATCAGATTGAGAATACAAATTCCCCTTTAGAATATCTTTGTTTCTGTCAGGCCAAGTCATCATATTTATTTTAACAGTTCAATATTGAGGTAGAGTATGGGTATGTATGAAACAGAATGTAAATAGGAACAGAGGTTGGAATACATTTATTTAATATCAGATAGCTGTGCCTAAAATCTTTTTTTATAATGTCTTGACTTTTATTTCAAGAAGAACTGGGAAAAATAACACCATCTAGTTCATTTTAGATAGTGTCTGGCCATAAAACAAAGGCTGAATTCAATATATGATCCACTTTTTTTTTTCAGCTATTCAGATGTTCTGATTGTAGTCAAGTGCTATTGTTTTAATCCTAGCAATTACATCCCTGTGCCCTACCCCATTCTTAGACAATATTGTCTCAAGACCTCTTTGATTAACCGTCTGATCCTCTGTATTCTACTGTTTCACTAGAATCAAAATTTGCCCCCATTATTCTGACTTTTTTCCTGTTCAAGAAAATGTGACAGGTTTCAAGGAATTAGGTTTACAGATAATTGGTGTAACTAGCAACTAAATGGTTCTTATTTCAAGCATACATTTAAAGACAACCTGTTTCTCCTGTGGGAAATGTTCTCATATCTCACAAATATTGTTCAAATTGCCTGGTCATATTCTCAACTTCTGTCTGCAGAAGGTCAACAGACAATGGTTAGTCATAAGGCTTTACAAAAGCACAACTATCAAGAGCAAACACTTTCACAAAGTATGAACAGACACTAGTTTTGCAAAATCAACCACAGAGCAACAAAATACACATGTTATAGCATCAATCATGAAAGTATGCAGTAGATGCTCTCATTTTACTCCAGCAATTTCCCTATTTATCCAATTTACATTACATCAGCTGCCTTTTTTCTCTCCTTAGTAAAACAAAAAAGGAGTTGGGGCTTTGTTGGGGTTCTTGAGGAAATCTGACACCTAGTCTCTCTTCACTTGTTACACCCTACACATTGCCTTCCAATTTGCCTTTATACTTTTGAGTGATTCAGGGTCCTGTTGAACATTTTGGTAATTTGATGACAGACTTTGTCTTTTGGGGTTCTTCTATTGAACAATTGAGGTTGTTGTAGTTAAAGAAACAGGCAATGTAGAAATAATGCTTTTCCAGAAAAGACTTGTCAATGTAAATAAAAAAAAATCTTTTGAAAAAATTTCTTTTGAACTACTTGAAGTCTACCATGTGACAGGAAATGTTTGAGGGTTCTGTTAAGCCCTTGGGATTTTGCTAAACTGTATGAAACTGGGAGACGAGAGAGTTTTTACCTCTGGATAAGAATGATGCTAATGACTATTTAACAGTTCTAAAATGAACCCTCAACAGTTTTGGAAGAATTTGTTTGTTTGTTTTCATTTATAATTCACTGAAAGTCATGATAGACATCATTTTATTGCATTTTTAAAATATATACAGAGAATGTTGGTGTATATGAATGAGTTTTGGCTATTTTTTTTAGGTTTATTTATTTTATATACAGGGTTCTGGAAGAGGGCACAAGATCTCATTATAGATGGTTGTGAGCCACTACATAGTGGCTGAGAATTGAACTAGACCTCTGGAAGAGCAGCCAGTGCCCTTAACCTCTGAGCCATTTCTCTAACCCCACATTTTTAATTTTTATGATTTTTTTCTTAAATTTATTTTATTTTATTTTATTTTTATTTTATTTTTTCTTATCAGTTACATTTTATTAACTCTGTATCCCAGCTGTATCCTGCTCCTTCATTCCCTCCCTCATCTCCACTGTGCCCCTTTCCAAGTCCACTGATGGGGGGGACCTCCTCCCCATTCATCCTATCCTGTTTTATCAGGTATCTTCAGGACTGGCTGCAAAGCCCTCCTCTGTGGCCTAACAGGACTGCTCCTCCCTTGGGGGGTGGGGAGGTCAAAGAAGCAGTCATTGAGTTCCTGTTAGAAATAGTCCTTGTTCCCCTCGCTATGGGAAACCAATTGGTTACTGAGCTACCACAGGCTACATCTGAGCAGAGGTTCTAGGTTATATCCATACATGGTCCTTGGTTGAATGTCAGTCTCAGAAAAGACCCTGTGAGTTTGGCTATTTTAAACTATATACACCAAATTACTTCTTTATTTTTTAAGAGAAAGTGAAATAATTTAAGCTTTATATTCAATGAACAAATAATTATAGTAGATTTTTACCTCAGGATTGCTTCAGTCTTTTAAATTGCTAAAGTGTGAATAAAAGTTTGTTGAAGTAATGTATGAGTGTCTTGGTGTTTTAGTGTTGTTGGAGGTTGGTCTAATGCTATTTACTGGCCCTCAAGATTTGGTTACTCCCAAAACTGGATACACTTGTCCTCCTCGTTCGTGTAAACCATCCTAAAGCATAATACCTGATTGATTCATTAAATGACCATACCTGGGCAGGGCAGAATGGGGTAGGTGTGGTTAAGGTTCCCAAGTTTTCAAGGATGGAAGAATCATGAGACAGAGGGATGAGAAAAGAGGAAGAAGGAAGCAGCTACCATGGGTTAGCCTGGAGGAAAATAAAACAAACAAACAAACAAACAAACAAACAAAAAACCCAAAAAAACAACCTCATAGGATCAGGAGGAAGGACTCTAATAATGGCATTAAAAGGCCCAGATGAAGAGTAAAAGCAAGTAAAGTATTCATAAGATTATGAATGGAAGATAGAATGGTTAAGGAGGATGGCATTAGATGGGGGCTGGGAGATGAATGGTGAGGTGATTCAGAGAGCTTGGGTAGGAATATCTGCCCAGCCCAAGGTAAATATGGCAATTATGAAGTCTAACAGGAGTATGTGTCTTATTATTTGTGAAAGCAGGTTAGATAATACTGTGGTGATAATCACAGGGCAAATAATAAGCATCAGATAGCCCAAGACTCATTTTTCAATTTACTACAACATAATGTCTCATTCTTTTATTCAGAAAAAAAGAATCATTATTTTTTTCTTTTTTTTTTTAAATTTTAATCACAGGTAATTTACTTAGCCCCCCTTTTCCTCCCCAAACCACCCTCCATCCCTCAACACCTCCCTGCCCCCTTCCAAGACCACTGATTGGGGAGGTCCTCTCCCCTTTTTTCTGACCCTAGCTAATCAGGTATCATCAGGACTGGCTGCAATGTCCTTATCTGTGGTCTAATAAGGCTGCTCCTCTGTTAGGGAGGAAGGAAAGTTCAATGAACTAGTCATTGAGTTCATGTCAGAAATAATCCTTGTTTCCCCTAACTAGGGAACCCACTTGGACTCTCAGTTACCATAGTCTACATCTAAGCATGGGTTTTAGGTTATATCCATGCATGGTCCATAGTTATAGAAACAGTCTCATGGAACACACCTGTACCATAATATATTTGGTTCTTGTGGGTCTGCTGTCCCCTCTAGGTAATACTAACCATCACCCCTCTTCTTTCATATGATTCCCTGTACTCTACCCAAAATTTGGTTACGAATATCAGCATCTGCTTTGATACATTGCTAGGTAGAGACTTTCAGAGGCCCTCTGTGGTAGGCTCCTGTCCTGTTACTTGTTTTCTCCTACTTCCAATGTCCATTCCCTTTGTCTTTCTAGGTGAGGACTGATCATCTTACCTCTGGTCCTCTTTCTTGTTTATCTTCTTTAGTTGTACAAATTTTAGAATGTTTATCCTTTTATATGTCTAGTACCCACTTATAAGTGATTATATACCATGTGTGTCTTTCTGCTTCTGAGATACATCACTCAGAATGATCTTTTTTAGATTCCACTATATGCCTGCAAAATTTATGATGTCCTTGTTTGTAATTGCTGAGTAGTATGCCATTATGTAAAAGTACCATAATCCCTGTATCCACTCCTTCATTGATAGACATCTGGGTTGTTTCCAGGTTCTAGCTATTACAAATAAAACTGCTACAAACATGGTTGAGCAAATGTCCTTGTTGTGTTCTTGAGCATCTTTTGGGTGTATGCTTAGGAGTGGTATAGCTGAATCTTGAGGAAGCAGTATTCTTAATTGTCTGAGAGAGAGCCATATTGATTTCCAAAGTGGTTGTTCCAGTTTACATTCCCAACAGCAATGGAGGAGGGTTCCCCTTTCTCCACAACCTCTCCAGCATGTGTTGTCACTTGAGTTTTTGATCTTAGCCATTCGATGGGTGAAGGTGAAATCTCACAGTCATTTTGATTTGCATTTCCCTGATGACTAAGGAAGTTGAACATTTCAAGTGTTTCTTGGCGATTCTATACTCCTCTACAGAGAATTCTGTTTAGCTCCATACCAATTTTTTAATTGGATTGCTTGATGAATTGCTTTTTAGCTTCTTTAGTTCTTTATATATGCTGGATATCAGCCCTCTGTCAGATATAGGGTTGGTGAAGATCCTTTCCCAGTCTGTAGGCTGTCATTTTGTTCTGACAACTGTGTCCTTTGCTTTACAGAAGCTTTTCAGTTTCATGAGGTCCCACTTATTGATTGTTGATTTTAGAGCCTGTGCTGTTGGTGTTCTGTTCAGGAAGTTGTCACCTGTGCCAATGAGTTCTAGGCTCTTCCCTACTTTTTCTTCTAACTGATTTATGTTTTCTTCTATCTGGTTTTATGTTGAGATCTTTGATCCCCTTGGACTTTAGTTTTGTGCAGGGTGATAAATATGGATGTATTTGCATTTTTCTGCATGTAGACATCCAGTTGGACCAGCACCATTTTTTGAAGATGCTGTCTTTTTTCCATTGAATGGTTTTGGCTTCTTTGTCAAAAATCAAGTATTCATAGGTGTGTGGGTTTACTTCTGGGTCTTCTCTTCAGTTCCATTGATTCTCCTTTCTGTTTCTATGCTGGTACCAAGCAGTTTTTATTACTATTGCTCTGTAGTACACCTTGAGATCAGGGATGGATATACCTTTAGATGATCTATTGTTGTACAGGTCGTTTTGGAAATTCTGGGTTTTTTGTTTCTCCATTTGAAGCTGAAAATTTTCCTTTCATGGTCTATAAAGAATTGTGTTGGTATTTTGATGGGAATTTCATTGAATCTGTAGATTGCTTTTGGCACGATGGCCATTTTCACTATATTAATCCTACCAATCCATGAGCATGGGAGGTCTTTCCATCTTCTGATATTGTCTTCAATTTCTTTCTTCAGAGACTTGAAATTTTTTCAAACAGGTCTTTCACTTGTTTGGTTAGAGTCACTCCAGGGTACTTTATTTTATTAGTGGCTATTGGGAATGGTGTTGTTTCTCTGATTTCTTTCTTGGCCCTATCGCCTTTGGTATAGTAGGAGTGATTCTGATATTTTTGAGTTGATTTTGTATCCAGCTAATTTGTTGAAGGTATTTCTCATCTGAAGGAGTTCTTTCATTGAATTTCTTGGGTCGCTCATATATACTATCATATCATCTGTGAATAGTGAAACTCTTACCTCTTCCTTTCCAATTTGTATCCACTTAATTTCCTTTAGTTGTCTTATTGCTTTAACTAGGACTTAAAGTACTATGTTGAAGAGATATAGACAGAGTGGGCATCCTTGCCTTGTCGCTGATTTCACTGGGATTGATTTAAGTTTCTCTCCATTGAGTTTGATGTTGGCTAAGGGCTTACTATATATTGCCTTTACTATGTTTGGGTAAGTGCCTTGTGTCCCTGATCTCTCCAAGGCTTTAAACATGTATAGGTGTTGGATTTTGTCAAATGCTTTTTCAGCATCTAAGGAGATGATCATGTGCTTTTTCTTTTTCAGTTTGTTTATATGGTGGATTACACTGATAGATTTCTGTATGTTGAATCACCCTTGCATGCCTGGGATGAAGCTTACTTGGTCTTGTTGGATGATATCTTTGATGTGTTCTTGGGTTTGGTTTGCAAGTATTATATTGTGCATTTTACATCAATGTTCATAAAAGAGATAGGTCTGAAGTTCTCTTTTTTTTCTTGGGTCTTTGTGTGGTTTAGGTATCAAGGTGACTGTGGCTTCATAGAATGAGTTTGGTAATATACCTTCCATTTCTATTTTGTGGAATAGTTTGAAGAGAATTGATGTTAGCACTTCTTTGAAGGTCGCATAGAATTCTGCACTGAATCCATCTGGCCCCGGGGGTTTTTTTGGAAGGGATACTGTTGATGACTGCTTCTATTTCCTTAGGAGTTATAGGACTATTCAATCTTTCTACCTGAATTTGACTTAATTTTGATAGATGGAGTCTATCAAGAAAATTGTTCATTTATTTTAGATTTAAGAATTTTTGGCATATAAGCTTTTTGTAGAATGACCTAATGATTGTTTGGATTTCCTCCACGTCTGTTGTTATGTCTCCCTTTTCATTTCTGAATTTGATTATTTGGATAGTTTCTCTCTGTCTTTCAGTTAGTTTGGCTAAAGGTTTGTCTATCTTCTTGATTTTCTCAAAGAACCAGCTCTTGGTTTCATTGATTCTTTGAACAGTTTTATTTGTTTCTAATTGATTGATATCAGTCCTGAGTTTATTTCTAGCCATCTGCTCCTTTTGGGTGTATTTGCTTATTCTTTTTTTCCTATGGCTCTCAGTTGGCCATTAAGTTGCTTGTATGAGATGTTACAAATTTCTTCTTGAAGGCACTTAGTTCTATGAATTTTCATCTGAGCACTAATTTCATTGTGTCTCATAAATTAGGGTATATTGTACTTTTATTTCCATTGAATTCTAGGAAGTCTTTAATTTCATTCTTTATTTCTTCCTTAACCAAGCAAGCTGTCATTGAGCAACAAGTTGTTCAGTTTCTATGTATGTGTACGCTTTTTGCCAATTCCATTTGTTGTTGATGTCCAGATTTACTCCATGGTGGTCAGATAGAATACAGGGGATCATTTCAATCTTCTTGTATCTGTTGAGGCTTGCTTTGTGACCAACTATATGGTCTATTTTGGAGAAGGTTCCATGAGATGCTGAAAAGAAGGTATACTCTTTTGAGTTTGGGTGAAAAGTTCTGTAGACATCTATTAGGTCCATTTGAGTTAGGGCCTCTGTAAGTGCCTTTATTTCCCTATTTGGCTTCTTTCTAGATGATCTGTCCCTTGGTGAGAGTGGGGTCTTGAAGTCTCCCATTATTAAGGTGTTGGAATCAATGTGTGATTTAAATTTTAATAATATTTCTTTTATGAATGTAAGCACTCTTGTATTTGAGGCATAATTGTTCAGTATTGTGATGTCCTTTTGGTGAATTTTCTCCTTTGATGAGAATGTAGTGTCCCTCCTCAACTCTTTTGATTAATTTTGGTTGAAAGTCTATTTTATTAGATATTAGGATAGCTATCTCAGCTTGTTTTATGGGTTCATTTGCTTGAAAACATTTTTCCAGTCCTTTACTCTGAGGTAGTTTTTATCTTTGTTGCATAGGTGTTTTTCTTGCATGCAGCAGAATTTTGGATCCTGTGTCTGCAAACAATCTGTTAGTTTGTGTCTCTTTATTAGAGAGTTGAGTCCATTGATGTTGATAGATAACAGTGACCAATGAGCTTTAGTTCCTTTTATTGTGGGGTTGGTGGTCTTTCTGTGATTTATTGATTGTTTTCTTTTAATTTTTATTAGGATATTATCTGTATGCTGTGTTTTCTTTGGTATATTTGTTTTTGTTGGATTGGAGTTTTTCTTCTAGTACCTTCTGTAGGGCTGGCTTGCTGTGTAGAAATTACTTACATTTTGTTTTCTCCATCTATGTTGATTGAAAGCTTTGTTGAGTATAGTAGTGTGGGTTGGCATCCGTGCTCTCTTAAAGTCTGCATGACACCTGCCCAGGCTTTCTGGCTTTTATAGTTTCTGATTAGAAGTCTGGTGTTGTTCTGATAGGTCTACCTTTGTATATTACATGGCCTTTTTCCCTTGCTGCTTTTAATATCTTTTCTTTGTTCTGTAGATTTAGTGTTTTGGCTCTGATATGCCGAGATGTGTTTTGTTTTCTGGTCTAGTGTATTTGGTGTTCTGTAGGCACCTTGCATGTTTATGAATATTTATTTCTTTAGTTTGAGAAAATTTTCTATGATTTTCTTAAAAATATTTTCTTGACCTTGGAGCGTGGAATCTTCTTTTTCATCAATTCCTATAATTCTTAGATTTTTGTCTTTACATGGCGTCCTGGATTTCTTGGATATTTTGTGTTTTGGACTTTTCTGATTTTACTTTTTCTTTGAGAGAAGTATCAATTTCTGCGAGTGCATTGTCTCTCTATGATGGTCTCTATTTTGTTGTTAGTTTCCTCTCTACATACCACTAATTGTATTTCTACTTGTTCCTCTATTTTTTTTGTTATATTTGCATGTGTTTCTTTGAGAATTTCATTCATTTCCTCTTTCTTTGCCTCCACTTGGTTGGCTAAAACTTTGAAAGATTTATTCGTTTCCTCTGTAACTGTCTGTATTTGTATGGCTATTGCTCTGAGACATTTGTTTGTTTCCTCTTTATGTGCCACAAATAATTGGATAAGCATAGCTTTAAAGTTATTTTCCTGTGTTTCTCATCAATTTTGGGGGTTGCTGTTGAAGCCATGATGTCCTGATTTTTGTTGGGTGTGTTCTTTCACCACTTACTTGTAGGTAACCATCACTGTTTTTTTCTTTACATTCTTGCTGTAGCCTCATCCCCTTTCCACTCCCATTTTCTCTCCTTTTCTATCTCTTCTCTTCCCATTCTCTTTTCCTCAGAAAGGAGCACCCCCTTTACCACTCAGCCCAGCTCACCAAGTTTCTTTAGTACTGAGCTTTTCATCTTCCCCTGTGACCTGGCAAGGCAGTCCTTTGGGAGTGGGGACAGGGGATTGGAAGTGAGCTAAAAGCTTGCAAATGAGTCTGTGTTCAATGCAGTTTCCACTTCCAAACATGAAGCCAAAACTGGTCATCTGCTACATCTTTTATAGGTCCTAAGTCCAGTTTCTGCATGGTACTTGGTTGATGCCTTAGTCTAAGCAAGCCACTCTGGGCTCTGCTTAGTTGGCTCTGTTGGTTTTCTTGTGGAGCTCCTGAAACCTTGAGGTCCTTTTCTCTTTCTTCCCACTTTTCAACAATATGCCCTATGTATCATTCAGTATTTGGTTGTGATTCTCTGCATCTGTTTTGAGGCACTGCTGCGTAGTGTCTCTTAGGGGACAACTCTGTCATGTTCCTGACTGCATCATTTATAGTATCAGGGGTTGGCACTCTCTGATAGGGGTAGGGTGGGTTTTTGATTGGGCTTGGCATTGGCTGGACATTCCCTCAATTGCTGCTCTAGCTGCTCTATCTTGTAGGCAGAGTAAATTTTAGGTCTAAGATTTTGTGAGTGGGCTTGTGTTCCTCTCCCTCTGCTAAGAGACTAGTCTAATTACTTTAGGACCTCTTCAGTCACTATGGTCTCTGCTACTTGGGGTCTCTGCTTGAGTATCCTTCATATTCTCCCAGAAGTCTACTCTGACTTGATTCTTTAGCTTGCCACAGAAATATCCCCACCCTCAATTTTCCTTTTCCCTATAGAACTTCCATCCTCTAACCCTTGGTTCCTCAAGTCTGTTCTCTACCCTCTTAACTCTCTCCACTGATTTTCCTACCTTGTTCCCTCTCTTTAGCCACTACCCCTGTCTATTATGTTTCTGAGTGAGAATTATGCATCCTACCATGGATCTTCTATGATACTTATCTACTATGAGTCTGTCTCTCCTAGTACGCTTATCCTTTATTATTTGGCTAATATCCACTTATAAATGAGTACATAGCATGTGTGTCTTTTTGAATCTGGATTATCTCACTCAGTATGATCCTTTCTAGGTCCATATATTTGTCTGAAAATTCCATGGTTTCTTTGTTTTTAATAGCTGAGTAGTATTCCATTGTGCAAATGTGCCACATTTTTTTATCCATTCTTCTCTTGAGAGACATCTAGGTTGTTTCCAGATTGTGCCTATTTTGCATACAGCTCCTATAAGCATAGTTGAGCAAGTGTTGTATGGTTGGAAAGTCTTTTGTGAATATACCCAGGAGAGGTATACCTGGATCTTGAGGTAAAGGTATTTCCAGTTTGTGGATTGATTTCCAAAATGGTTGTACAAGTTTACACTCCCAACAGCAATGGAAGACTGTTCCCCTTTCTCCACAACTTCACTAGCATGTTCTGTAACTTGAGCCATTTTGAAAGATGTGAGATGGAATCTCACAGTCCTTTGCATCTCCCTGATAACTAAGGAAATAGTGAATTTCTTTAAGTGTTTCTCAGCCATTCAAGATTCCTCTGTTAAGAATTCTCTGTTTATTTCTGTAACCCATTTTTAATTGGGTTATTTTGTTTATTGGTGTTTGATTTGTTGAGTTTGTTATATATTTTGGATATTAGCCCTTTGTAGGATGTAGGAGTGGTGAAGATCTTTCCCAATCTGCAGACTGTCATTTTATTCTATTGACAGTGTCCTTTGCCTTACAGAAGCTTTTCAATTTAAAAAGGCTCTATTTATTAATTGCCTGAGCTGATGTTATTCTGTTCAGGAAGTTGTCTTCTGTCCAAGTGAGTGTGAGGTTCTTTCCTACTTTCTCTTCTAATAGATTTAGTGTATCTGGTCTTTTATTGAGGTCTCTGATCTATTTGGATTTGAGTTTTGTGCAAGGAGATAAATATGGACCTATTTGTATTTTTTTTAAATGTAGATATCCAGTTAGACTAGTACCACTTGTTGAAGATGTTTTCATTATGACTCCTTTGTCAAAAATCAAGGGACCATTGGTATGTAGGTTTATTTCTGACTCTTCAATTTAATTCCATTGATCAACCAGTCTGTTTCTATGCGGGTGCCATCCAGTTTTTACTACTCTTGCTTTGTAGTCTAGCTTGAAGTCAGGGATGGAGATATCTCCAGAAGTTATTTTATTGTATGGAATTGTTTTAGCAATTCTGATTTTTTGTTTGTTTTTCCATATGATGTTTAGAATTTTTCTGTCAAGGCCTGTAAAGAACTGTATTGGTATGTTGATGGGGATTGCATTGTATTGAGGGTTTACTTTTTTATGTATTACTATTTATTCACTTTGTATCCCCCCTGTAGCCCCTTCCCTTGTGCCTTCCCAATCCTGCCCTCTGTCCCTCTTCTTCTCCCATGCTCCTTCCCCAGTTGACTGATAGGTGTGGTCCTCCTTCCCTTCCTTCTGACACTAGCATATCATATCTCATAAGGACTGGCTGCATTGTCACCTCTCTGGCCTGGTAAGGCTGCCCATTGCATCAGGACGTGGTGATCAAAGAGCCAGCCCAGAAGCACAATGACACACATTTTATATACTCACTTATACGTGGATATTAGACATATAATATAGGATAATCATACTAAAATCGGTACACCTGAAGAAACTAATCAAGGAGGAAGACCCTGGATAAGATACTTAATCCTCATTCAGAAAGACATTGAGGAGATTTTAAGATAACATGTAGAAGTAGGAGGAGCTTTAGCTCTTTGGCTTTGAGCTTTTTGAGCTTTGAGCTAGCAAGCCTTGGTCTTGAGGCATTTTTGGCCTTATCCTTCTGGACTGTCAGCTGAGCTAATGAGCATTTTGGCCTTTTCCATCAGGAAATGAACTGAGAAGGAAGGTCAGCTAGAAGCTTTCTCTCTCTCTTTAAGCTGGCAGATTTTCACTCCAGCATCTGGCTCCTGAGTCTTTATTGGTAAAATAGAAAACTTTGGATTTTCATTCTTATATAACAATAGCATGGAGCAAGTTGTTGTTGTTTTATGTCTCTTCATGCTGCTGCAGGTAAACCAGTTCATGCTTTATCTCAGTGTTCTGTTATCATCTCTTTCTCTCTCTGTCTGTCTGACTCTCCCCCCTCTCTCTCCACTACCTTACTCTCTTGCTACAAAACCTTTGCTGGTTTGCTTAATGACTGTGCATTCATGATGACATAGATATTAATATTTTATATTTACTCAATGACAATTGTTTCCTATTAATATCCTTCAATCTGTTTTGATTTTTTTTCTGAGCCCTTACTCAGGTAGTTTTTCATAATTTTGCATATATTAGTGTTATATGTTACATTTGAAGAGTTTCTATTAATGCAACAGATATAAAATTTATAAATACATCTCTGTACTTTACTCTTCTTATTAAACAGAAATATCCTCCTTTTTCTCTCTTGCATGTGTTTGTGTGTGTGAAGTATTATAATCCTTTCTCCTACTTCATTGATCAGCATGTGCAGAACTATTTGCTGCTTCACCCAACTTGTATACCAACTAGAAATGACTTTATTGATGTGCTGCATTTTAAAGAAATTTTGGCTTGTGATTACTCATTAAGCCCCAGCCTTCTTATTACTCAGTGTACTCTATATATACAGTCCAGGGAGGTATCCTCCCCCAACGTGTGCACACTGTGCCTGTATTGACCCTCAGGGTATACTACTTATTTGGACAATTATACAGTGCCATCGGTGGCTGAATTCAGTACCAATCATAGTCTCTTAGCCTTTTCCCAAATTTGTTTGATTTCCCATGTATTTGGCAGCCTATAAATATTAGTTTGGGAGTACAGATGTAATTTCTTCAAAGATGAGTTTTTATTTCTGTTTCATGTCTCTTATTTTGGGAGATTATTTCTTAGAGTGAATGTGTCAGAAAATATCAATTCTGCTAGTTTGGAAATGGAGTATCATTGGTTTCTCTTTCTGAAGAAAACTATCTTTATATATCATTTTATAATATATTTATTGTGCACCCAAAGACTTAATAAATAAAGTCTGTATACTTTCATATTATACCTGTTCACTCTTTCCAAATGTGTTTCTTTTTTTGTTTGTTTGCTTTTGGTTTTTTCGTATGTTGAACCACCCTTGCATGCCTGGGATGAAGCCTACTTGGTCATGGTGGATGATATCTTTGATATGTTCTTGGATTCGGTTTGCAAGTATTTCATTGAGTATTTTTGCGTCAATGTTCATAAGAGAGATAGGTCTGAAGTTCTCTTTTTTTTGTTGGGTCTTTGTGTGGTTTAGGTATCAAGGTGACTGTGGCTTCATAGAATGAGTTTGGTAGTGTTCCTTCTGTTTCTATTTTGTGGAATAGCTTGAGGAGAATTGGAGTTAGCACTTCTTTGAAGGTCTTGTAGAATTCTGCACTGAAGCCATCTGGTTTTTTATTTGTTTCTTTTAATTAAATTTTTATTTTTTTATATTAATTACAGTTTATTTACTTTGTATCACAGCTGTACTCCCCTCCCCCATTCCCTCCCAATCTCACTCTCCCTTCCTCATCTCCTCCCTGCCCCTCTCTAACTCCACAGATGGGGGAGATCCTCCTCCACTTCCATCTGACCCTAGCTTATCAGGTCTCATCAGGACTGGCTGCAATGTCCTCCTCTGTGGACTAGCAAGGCGGCTCTTCCCTTGTGGGTAAGGGAGAGGTCAAAGAGCCAACTCCCAATGAAATAGAAGTAGTCATCAAAAGTCTTCCTTCCAAAAGAAGCCCAGGGCCAGATAGTTTCTGTGCAGAATTCTTCCAGACCTTCAGAGAAGAGCTAACTCCAGTTCTCTTCAAACTATTCCACAAAATAGAAACAGAAGGAACATTACCAAACTCATTCTATGAAGCCACAGTCACCTTGATACCTTAACCACAAAAAGACTCAGCAAAAGAAATAGAACTTCAGACCCATCACTCTTATGAACATTGATGTATAAATACTCAATAAAATACTTGCAAACAGAATCCAAGAACACATCAAAGATATCATCCAACATGACCAAGTAGGCTTCATATAAATATGTTTCTTTATCTATTCTGTTTGAGTTGCATGTTTTTCCCCCTTAAGGGTTTCTTGGTATTGCTAAGCTACACATTCATAACTTTCTTACATCTACTATACATAATACAATACCTCAACCAATGTTGTTTTTAGGTTTCAACTTTGAAATTTTATAATTTTTTTAATGGTTTAGGTATGTACTCCAATCCCTGAAGTTCATTATGTAACCAAGACTGGTCTCAGACTTGTGGCAACCTTCTTGCAGTAGCTTCCTACATGATGGAATTAGACCAATTTAACAAACAATTTCCAAATTTTAATAATAGAAGTATAATAATTACTATTAAACACATTGAATCATACATGTATGAACTATAAATTACAATTCTGTAAACTATTTATTGTGTTGCCTATCATTCATATACATATACACACATGCAAACACAGATGCATATAGGAATCAAGCATACAATGTTGGTCTTGGATTTATACCTGAAAATAAATTTTCAGCATGCCATTAAGAACATCAATTGCCCATGGAGGTTTATAGAGACTGAGACATCAACTAATGAGCATCCATATTCTGGAACTAGGCCTCCTGCACATGTGACTTATGGTTGGATTGGTCTTCATATGGGTCGTCTGGCGAATGGAAGGGGTTGGTGTCTGTTTCCAACATGGACTCTATTGGCTGCTTTGGATCACTTCCATTTGGCAGAGCTGCCTTGCCGGGCCTCATGGAATGAGGATATGCTCAGTTCTTATATGATTTGATGTGCTGGGGAGGGTTAATAGGAGGATAGGAGGGGCTCCCCTCTTTTGGAGGAGGAAGGGAGAGGAGAAAAGGGAAGGAGAGAAAAAAAGAGTGTAAAGAGAAGAGGGAGGGAGCACACTTGGGATATAAAGTAAAGAAACTGAAATTTAAGAAAAAGAGTATCAATTGCATCTTATGGGCCAACAGAGGGAGAAATTTGATGTAGCAAAGATCTCATTGCTTTGGTCAGTGAGCACTGCATATTCATTTAGTGTGCCACAGCAAGGATAATATTCAACATGTGAAATTCTGAATTGACAGCAGATGCCACCAATTTCTGCCTGAAGAGTCACCTCTGACCCTCCTAAGTATGGATAGGTCATGTTTTTCTTGGTCCATTAAATATACTGCCATCTTACTTATCCATTTCAGAGCCATTACACATTTACTAATAACCCATTCAATATATGCCAATTCTACTAATTGCTGGGATGACCATGGAAATCACATATTCCAGCCTGTTATGCATTGCAGAACTGTTTAATGCAGTGTTCTGGTCTTATCTCTTGTTTGACCCTCCACCAAAAAAAAATTCCTTCTAGTTTTGGACAGCTGGGTAGACTTATTTTTATAGTAATCATAAATATCATTCTATAATATAAGTTCTGCTCCCTTAATATGCGAAAAATCATCTATATAATTTTCTATGTGGTAGAACTTTAAACGTGATTATTTATAACAACAGTATCTTTGCATTTCCACATTTTTTACTTAAAACATTTTTTGTTTTAGTTATTAATAAATAAATATTATGAAACATATTTCCCCTGAATAACTACTTCTGATGCAACTTTTTAATCCTTAAAATATGAATCCCCACAAAAACCACAATATTGCAAAGAGCTACCAGGGCACTGAAATTCAAAAGTCATCTTTGTGTAACCTTTATTGAAGATATGGAAATGACAATGTTTGTCTTGTCATATTATATTCAAATTTGAGTTGGACAGTAATAAAGCATTGTCATATGAGTTTTAAGAGATACCTTCTTTATATCCTATTTGTATAGACTTGCAGATGAGGGAATTCATGAATACCTTGAACGTTTTGCTCTTAAAATTCACTTTGCTGCTTCAGTTATGACCAGTGATTGTTATTTGAATATGTTAAATAATACTATACCATTTTTCAGTTCAGAAAACTCTACTCTGTCAGAGTTATGAAGAATTTGGAATGCTGTACACAAATGGTTTGGCCTAGGCATAAAGCTCCTTCAAAAGATTAATGGGCACAGGCAAGCAATTTTCCTGGATAGCTTCAGTGTTTATATTTATAAAAGAAGAATAGTAACTTCTTAACACGGACTTCAATAGTAATTGAGATTATGCAAAGATTCTTCCATAGAATAAGTTTTTTCATAAATGTTATTGTACAGGTTTTGTGTAAGAGTCAGACACAACAACATGCTACCCAGGAGAGAAAATCTTATCTTTTTCAACTATTAATTTAGTGAGGAATGTTAATAGTGTGAGACATGAGGTTGACAAAAATTATATATTTGGTTTTATGTTGAGGTCTTTGATCCACTTGGACTTTAGTTTTGTACAGGGTGATAAGTATGGATCTATTTGCATTTTTATACATGTAGACTTCCAGTTATCCCAGCACCATTTGTTGAAGATGCTGTCTTTTTTCCATTGAATGGATTTGGCATCTTTGTCAAAAATCAGGTGACCATACGTGTGTGGATTTATGTCAGGGTCTTCTATTCGATTCCATTGATCCACCAGTCTGTTTCTATGCCAGTACCATGCAGTTTTTAGTATCGTTGCTCTACAGTACAGCTTGACATCAGGGATGGAGATACCTCCTGAAGATCTTTTACTGTAAAGAATTGTTTTAGCAATTCTGGGTTTCTTTTTGTTCCATGTGAAGGTAAGAATTTTTCTTCCAAGTTCTGTAAAGAATTGTGTTGGTGATTTGATGGTAATTGCATTGAATCTGTAGATTGCTTTTGGTAAGATGGCCATTTTTACTATATTAATCCTGCCAAGCCATGAGCTTGGGAAATCTTTCCATCTTCTGATATCTGCTTCTAATTCTTTCTTCAGAGACTGGAAATTTTTTTTCATACACATCTTTGACTTGCTTGGTTAGGTTCACACCAAGGTACTTTATGTCCTTTGTGGCTATTGTGAAGGGTGTTGTTTCTCTAATTTCTTTCTCGGCCCTTTTGTCCTTTGTATACAAGAAGGCTACTGACTTTTTTGAGTTAATTTTGTATCCAGCCACTTTGCTGAAGGTGTTAATCAGCTGTAGGAGTTCCCTGGTAGAGATTTTGGGGTCACTCATGTATACTATCATATCATCTTCAAACAGTGATAATTTGACCTCTTCATTTCCAATTTGTATCCCCTTGATCTCCTTCAGTTGTCTTATTGCTCTGGCTAGGACTTCAAGAAAAATGTTGAAGAGATATGGAGAGAGTGGACAGCCTTGCCTTGTCCCTACTTTCACTGGGAATCATTTAAGGGAATACCCTTGAACTCACTGTCACAGAAGACAACTTCCTGAACACCAACAGCACAGGCTCTAAGAGCAACAATCAATAAATGGGACCTCATGAAACTGAAAAGTTTCTGTAAAGCAAAAGTCACTGTCCTCAGAACAAAATGACAGCCTACAGATTTGGAAAAAATCTTCATCAACCTTCTATCTGACAGAGGACTAATATCCAGTATATATAAAGAACTAAAGAAGTTAAACAGCAAAAAATCCAAGTAATCCAATTAAAAAAAAATGGCGAACAAAGCTAAACAGAATTCTCAATAGAGGAATATCGAATGGCAGAAAAACACTTAAAGAAATGCTCAACCTCATTAGCCATCAGGGACATTCAAATCAAAACAACCCTAAGATTTCACCTTACACCCATCAGAATGGCAAAGATAAAAAACTCCAGAGACAACACATGCTGGAGAGGTTGTGAAGAAAGGGGAACCCTCCTCCACTGCTGGTGGGAATGTAATCTTGTACAACCACTCTGGAAAGCAATCTGGAGCTTTCTCAGACAACTAGGAATAACGCTTCCTCAAGGTCCAGCTATACCACTCCTAGGCATATATCCAAAAGTTTCTCAACTACACAATAAGGACATTTGCTCAACCATGTTTGTACCAGCCTTATTTGTAATAGCCAGAACATGGAAACAGCCCAAATGCCCCTCAGTGGAGGAATGGATGCACAAATTGTGGTATATCTACACAACAGAATATTACTCAGCAATAAAAAACAAGAAAATCATGAAATTTGCAGGTAAATGTTTGATCTGGAAAAGATCATCCTGAGTGAGCTATCCCAGAAGCAGAAAGATGCACACAGTATATACTCACTCATATAGACATATAATAGAGGATAAACCTACTAAAATCTGTCCACCCAAAGAAACTAATTAAGACAGAAGACTCTTGCTAAAATGCTCAATTCCTATCCAGAAAGGCAAAGAGGCTGGTCATTAGAAGAAGGAGAAAAGAGGGAACAAGTCAGGAGCCTGACACAGAGGACTTCTGTAAAGCTCTGCCCTGAAGACTATCAATGTAGATGCTGAGACTTATGGGCAACTTTTGGGAAGTTGCCTGGGCAGAGTGCAGGGAATCTTAGGAAAGAAGTGGGAAACAGTAAGATCTGGACAGGACAGGAACTCCACAAGGAGAGCAACAGAAGCAAAAAATCTGAGCACAGGGTCTTTCCTGAGACTGCTATTCCAACCAAGGTCTATGCATGGAGATAACCTAAGACCCCTGCACAGTTGTAGCCCATGGCAGTTCAGTATCCAAGTGGGTTCCATTGTAATAGGAACAGGGACTGTCTCTGACATGAACTGATTGGCCTGCTCTTAAATTACCTCCTCCTCAGGGGTAAGCAGCATTACCAGGCCACAGAAGGAGACAACACAGCCACTCCTGATGAGCCCTGATTGACTAGGATCAGAAGGAAGGAAAAGAAGTCCTCCCCTATCAGTGGACTTGGGGAGGGGCTTGCATGCAGAGCATGGAGGAAGGTAAGGATTGGGACAGGAAGAGGGAGGAAACCACGGGGGGGATACAAAGTGAATAAAGTGTAATTAATAAAGAAAAAAAAGAAAGAAAAAAATTATATATTTGTAATTATATTGACCAAATAGTTACAAGTAAAGCTCTTCCTTTTTCTTTTTTTTTGTTGTCTGTTCTTCCTTATATTTATTCTTTCTGTTAGTGCACAGTATAAAATATTTCTATAACACCTTAAATGTGCTCTGTATAGTTCCCTGAAAATATCAGAATGGTTCATTTGTTGGCTTAAAAAAAAATACTTGTAGTATTTAAGTGTGTCTCTGCCATTTGATGTTCCTCTGTTGAGAATTCTGTGTTTAGCTCTGTACTCCATTTTTTAATTGGGTTACTTGATTTGTTGTTGTTTAACTTCTTAAATTTTTCTGTATACTGGATATTAACCCTTGATCAGATATAAAGTTGGTGAAGATCCTTTCCCAATCTGGGGCTGTCATTGTATTCTGATGAGTATCTTTTGCTTCACAGAAGCTTTTCAGTTTCCTGAAATACATGCTCAAATCCTTGGGTCATCAGGGAAATGCAAATCAAAACAACATTGAGATTTCACCTTACACCCACCAGAATGGCTAGGATCAAAAATTCAAGTGACAATACACGCTGGAGAGGATGTGGAGAAAGAGGAACCCTACTCCATTGCTGGGGGGAATGTAACTTGTAAATCCACTATGGAAATCAATCTGGCTCTTTCTCAGACAATTAGGAAAAATGCAGCTATACCACTCCTAGGCATATATCCAAAATAAGCTCAAGTATACAAGGACATTTGCACAACGATGTTTGTAGCAGCTTTATTTGTAATAGCCAGAAGCTGTAAACAACCCAGATGTCTATCTGTAGAGGAATGGGTACAGAAATTGTGGTACATTTACACAACGAAATACTAATCAGCAATTAAAAACTGAGAAATCATAAAATTTGCAAGCAATTAGTAGGATCTAGAAAAGAACATCTTGTGTGAGGTATCCCAGAAGCAGAAAGACACACATATAAGTGTATATTAGACATATAATATAGGATAATCACACTAAAATCTGTACACCTAAGGAAGCTAATCAAGGAGGACCCTGAGTAAGATGCTCAATCTTCATTCAGGAAGGCCAACAAGACAGACATCAGAAGAGGGAGAAAAGAGGGAACAGGACAGGAGCCTACCACACAGGGCCTCTGAAATACTACCCAGCAGGGTATCAAAATATATGCTGAGATCATAGCCAAACTTTGGGCAGAGTTCAGGGAATCATATGAAAGAATGGGGAGATACAAAGACATGGAGAGAACAGGAGTTCCACAAGAACAACAGAACCAAAATATCTGGGCACAGGAGTCTTTGGTGAGACTGATACTCCAAACAACGACCATATATGGAGATATTGTGAATCCCTGCATAGAAGTAGCCCATGGCAGCTCAGTCTCCAAGAGGGTTTCCCAGTAACAGGAACAGGGACTGTCTCTGACATGAATGAATGGGATGTCTCTTTGATCACCTCTACCTGAGGGGGGAGCAACCTTACAAGTACAAAGAAGCCAGTCCTGATGAGACCTGATAGACTAGGGTCAGATGGAAGCGGAGGAGGACCTCTCCTATCATTGAACTGGGGGAGGAGCATAGGAGAAGAAGAAGGAGGGAATGTGGAAGTGGGAGGGGATGGAGGAGGAGGCTACAGCTGGGATACAAAGTTAATAAACTGTAATTAATAAAATTAAAATTAAAAAATCTTATTGTCAAACTCAATCTACTTGAAATTACAGTAGTCAAACTATGCTCTAAGCTACTTACACACTTTTCCTTCCAAAGTACATCTTTGATTTCCAGATAAAATGGTAGACTAAATGCCACAATGGAACAAATAGTTTATCACACCTTAGGAATAAGAGACTTAGTACAGTGTGGGGAGAAAAAAATGATGGCATGTTTTGTTTTGTTTTGTTTTTCCATTCTGTTATCTACTACAGTCTCTGAAATGGTTTGAGATCCTTACAGATGCATCAACTACCATTAGATGAATGAACTTTTTTTATTATAAAACTGGATTTATGTTTTCATAGTTACACTTTCTTCCACACACACTGGACTGAAAGACTTCTACCAGAAAAGCTATAGAAGCTGCCTGGTTCTCAGTGCCTGCTGACAGGGCCATCATTTGCATTCCAACAGGGAAAGGAAAAGTTGTGGATCTACACAAAATCTCCAGTTTGTGTTTTTTTTTGGGGGGGTGAGGGGGACATTGCACAGCTACAAACAGCTCACATCCTAAGAGAGAACTGAAAATGGTTGTGAAGCGTTTGCCTCAGCTATCCATAGTCCACGGAATTAAATCAAGAAACTTCTCCACACAAATAGAGCAGGGAGTCCACAGGTGAAGAATCAGACTTGTAAACAATAATTCAAAGTAAGTTCTTGAACAACATTCATGTAGCCAAAGCAGCAGATCAACCAAGAATAGAAAAATAATTTTTTAGTTAGTTAGCTAGTGATCTCATATTTATCTCTCCACCCAAATCTCCTTTCCCAAAACAGCTATTTTTTAGCTGCCAATAATTCCATAATATTTTATTCTTTTGTATTTTTACCCAGCTATTATTTTATTTATATATAGAGTAAGGTAGGTCACTGTAACAGGGCAACACTGTCCCCTATAGTTCCTGCCATTGCTTTACTTTCTTTTTCTCATTTTTCTTCTTTTCCCCTTTTTTCCTTACATCCATTATTGTTTTTGTTATATCTTCCAAAGGACAAATATTGCCTTGGTTTACAAATCTGAATACACACACAGTCCCTGTTTTCATTAATAGGGAACCCACTTGGAGACTGAGCTGCCGTTGGGTATATCTGTCCAGGTGTTACTGGATTTATAAGTCAGCATGATTCCCAGGAAGATGTTTTTGGGTCCTTATTCATTTTTGGAAAAAATATAAATAAAACAAAAGGCAAATAAATGTCCCTTAATCCACGTACCAGAAATTGCTGAAAACAATGATAAAGTCCATATGATAGCAACTCATTATGGCTCAAAATTTCACACATTAATTCTAAGATTTCAAAACACATGCCACATTATTTTTCTTTACCTTACTGTATTCTGTACAACTATTTTCATACTAGAAAAAAAAGTATTAATCACATGAATCAAAAAACACACCAAGCATATGCCACTCTCTTGGTAAAACCATACCTTTCATGTAAACAAGATACATTGTGGTTATTGGCGTTAAAAAATTGTTCCCATTGCCTTTCATATCTTCCCAATGCTCTAACCTACCTGGTATTACAAATTTAGGTAAAAGCTTGTATGTCAACTTGATGTAGAGTAAGCTACAATAGAAGTTTAATCTGTGGACTATACTTTTCATTTCTCAAGAGGTAATGGATAGATTTGACATACAAGTTCAGCTTTTCCTAATATAATAGAAATATGTGGCTTCTGAAACATTAAGGTTGCACTTTATTGGCTTTATCTATGGGTTGTCTTCTATTCTGGTATCTGACTCATGTTTCCTCAGAAGATGGAAAGATCTCCCTTGCTCATGGATAGGTAAGATTAACATAGTGAAAATGGCCATCCTGCCAAAAGCAATGTACAGATTCAATGCAATTCCCATCAAAATACCAACACAATTCTTTACAGAACTTGAAAGAAAAATTCTCAACTTCATATAGAGAAACAAAAAACCCAGAATTTCCAAAACAATCCTGTACAACAACAGATCCTCTAGAGGTATCGCCATCCCTGATCTCAAGTTGTACTACAGAGCAATAGTAATAAAAACTGCTTGGTACTGGCATAGAAACAGAAAGGAGGATCAATGGAACTGAATAGAAGACCCAGAAATAAACCCACACACCTATGAATACTTGATTTTTGACAAAGAAGCCAAAACCATTCAATGAAAAAAAGATAGCATCTTCAACAAATAGTGCTGGTCCAACTGGATGTCTACATGCAGAAAAATGCAAATACATTCATATTTATCACCCTGCACAAAACTAAAGTCCAAGTGGATCAAAGACATCAACATAAAACCAGATACTCTAAATCAGTTAAAAGAAAAAGTGGAGAAGACCCTAAAACTCATTGGCACAGGAGACAACTTCCTGAACAGAACACCATCAGCACAGGCCCTAAGAGCAACAATTAATAAGTGGGAACTCATGAAAATGAAAAGCTTCTGTAAAGCAAAAGACATAGTCATCAGAACAAAATGACAGCCTACAGACTAGGAAAGGATCTTCACCAACTCTATATCTGGCAAAGAGCTGATATCCAGAATATATAAAGAACTAAAGAAGTTAAAAGGCAATAATTCAAGCAACCCAATTAAAAAATGGAGTATGGAGCTAAACAGAGAATTCTCTTTAGAAGAATATACAATGGCAGAGAAATACATAAAGAGATATTCAACATCCCTAGCCATCAGAGATGCAAATCAAAACGACCCTGAGATTTCACCTAAGAGGCATCATAATTGCTAAGTTCAAAACTCAAGAGACAATGCAGCTGGAGAGGTTGTGGAGAAAGGGGAACCCTCCTCCATTACTGGTGGGAATATAAACTGGTACAACCACTATGGAAATCAATCTGGTCCTTTCTCAGACAATTAGGAATAGTGCTACCTCAAGATCCAGCTATTCCACTCCTAGGCATATATCCAAAAGATGTTCAAGTACACAACAAGGGCATTTGCTCAACCATGTTTGTAGCAGCTTTATTCGTAATAGCCTAACCTAGAAACAACTCAGATGTCCATCAATGAAAAATTGGATAAAGAAATTGTGGTACTTTTACACAATGGAATACTACTCATCAATTAAAAACGAGGAAATCATGAAATTTGCAGGCAAATGGTGGGATCTAGAAAATATCATCCTGAGTGAAACATCCCAGGAGCAGAAAGAGACACATGGTATATACTCACATATAAGTGGGCACTAGACATATAAGATAGGATAAACATACTTAAATATGTACACCTAAAGAAGATAAACAAGAAAGAGGACCAGGGGTAAGATGATCAATCCTCATCTGGAAAGACAAAGAGCATGGACATTGGAAGTAGGAGAAAACAAGTAACAGGACAGTAGCTTACCACAGAAGGCACCTGAAAGACTCTACCTAGCAATGTATCAAAGCAGATGCTGAGACCTATAACCAAGCCTTCAGCAGAGTGTAGGGAATCATATGAAGGAGGAATTAGTATAACCTAGAGGGGACAGGGAGCCTCAAAAGGTCCAAATATATCTGGGCAATGGGTCTTCTCTGAGACTGTTTATCCAACCAAGGACCATGCATGGAAATAACCTACAACCCCTGCTCAGACATAGCTCATGGTAGCTTAGTAACCCAAGTGGGTTTCCTAGTAAGGGGGACAGGAATTGTTTCTGAAATGAACTCAATGTCTGGCTCATTGAGCTTCCCCCCCCCCCGAGGGAGGAGCAGCCTTGCTAAGCCACAGATAAGGACATTGCAACCATCCTGAAGATACCTGACAAATTAGGGAGAAAAGGGAGAAAACAAGTAACAGGACAGGAGCCTACCACAGAGGGCCTCTGAAAGACTCTACCTGGCAGTGTCGTGTATCAAAGCAGATGCTGAGATTCATAATCAAAACTTGGGCAGAGTGCAGGAAATCATATGAAAGAAGGGGGAGTTAGTATGACCTGGAGAAGACAGGAGCACCACAAGGACCAAATAAATCTGGGCACAGGGGTCTTTTCTAAGAATGATTCTTCAACCAAGGACCGTGTTTGGATGTAGCCCATGACAGTTCAGTATCCAAGTGGCTTTCCCTAGTTAGGGGACCAGGGACTGTCCCTGACATGAACTCAATGGCTGGCTCTTTGATCCCACCTCTACCCCCAGGGAGACGCCGCCATGCTAGGCCACAGAGAAGGAAATTGCAGCCACTCATGAAGATACCTGATAAGCTAGGGTCAGATGGAAAGGGAGGAGGACCTCCCCTATCAGTGGACTTAGAGAAGAGCAGGGAGGAAATGAGGCAAGGAAGATGGGATTGGGAGGGAATGAGGGAAGTTGCTATAGCTGTGATACAAAATAATATAACTAATAATGTAAATAATATAAAAAATTTAATTAAAAAATGCTCCCAGATATTAGTTAGAAAAATGGAAAAATAAAAAGCAAAATTCCACAAATTCCTTTGAACATATCTGATCTTCCATCCTCCATGTAAATTCTGACCACATCTCTCAGTTCTTTGCTTTACTCAGTCTAAATTTTTAGTCCTATGATTGTTTTAGTAAAAGTCTTCTTGGCTAATATTGCCAGGCATGTAACTTTTCTTAAGATCATTCTGGTATGGGAGGTCCTCCTCCCCTTCCTTCTGACCCTAGCTTATCAAGTATCATCAGGAATGGCTGCAATGTCCTCCTCTTTGGCCTGACAAGGCTGGGTGGTGGTCAAAGAACCAGCCATTGAGTTCATGTCAGAAACTCTCCCTGTTCCACTTATTAGGGTACCCACTTGGATACTGAGCTTCCATGGGCTACATCTGAGCAGGGGTTGCAGGTTATATCTATGAATGAATCTTGGTTGGAGTATCAGTCTCAGAAAAGACCCCTATGCCCAGATTTTTTGGTTCTATTGCTCTCCTTGTGGTGCTCCGGTCCTCTCCAAATCTTACTAACTCCCTCTTCTTTAAGATGATTCCCTGCACTCTGCCCCAAGTTTTGTTATGGGTCTGAGCATCTGCTTGGAGGAGATCAGCAAGGTGGGATTGGGAAGGAATGATGGAGAGGCCTACAGTTGGAATACAAAGCAAATAAAATGTAATCAATATAAAAAAATAAAAATTTTGGAGAAGGTTCCATGAGGTGCTGAGAAGAAGGTAAATGCTTTTGTGTTTGGGTGTAAAGTTCTGTAAATGTCTCTTAGGTCCATTTGATTCATGACCTCTGTCATAGACATTGTTTCTTTGTTTAATTTCTGTTTTGTTGACCTGTCCTTTGTTGAGAGTGGGGTGTTGAAGTCTCCCACTATTAATGTGTGGGGATCTATATGTGCTTTAAATTTTATCAATGTTTCTTTCACAAATCTGGGTGCCCTTGTATTTGGGGCATAGATGTTCAGGATTGTGATGTCTTCCTGGTGAAATTTTCCCTTGATGAGTATGAAGTGTCCTTCCCCATCTCTTTTGATTAATTTTGGTTGAAAGTCTATTTTATCAGATATTAGAATGGCTACTCCTGCTTGCTTCTTGGGTCCGTTTGCTTGGAAAGTCGTCTTCCAACCCTTTACCCTCAGGCAATGTCTATCTTTGTGTCTTAGGTGTGTTTCTTGTATACAACAGATTGCTGGGTTTTGTTTACGTATCCATTCTGTTAATCTGTGTCTTTTTATTGGAGAGTTGAGTCCATTGATTTTGAGAGACATTAATGACATTAGATCTCTTGATTTTGATGTTGGCTGTGGTCATCAGGTTGTGTGCTTGGTTGCTTTTTGTTTTACTGAAGTGAGGTTATTTATTTCCTGTGTTTTCTTGAATGTAGCTAGCTTTCTTGGGTTGTATTTTCCCTTCCAGTGTCTTCCGTAATGCTGGATTTGTTTGTAGGTATTGTACTACTGGGCATATATCCAAAAGAGGCTCAAGTACACAAAAAGGACATTTGCTCAACCATGTTTGTAGCAGCTTTATTTGTAATAGCCAGAAGCTGGAAACAACCCAGATGCCCCTCAACTGAAGAATGGATGCAGAAATTGTGGTACATCTACACAATGGAATATTACTCGGCAATGAAAAATAAGGAAATCATGAAATTTGCAGGTAAATGGTGGGATCTGGAAAGGATCATCCTGAGTGAGTTGTCCAAGAAGGAAAAAGACACACATGGTATATACTCACTCATATAGACATACAACATAGGACAAACCCACTAAAACCTGTGCATCTAAAGAAACTAAGCAAGAGAGAGTACCTTAACTAAAATGTCCAATCCCCATCCTGAAAGGCAAAGAGGATGGACATCAGAAGAAGAAGAAAACAGGAAACAACCTAGGAACCTACCACAGAGGGCCTCTGAAAGCCTCTGCCCTACAGACTATCAAAGCAGATGCTGAGTATGAGGGGCAACTGTTGGGCAGAGTGAATGGAATTTTAGGTAAGAACTGGGAAATAGTAAGAGCTGGAGAGGACAGGGTCTCTACAAGGAGAGCAACAGATCAAGAAAATTTGAACACAGGGAACTTCCCAGAGACTCATACTCCAACCAAGGACTATTCATGGAGATAACCTAGAACCCCTGCACAGATGTAGCCCAGGGCAGTTCAGAGTCCAATTGGGTTACATAGTAATGTGAAGAGGGACTGCCTCTGACATAATCTGATTGGCCTGCTCTTTGATCACCTCCCTCTGGGGGGGGGGAACAGCCTTACCAGGCCACAGTAGAGGACAATACAGCCACTTTTGATGTGAACTGACAGACTAAGATCAGAAAGGAGAGGAGAACCTCCCCTATTAGTGGACTTGAGGAGTGGCATGCAAGCAGAGGGAGGAGGGAGGGTGGGATTGGGAGGAGAGGAGGGAGGGGCTTATGGGGGGATGCAGAATGAATAAAGTGTAATTGATGAAAAATTTAAGAAAAAAGGGAAAAAAATAATTTAAGAAACTTAAATGACTTTCAAAATTGGAGGAAAACATGGAGTTAGTCAATTGGCATGGAGCACGTCTCGCCCCTGTGGGCAATGGTCTCCTGAACCTACTCAGACCTCGGACACCACAACTGCTAGTTCTAGAACTGACACAGGATGTTTCAACGAGGGGGTTAAGGCTTCTCATAATATTTCCTATAAGCCCACACCTGTTTATTTATATCCCCCATTTTTATTCATTATTAGACAGATAGAGCCAAGTAATTGTGGTAATGATACTTGCTTTTTTGCCCAATGCTGGAATGCTAGTAAATTTAGGTATGCCCTGGTTACTCGCATGCCTCACTGGGTGCCTGTGCCCGTTGATGCCCCTCACGCTATGACTCTCTTCAGACAGAAAAGGGATCTTGGAACTACAGCCACCATTGTTACTACCATCTCATTGGCGGCTGTTGGAGCTACCACCACGGCATTAGCCATGAGTCATACGGTGCAGACTGCTCAGACCCTGAATAATCATTTAGCCAATGTAGCTCATGCCTTAGTTGTACATAAAGGAATTAATGCTCAACTAAAAGGAAGCTTGATGGTGTTCAATCAGAGGATTGACCTCGTGCAGGAGCAAATTGATATCCTATGGCAAATCGCTCAACTTGGCTGTCAATGAAAATATGCTGGACTTTGAGTCACTAGCATATAACATGAGAATTTTTCCTGTGCTACAAATCTGTCTAAACAATTGTCTAGCTATATTTTAGGTAATTGGACTGGATAATTCGATACTACGATGGAGCAGCTGAGAGTGGCCATTGTCACAGTAAATTCTACCAGAGTGGACGCAGGACTAGCCACAGGATTATCATCATGGATTGCTGCAGCCATGAATCATCTGAAGGAATGGGCAGGCATGGGAGCGTTAGCATGCCTTCTGGTGTTGGTCTCCTTGGTTTGCCTGTGGTATATATGCAAGATTAGAGTCTCACAACAGTGTGATGCAGCCATGATCATTCAGGCCTTTACAGCCATTGAAGCAGGACATTCGCCCCAAGCATGGTTGGATACCATAAAAAGCTAAAATATTACGCTCAGGATGAGAGGGTAAGCACTGCACTCAGGGTCAGCAGCTTTGGACCCAGAGAAGAGCATGTCTGATTGCATGTGGGTTGATGCCCCAGGTCCCGCCTCTGAGAAAAAGGTATCAGACGGGTCTGATGCTCTTTGGGTGGATGATACCTAAATGAACATCAGTACAAAGTCCCAATTTATTTCTAATATCAGAGATCAGACCTCTATTCTTGCCTGATGCGTCTAAAACAAAAAGGGGGAACTGTAGAGAGCTGCGGAATGCTGTGCCTTAAAGATGGAGCTGGTTTCTGCCTTCCACCTTCCCGATGGTGAGTGCTCTCTGTCACGAACAATTCCACATTTGGCTAAGGCTGAGGCTCTGGCTTGCTTCCATGTATGTGGACCTATCTGCATTGCCCACGTGGCACGCCTGGGTTGGCTACCCAGAGGCTATTTAAGCTGTGGGCTGGCTTTCCCCAGGGTCAGATGATTGTTCAAGGTTCCTGAATAAACTGCATTGAAAAAATAAATAAATAAAAATTTAATAAAAAAGATCATTCTGTTTTTGTTGTTATTTTGATTTTTTTGTGTGAAACTATTAGTTACTTTTCTATTGCTATGATAAAACACCATGACCAAGGAAACTTATGAATGTAAGGTTTTATTTTGGATTATAATTTGAGAACGTTATAATCTATAATGTTCCAAAGGAAATCATGGCATAGGAACAGCTAAGAGCTCATACCTTAAACTGCAAGCAGGAGGAAGAGATTGTACTTGAAATTATAATAGGCTTCAGAAACCACAAAGCTTGCCTCCAAGATAATCCTCCTCCAATAAGGGCATACCTCCTAATCTTTCCCAGATATTTGCACCAACTTGGAACCAATTAATCAAGTATATGTGCCTCTAAGTGCCCATTTTCATTCAAACCACCACAGTATGAAAACATTTTCATTCAAATATATGGAATCTCATATCATTTCATTTCTTATAGGTCAGGCTTATTATTCTTCTAACATCTTAATTTAGAGAACTCTTTAATTACTCTATCATTTCATTCCTAATTTTTCTATTTTAGTTCATAATAAAGATGATACAAAGGTTATGACAGTATTTTTTTTTAGTTTTCCTTCTTCAAGGCTTGTCTCTTTCTTCTTTCCATGTTACTTAATTTGGAAGAAAGTAGAGCCTTTTGTTCAACTGCTTCTCTGACTAAGTAATTTGAATGACTGCCTTATCCAAAGTTGGGTTTTTATGCTTTTTTGTAACACTCTCAAATGTGTATTCCCATTTTTGTATTTATCCTAACACTTGTTAATGTCTAAAAATACATGAGAATCATCATCTCTTCAGGATAATAGTACCTATCATTATTTTGTAATAAAATCAGTAAATGCAAAAATTTCCCTCCACAATATAATTAATATTTTCCATGCAGCTGTGATGCTTTAGAAAGTAGTTTTACAGTTAACTTTTTAAGAGTTTAATTTTTCTCAATATTCTACTTTAGATCAGTTTTTAGTAACAAATGACTAGTAGCACCTGTGTTATATTTTATTGGAAAAAAATGTTCAAATACATTAGAAAACATCTGAATGAGAATGTTAGGTAAGATGCCGACACCATGTTAGCTCTTTAGGAAACAGTGACATTCTTTTAGACAATCAATAACCAATTTGTATTCCACAGAATGAGAAAATTTTGTTTGAAAAGCATTTTTGCCTGTATGATATAGCTTTTTATATTTTCATATAATTCTAATAGTGAAAAGTCCTTCAATGCTCACCAATGACTAATTTATAATTTTAAAGGTCTAATCTACTGGTTACATGTGTGCACACACACACACACACACAGACACACACAGAATTTATGATGCTTCTGTCTCTTGTTATTTTTATTTTTCAGTATTACAGTGATTATTCTGGATCTCTTTCACTCAAAATTTTGGATTAGTTTGTTCCTATTTATGGTAAATTGTTTTTTGTTGTTGTTGTTGCTATTGTTGTTTTGTTTGTCTTTTGCTTTGTTGTTGTTGTTGTTGGATATCTGGAAAGTGTTGAATCCATTACTGTTAATTTTTTCAGTATTGTGACCAGATAAAAACCTGTCAGTAAAGAAGGAAAGATTTTTATTTTGTTTTGCTTTGTTTTTGTTTGTTTGTTTGCTTTTTACCTCACAGTTTCAGAGGGTCCATTCCATGGTTGTTTGACCCCAAGAGCTTAGGCAGAATATTGTGGTTGCAGGAGCATGCAGAAAGGAGTCCTGATTGTGGCCACTCAGGAATCAGAAGAGATGTCAGGAAGAAATAAAGGATGCCATACCACACAGTTCCCACCCTCTGTGACTTACTGAGTTCAGCTTGGCTCTAATTCTAACTATTTCTAAAACCATTCAGAACAGCTACAGTACCACAGTACTCTCAAGTATGTGCTTCATAGCCAAACTACTACAATCACTAAATTTGGGAGGAAAATTAAGAAGCAGTGGGGTTTCTAGAACTTTAAGGCTTAAGTTCAATATACAAAATATCTTCTCATTTACATAGAGTTTCAATTTTGATTTTCAGTGTTTCATGTTTTACCAATGTAAATTTCTTCTACTATTGGTAGACTAGTGATTTCTAAGTGAAATTTCCCACCTAATACTTCTACAGCAAGGGTGGGCTCTATGTCCCTTGATGCCTTACATTCCCATTGATCCACTAAATGCAAGTTGAAAAGCAATACAGATTATCATACTAAGAAATCCACATGCTTTCCTCACTATAGTCTTCATAGCTTAATAATTGTATCTAATATTCATATCAAACTGATATTCTATTGCTTATCACATAGAAGCCATGTGTCTCAAATGCATAAGTACAACAGGTTATTGAAGTTCATGAAAGTGTTTTTGTATTGCATTTTAATTTTGAAATGAGCTCTCTGATGGGAATGAAAAGGGTTATTTTTTTAAAGGTGTCTTTTTGCAGCACTGTATATGAAATAAATTCTTACTTAACTATGTAATGATTTTCTAAAATGGTCTTAAACTAAGTTCATGCTCTGATAGGCTAATACATTTGCAGCAAAATGATATGGAATAATATTGACCATAATATAATGTAAATCATAGAATCAAAACTATTTCATTGAAACCCCTAACAGGGCAAGTAAAAATGAAAAAGAGAAATATGAGTCAGAGGAAAAGTGAGCTACTCCTGGAGCTATAGGGTCACTTATGGGTTTCTTATTCATAGAAAGAATGTCAGAACCTGGGGTTTTTCATCAGTTTTGTCCAACAAGCTTGTAGAATTACACATTCTGATTCTACATTTATTGCTAAGGGAAACTGGAAATGGATTCCATTTATGATTCGAGTTATCAGAACAAACTTGTCATTTTCATCAGCTACATCTTTTGTCTGTAGTCTTCACAGTCTCACATCAGTGTTATCTCCCTAGACTGTCGTCTAGAAGAAAGCACACTATCAGTCTAAACACAATAACAAAGAACAGATTACAAAAAGGAACCATAATTGCCCCAGACATTTTCTTGAGTTTTATTCCCAGAGGCTCCAGACTCAAATGTTTCCTGAGTCCATCAGTCAAGCTCATGTTGTAAAGCCTGCCATATCAACATCGTAATCTAATCTGCAGATAAAAATGTGTCCTCTTTAGAGACTTCCTGTATACCTAATGTTATTTTTAATCTTTATCCTCGGTGTCCTTTATCAATAAAAGAATATTTTGTCCAAGTAATTAATTCTTTTCTACACGAGCTGAGAATGTAACCAACAGGCATGGCCATGAAATTTAAATGGCAATTTGTTCCTTTGGGGGACTAGCTGTGAGGTATGATAGAAATTTTTAAATGTTTCTATATTTATTCCCTTCAAATGTACTGTGCATTAATTTACTTCAAAAAGCAGAATATATTCATGAATGCACAGCATTTGCTAACAAGGGAAAGAAAAGTATAACTGCAACATTTATTATAAATTGCTTCAAAAACAGTTTTATAGTCTAACAGTACAGTACGAGAGAATATTATATGTTATTCCTACATGAAAAATATTGTTACAAAACACAATTTATTTTCATTTTTTTCTCTCCCCCCACTCAGTTATAATGTTGGTAAAATTGTACCTACTTTCTTCCAGTTAAAAAAAATTAGACATGTCTTCCTTAATATGCATTTATAAGCCCAGCTGACCTTATCATCTGATGAATATGAAATTATACATGAAAGAAAAATGCCTGGTGACTACACAAGAAAAATCCATACTGGCTTTCGCCTGATTATTTTGTTTGGTTCCAGATTCATTCACAGTAGTATATGTACTTTGGAATTCTTAGTGTGTAAAGAAGCTTCATGCTCCTCCACTAACTAATGAGGCTTGTCATTTTGTTGTTGTTGTTTTTAATTTTTTTAAAATTTTTCTTATTAGTTACATTTTGTTAACTCTATATCCCAGCTGTATCCTACTCCCTCATTCCCTCCCAATTACACCCTCCCTCCCTCATCTCCTCCCTATCCCTTTCCAAGTCCACTGATAGGGGAGGACCTCCTCCCCTTTCATCTGACCCTGTTTTATCAGGTATCTTCAGGTCTGGCTGCAAAGTCCTCCTCTGTGGCCTAACAGGACTGCTCCTCCCTTGGGGGGTGGGGAGGTCAAAGAGCCAGCCATTGAGTTCCTGTTAGAAATAGTCCTAGTTCCTCTTACTATGGGAAACCAATTGGTTACTGAGCTACCATGGGCTGCATTCGAGCAGAGCTTCTAGGTCATTTTCTTTGAGTCTAATACAGTGTAGTTTCCCTTGTTAGATTTTGTGATTGATAAAGGTCTTTACATAATATGATAAACAGCATAAAGCATATACAATATATATTTTTAAGTCAAATTAAAATTTCCTCACGGTTGATAGACTAGAATGTCTCAGTGAAATTTCCCACCCATTTCTCCTACAGCAAAGATAAACCCTATGTTTCTTACATCCCCAGAGCACAACTTGTTAGGTTAACTCTTTCTTGAATAGAATTTTAAAAATATAATTTTAATTGAATATTATCCTGTAACATTTTTAAAAAAATCACAAAGATAATAAGCCAATCAGAAATATTAGCTATAAACACGTGTGAAATAAGACAGCAAATGAAGAAGAGAGGAGTGTTATTAAATCAGAAGAAAATGTATATTCTAGGTACACAGGCTTAGGTGTCAGATGAAAGGCAAATTGTAGTCAAGGGTCACCTTCTTCATGCTAGACTTGACTACTAGTCATAGATAAGCAGTGTTTATTAAGATCTAGTATGAATAAAGAGGGAGACAAAACCCCAAGGGAACTTATCACAGGCAGATTTTATAAAATGAAAAATAAAACAAGCCATAACCATGCCAATTAATTTTACAAACAAAGAATCTTTCACAGAAACTTTCCAAGATGGACTTTTTGTAACCAATTCATAGATGATATTATTGCATTCTTATTTTTTTCTCATTAATCTAACATCTGTGAAGAAGTCTAATAAACCAAATGCTTGGAAACAGATTTAAAAAATGGGAACATGAAGAACAGCAAGTGGTCCTTAATGTTTAGATTATTTGCTATTTTTCTCTTATTTCTGTTGTCTGTCCAGTTACACTGAGAATATTTGTAAATACTCTGCAAATATTTTTTATCTTCATGAATATTAAAGATCAATATTAACATCAAGCTTTTCATTATTTCTTTGTCCAATAACATTATTTTTGTGTCTTTAATTATAAATTTGAAAACAGTTCAAAGAAATAAATGATTTTCTTTATAAAGAAAAAGTCTATGAAGGGACAAAAGGAAATGATCAAAGTCATTGCTCTTGGTACATTTCCATAAATGATTAATTCAGAATGGATATATAAATTGTGTATAATAATGGATTTTTATTACCTTTACTCTTCCTTTACATTCTTCAGTTTAAGATTGGATGAACTAGTGGAACAGGAGGGAGTTATTTCGGCTAATTTATGTAAATCTAGAAAGAGTTTCTTCATCCATTCATCGGCAGAATACATGCACATCTGCTAATTTCCCGTTTCAATTCAAAATCTTATGTGGGTATTTCTTTTTCACTTACCTTCACACTTGGGAACAAATGTTAGATGTTTTAAAGAATTAAGATTATTGTAAAATCATGCTTTACTGCTATTAAGGCAGGAAGGAAGACAAGCTTAGAGTGATATGGGTACCTTTTTTGAGCAAATCCATTTGCCCCTGAACTCAGGGTAGAAAACTCAGAAGAAATGGATCTTTGAGCCATATATGTAAAAATATTAGCCCTTTGATATTTGTGATGAGTATTTAAAAGTGATGCTCCAAAAAAAAATCATATTTACTTCCATATCATTCTTATATTTCCACTAACACTGGTTTTATAATACAGTCCTACTCAGTTTCAGTAACTTTTATAGAAATATTATATAATAAGTTTAATTTTTATGAGTGTTATTTTAAATAAACTATGCAAGATAATTATATTCAGCTTATTATATGGTATATGTAATTGCAATCTAATGATTTATTATTTTCTACTAGAACTTTAAAAATCTGCATATTAGGCTGTGGACCACAGAGGGCCTATGAAAGACTCTACCCAGCAGTGTATCAAAGCCTATGCTAGGTAACCATACTTTGGGAAAAGTGCAGGGAATCTTATGAAAGAAGGAAGAGAGAAAGACCTTGAGGGGACAGGATCTCCACAAGGAGAGCAACAGAACCAAAATATCTGGGCCTAGGTATCTTTCCTGAGATTGATACTGCAACCCAGGACCATGAAAAGAGATAAGCTAGAACCCCTGCACATATCTAGCTCATGTAGCTCAGACTGCAAGTGGGTAACCTAGTAAGGGGAACAGGGACTATCTCTGTCATGAACTCAGTGGCTGGTTCTTTGATCACCTTCCTCTGAGGAGGGAGCAGCCTTACCAGGCCACAGAGGAAGACAATGCATCCAGTCCTGATTAGACCTGATAGGCTAGGGTCAGATGGAAGGGGAGGAGGGGCTCCCTTATCAGTGGAGAGGGGCATGGGAGGAGATAAGAGAGGGAGGGTGGCATTCAGAGGGAATGAGGGAGGGGATTACAGGTGGGATACAAAGTGAATAAACTTTAAAATTAAAAAATTAATTAAAAAATTATAAAATAAAAAAATCTGTCTATTACTTGCAGTGTAATATACTAAGGTAAAAAATGTTATTACCTCCAAAAACTGAACAGCTGAGATACAAAATGAATAAATTGTTATAAAAAATCAATTAATTTAAAAAACGAACTATGTTGAAGATGTATGGAGAGAGTGGGCAGCCTTGCCTTGTCACTGATTTTGGTGGGATAACTTTGGTTTCTTAGCAAACCAAAATAAAGAAAAACCAAATTAGCAAAACAAATTTGGTTTGTCTATTTAACATTATCTCCATTAATTTTATTTATTGTAAATATCTGTTCTTTAGCTACACAAAGTTCATTTGCTATTGCAGAATTTGTAAAAATTTCATGCATATGACTGTATTTGTGTGTGGGTTTGTGACCACAATTGCATGTGATTTTGAGGTGAGATGAATTTGTAGGATCCCCTGGAGCTAGACTACAGGGTGCTGTGAGCTGGTCAGTGTATGTACTAGAACAAAACTCAGGCCCCTTGTAAGAGCAATAAACAATTTTAACTCTTGTACCATCTCTTCTTCCCTTAAATCTTATGTATTTAGTGTTGTATAGTTAGGTTTTTCTTGTAGTAACTGGAAGTTCTTGTTTAGCTATTCATATTTGTCTTTGGGAAATTCTCTTTGTTTTCACTTTTGTACCCTGCAAATATCTGACTTTAATAAAGAAGTTTAATTCTGAAAAAAAAAAAGAGTGTGACTGAGAAGTGGGCCTATATTCGGGTAAAGACTGTGTCTTTCAGGGGCTAATTATGAGAATATTAAATTAGTTGTAAGCAGTCTGTGTAGAGTTGCTGTATATTTTTGTTTTTTTGTTTGGTGAAGATTTTTTAAATTTTGTATTAGTTTCTTTACTTTACATCCCAAGGGTGCCCCTCTCCCTCCTCTCTGTCAGCCCCTCCCCCATTTCTCTTTCTTCTCCCTTCATCTCTTTCTTTTCCCCCAGAAAAGGAAAGCTTCCCCTCCTCCCATATTAACCGTCTCCAGCACATAAATTCACATAAGGACTGAGCACTCCTTCATCTCCTCCTGTTAGGTGGGAGTGATCCAAAAGCATCCAATAGAGTCCATGTTAGGAAAAGCTACCTCCTCACTCACCAGGCACCTCATTTGAAGAGCAAGCATCCAGTCGGCTACATGTGTGCAGCAGGGCCTACGTCCAGATTATGCATGCTCCTTAGTTGATGTCTTAGTCTCTGAAAGCCCTTGTGGGTCTCGGTTAGTTTTCTCTGTTGGTCTAGCCTTCTTATGAGGTTCTTGTCACCTCCAGGTCTTTCATCCAGCACTTCCACAGGACCTGTGGAGCTCCACCGAATGCTTGCCTTCAAGTCCCAGCATCTGTATCAATCTTCTGTTGACTGGAGCTTCCCAGTCAAGTTTGGCTCCTTTCTGAAACCATAGCAGAGTGTCATTACTAGTGTCAGGGGCTGGCTCTATACAATGGGGTGGTCTCAGGTTGGGCCAATTATTGTTTGGACTTTCCCTCTCTCTTTATTTCCTCATTATCCCTACACTTCTTATAGGAACCATAATTTTTGGTTCACAGGTTTTATCAGTAGGGTTTTGAGCCCCTCCTTCCACCAGTACATGGTATGTACTCAAATATAAGTTGATATTAAACCTATAGTACAGGATAAACATACTACAACCCACAGACCCAAAGAAGCTAAGTAACAAGCAGGGCCCAAGGGAAGATACCTGAATGTCACTAAGAAGGGGAAATAGAATAGACAGAAAAAGTGGATGAAGAAAAGGAACTAAGCTGGAGATGGAATGGGGAAGGAAACAAGGGTGGGAATCAGATATGGGGAGAATGGAGGGTGATAAGTGAGAGGGCTGGGAACAAGAAAGGAAACTGGAGAGAGACATCTCTTTGTAAAGCTGGAGGCCTGCTACAGTGTACATTGTAGACTCCTGGGAGGATATAGATGTGATTCTAACTGAAATTCCTAAAAGGGGGAATGGTGAGGCATGGAGACTGAGTGACCATCTTGTAGCCAGGCAGGACATATATGTGTGTGTCCATATATAAATACATACATACAAATATATATATATATATATATATATATATATATATATATATATATAGTGAAAGCACTTGCCCTTTAGGTTTAAGAAAGATAAGAGCAGAAGGGGCTCCAAGATAGCGGAGACTAAGAAGGTTCATATCTGAGGGGCAGAGAATCTGAAACTCTGAAATTGGTGAGTGGAGGAGCAGCTGAAGCTAGAACATCAACATTGAGGCTTCCTGGGAGAGAGAAGACAACCTGTGAGCTGAGATCATTTGGACCCAGGTCACCCCCAGACTTCTCTGGGGACTTAGAGCAGTGACCTTTCTATCTGCCTGCACTTCCTCTCCTCTGCCAGGGGCAGCCCACAATACCCATAGCACAGAACTCCATGCTCATTATCTGAGACAGAGAAGGCAAGCGTCACAGACCCTCAGTGGCAGGCTGCCGGGTGTAATGATCACCCAGATCAGCCAAGTCACCCAGATCCACAGGGCCACCCAGATCCACTGGGCCAACCAGGCCTTCAGCTCTTTAGGGTCTCACAGAAGGCACTCATACTAGGCGTCTCCAACATCTGCTGCTATGGCTGGATTCCCAGCAGGTCACAGTACCAGCCACCAAGTTCTGCAGCTGTAGCACCACTGAGCACTCCTGCACTCACGTTTGCCTGGCAGGTCCAAATCTGAGAGTAGAGAACAGGGGGAACACCCATGCTTTCTAATTAGATTTGCTTGAGAGTGAGTATACCCTCAAGTGAGTGGGTGCAGAGTCCCAGATCCAGGCTCCCTCTACACTAGCAGCCAGACATCAGATCCCTTCCAACCAAATCCCCACTGTGGGCAAGATAGGGATTCTTGAGGCAGAATTCTCAATATTGAAGCCTCTCTTCTGTGGGTATGCCAGTGGAGTCCAGGCAAACAATTCCTGGAGCCTAGACAAATCTGAATACCAGAAGGACAGTATGAGAAGTTTGTAGGTCACTGAGGAATTCAGGGACTCTGTGCTTGCATCCACACCCCCTCCAGCATCGGCCCCTCTCCCTCCCACATTTCAGGTATCTACACTCTCTAGCACCCTGTCCTTTAAGGCACAATTCCACATAGACACACATGCTTGCTCGTGCTGAAACATCAATCCACACTCTCAACCCAGTAGACCTCTTTCATATTCCTAAAGAATACTCCAGACACCAGAGAAAGATGGACCCAGTCTGAAGTACAGAGTCTAGGAACAAATGACTGCTACAGAGAAGCAGATGGCCAGAGGTCAGGATAAGAACACATCCAAAAAAATCAGGACATCATGGCTTCACCAGCAACCCACAAAATCAATGGATATTTCAGTTCATCAGAAACACAGGAAAATGATTTAAAAGCTATGCTTATCCAGTATTTAGAGGCACATAAAGAGGAAACAAACAAATATTCCAAAGTAATAGCCACTCAAATGGAGGCAAATAAAGAGGAAACAAACAAAGCTCTCAGAGAAAAACAGGCAAATATAACCAAACAAATAGTGACACTAGAAGAGGCACAATTAGTGGCAAATAGAGAGGAAATGAACAACAACAACAACAAAATAGAAGCCATTATAGAAAACCAGGAATCCACATTCAACCAGATGAAGGACATGATGCAATACATAAAAACAAAATTAGAATCAATAAAGAAAACATAAACAGAGAAATCCCTGGAGCTGGAGAACTTAGTGAAAAGATTAGGAACCACAAAGGTAAGCATCACCAATAGAATACAAGAGATGGAAGAGAGAATCTCAGGTGCTGAAGAAACACTTTCAGAAATTTATTCTTTTCTCAAAGAAAAAGTAAAATCATAAAAGTCCCAAACCCAAAATATCCAAGAAATCAAGGACAAAATCTAAGAATAATAGGCATAGATAAAAAAACAAGATTCCAGGCTCCAAGGCTCAGAAAATATTTTCAAGAAAATCATAGAAGAAAAATTTCCCAACATAAAGAAAGAGATAACCATTAAACATACAAGGCCTAGAGAACACCAAATAGACTGGACCAGAAAAGAAACTCCTTATGTCACATCATAGTCAAAACACTAAATCTACAGAACAAAGAAAAGATATTAAAAGAAGCAAGGGAAAAAGGCCATATAACATATAAATGTATACATATCAGAATTACAACAGACATTTCAAAAGAAACTATGAAAGCCAGAAGGGCCTGGGCAGATGTCATGAAAACTTTAAGGGACCACAGGTGCCAACGCAAACTACTATATCCAGCAAATCTTTCAATCAACACACATGGAGAAAACAAAATATTCCATGACAAAACTAAACTTAAATAATATCTACAGAGCAACCCAGCCCTATAAGAGATACTAGAAGGAAAGCTCCAATACAATGAAAACAACTACACCCAAGAAAACATAAGATATAGATAACTTCACTACAAAATATTAAGAGAAAGCAAGCAATGAAACAAAGTAACACCACCAATTCAACAATAAAAGAAACTAACATTCATTGATCACTATTAACTTTCAACATCAGTGGACTCAACTCTCCAATACAAAGACACAGACTAACAGACTGATTGCAGAAACAGGATCCAACAATCTGCTTCATCCAAGAAACACACCTCTGCTACAAAGATAAATACTACCTCAGAGTAAAGGACTGGAAAAATGTTTTTCAAGCAAATGGACCCAGAAAACAAGCTCGGGTAGCTATCCTAATATCTAATAAAATAGACTTTCAACCAAAATTAATCAAAAAAGATGAGGAGGGGCACTTCTTTCTTATCAAATGAAATATCCACCAAGAAGACATCACAATTCTGAACATCTCTGCCCCAAATACAAGAGAACCTACATTTGAAACATTTAATGTTTCATTCTAAATGAAACATTAAAGCTGAAATCACACATAGATTTCAATACCTTAATAGTGGGAGACTTCAATACTTCGTTCTAACCAAAATACAGATCATCTAGACAGAAGCTAAATAGGGAAATAAAGGCACTTATAGAGGCCCTAACTCAAATGAACCTAATAGATGTCTACAGAACTTTTCACCACATTCAAAAGAGTATACCTTCTTTTCAGCATCACATGGAACCTTCTCTAAAATAGACCATATAGTTGGTCACAAAGCAAACCTCAACAGATAAAAGAAGATTGAAATAGTTGTTTGTATCCTATCTGACCACAATGCTTTGAAGCTGGACCTCACCAAAATCAGAAATAGCAATAAGCCTACACTTACATGGAAACTGAACAACTTGCTACTCAATAACAACTAGGTTAGGGAAAATATAAAGAAAGAAATTAAAGCCTTCCTAGAATTCAATTAAAATGAAGGCACAACATACCCAAACCTATGGGACACAATGAAAGCAATACTAAGAGGAAAAATCATAGTTCAAAGTGCCTTCAAGAAGAAATTTGAAATATCTCATACAAGCAACTTGATAGCTCACCCGAAAGCCCTAGGAAAAAAGAAGCAGTCACACCCAACTTAGGGCTGAAATCAATAAATTAGAAACAAATAAAACAATTCATAGAATCAATGGAACCAAGAGCTTGTTCTATGAGGAAATCAACAAGACAGACACACCCTCAGCCAAACTAACTAAAAGGCATTAAAAAAACTATCCAAGTCAGCAAAATCAGAAATGAAAAGGGACACATAACAACAGACACTGAGGAAATCCAAAGAATCATTAGGTCTGACTATAAAAGCCTATACATCACAAAATTTGAAAATCTAAATGAAATGGACAATTTTCTTGACAAATTCCTTTTACCAAAATTAAATTAAGATCAGGTAGAGAGACTGAATAGTCCTACATCCCTCAAGGAACTACAAGCAGTCATCAAAAGTCTTCCTTCCAAGAAAAGCACAGGGTCAGATGGTTTTAGGGCAGAATTCTACCAGACCTTCAAAGAATTGCTAATTTCAATTCTCTTCAAACTATTCTAGAAAATAGAAACAGAAGGAATATAACCAAATTCATTCTATGAAGCCATAGTCACCTTGATACCTAAATCATACAACGACCCAACAATAAAAGAGAACTTCAGACCTATCTCTCTTATGAATATTGATGCAAAAATACTCAATATTTTTACTTGCAAACTGAATCCAAGAACTTATAAAAGATAATATCAAAAATATCCAAGTAGGCACAGGGGTCTTTTCTGAGACTGATACTCCAACCAAGGACCATGCATGGATATAAACTAGAACCCCTGCTGAGATGTAGCCCATGGCAGCTCAATATCCAAGTGGGTTCCTTAGTAAGGGGAACAGGGACTGTCTCTGACTTGAACTCAGTCAAGTTGGCTCTTTGATCACCTTCCCCTGAGGGGGAGCAGCTTTGCCATGCCACAGAGGAGGACAATACAACTAGTCTTGATGAAACCTGATAGGGTAGGGTCAGACTGAAGGGGATGAGGATGTCCCCTATCAGTGGACTTGGAGAGTGGCATGGGAGAATATGAGGGAGGAAGGGTGGGATGCGGAGGGTATGAGGGAGGCGACTACAGCTGGGATAAAAAAATGAAAAAAAATATATATATAAAAATAAAAATTTAATTAAAAAAGAGATATGGGAGCAGATAACACCTTAGTTTGTGGAGGAGTTAGGTACTAAACAGACAAGAGTTGAGCTCTTTACATTTTCTCTATTCAGATAATGCCAACAGCTGATTCAATAGGAGCAGATAAATTTGTCTTTAAGACCATTTGAATAATGAATATTTATGAATACTTTGAAATGGAAATATTACTGAGCCAATTAACAGGGTAAATGAAAGGGATGTTCCAATAATCTATTCTGTAAAAACATTAAACTTTCTCTAGTTTACACCAATATTAGGATCATCTTAGAAGTATTTTTTTAAATCCAAAGATAGAACATGAAGTGGTGCAGGGCAGCAGTCTGTGCCAATATTTATTATGATAAATATGAGTCAACTTAAATATCAATACAACTTCTATTAATTTAAATTAGCAAACCTTCTGTGGATAATGTTCACAGCCTTTGTCTCTCAGACTTTAATATATTAACATGATATCACCACTTACTTCAGTCGTATGAAAAACTTTTAATTAAGAAAACTGGTGGGGTGGGGTACTTTGTCAATATGGCTATGGGAAAGCCATAATTCCAGCTGAGAAAAGATCCATTTATAGTTTTTTATGCTGTAACATGTATGTTCTGATAAGCAATCCCTCACCTGTGTTCATATATAGGCCTCATAAACTCACTGGTTCCCAAGCATGAACTCTAGAAGAATTATATATCAATTTGTGGTTGGAACCTTAAGAGGAGAGGCAGATGACCCATCTCCCGTGAAAAGAAATTCTAATATGTGCGATTATTTTATATGTCAGTTGACTTAAATATTAAAAGTTTTCTTTTTCCACGGTAGAATAAGGGATATGTAGAGATCAGTTGTGCATACATTGAACTACATTTGTTCCTCAAATACAGTGGTTTAAATTTTTCTTTCAAACTGTACCTGTGAGGCGACATCTCTTGATATGTTTTCACAATTTTATACAAGCTATGATTATCAAAAATGAACTTCATTATAACAATATCTTGCAAAAAACATTAGTTAAAGTATAATAAATGGTTGATACACCTTCCATGTTAGAAATACTGTACTTTGTGAAGAGACTAAAAATCTATTTCAGTGGCATTCACATTAATTCTGGGGTCCAGACTAACAGAAAAAAATATTTATTCAAACTTCATTATAAAGTCACTCTGTGGAGGAGAGATGGGGAGGTGCTGTTAGCCACCTTACAAACGTTCCAAGAATGTATTATTCTAGTGTGGATTCCATCATTTCATGTGTATGCTGTTTTGTGGGAAACTGTAACATAAGAAGTATCAGGTTCTCGTGAATATACTTTGTGATTGTGGTCCATGGATTTCATATTTTGTGAGGAGAGAAAAAAATGCATACAGTCACATATATCTATCTACATTTTGGCTATATCCACATCCTCATTATTCTGTCTTGAAGCACCCACTTCTTTACTCTTCTGAGAAAAGCCTCTATGCTTAAGGACTGTCAATGAAGCTATACCTGGATGATTGTCACCAATTAGATATGTCAGTAGCATTTTGTGCATGTTTCTTCATATTTCTTCAAATACGTACCACTCTGCATTATCATGTTGGAATTGACAGTTTTCTATTCTATTGAAAGATTAATCATGTTCTCACATTATTTACCACTCTATATATAATAAATTTAATATATTATGTTATATTCAGCATATAGCACAAGAAAGAAAAGGAGGTAGAGACAGTTAGATTTATATGAATCCCTGACTTAACAAATCTACAATTTAACTAGTTATTTTAAGGTGATAATGTTAAACTACCTACTGGATTGTTAAAGAGTACAAACTCTCTGTAGCTAATCAAAGTGACTTATTTTGAGATCTGGTTTTTAGAAAATCAGACTCTGGAATTGCTTTAAGTTTCTCTCCGTTCAATTTGATGTTGGCTATAAGCTTGCTGTATATCGCTTTTATTATGTTTAGATATGTGCCTTGTATCCCTGACCTCTCCAATACTTTAAACATGAATAGATATTGGATTTTGTCAAATGCTTTTTCAGCATCTAGGGAGATTATCATGTGTTTTCTTTTTCTTTCAATTTGTTAATATGGTGGATCACATTGATGGATTTCCATATATTCAAGCATTCCTGCATACCTGGGATGAAGCCTACTTAGTCATGGAGGATGATATCTTTGATGTGTTCTTGTATTCAGTTTGCAAGTATTTTGTTGAGTATTTTTGCATCAATGTTCATAAGGGAGATTGGCCTGAAGTTCTCTTTTTTGGTTGGGTCTTTGTGAGGTTTAGGTACCAAGGTGACTGTGGCTTCACAGAATGAGTTTGGTAATGTTACTTCTGTTTCTATTTTGTGGAATAGTTTGAAGATAACTGAAGTTAGCTCTTTTTTGAATGTCTGGTAGAATTCTGCACCGAAACCATCAGGTCCTGGGCTTGTTTTGGATGGGAGACTTTTGATTACTGCTTCTATTTTCTTAAGGAATATAGGACTATTTAATTGATTTACCTGGTCCTGATTTAGCTTTGGTAAGTGGAATCGATCAAGAAAATTGTCCATTTCATTTAGATTTTCAAATTTTGTTGCGTATAGACTTTTGAAGTAAGTCCTAATTATTGTTTGGATTTCCTCAGTGTCTGTAGTTATATCCCCCTTTTCATTTCTGACTTTGTTTATTTGTACGGTGTGTCTCTGCCTTTTAGTTAGCTTGGCTAAGGGTTTGTCTATCTTGTTGATTTTCTCAAAGAACCAGCTCTTGCTTTCATTGATTCTTTGAATTGTTTTATTTGTTTCTAATTGCTTGATTTCAGCCCTGAGTTTGATTATTTCCAGCCGTCTACCCCTTTTTGGTGTGTGTGCTTCTTCTTTTTCTAGAAATTTTAAGTGAGCCATTAAGTTGCTTGAATGAGCTGTCTCGAATTTCTTCTTGAAGGCACTTGCTGCTACGAACTTTCCTCTTAGCACTGCTTTCATTGTGTCCCACAAGTTTGGGTATGTTCTGTCTTCATTCTCATTGAGTTCTAGGAAGACTTTAATTTCTCTCTTTATTTCTTCCCTGACCAAGGTGTCTTTTAGTAGCAAGATGTTCAGTTTCCATGTATGGGTAGGCTTTTTGCTATTTCTGTTGTTATTGAGGTCAGGGACAAGAAAAGGCTGCACACTCTCTCCATATCTCCTCAACATAGTTCTGGAAGTCCTTGCTAGAGCAACAAGACAGTTGAAGGAGATAAAGGGGATACAAATTGGAAAGGAAGAAGTCAAATTATCATTATTTGCAGATGATATGATAGTAAACGTGAGTGACCCCAAAAACTCTACCAGGGAACTCCTACAGCTGATAAACACCTTCAGCAAAGTGGCCAGATACAAAATTAACTCAAAAAAATCAGTAGCCCTCCTGTATACAAAAGACAAAAGGGCTGAGAAAGAAATTAGGGAAACAACACCCTTCACAATAGCCACAAATGACAGAAGGGACCTTGGAGTAACCCTAACCAAGGAAGTCAAAGACTTGTATGAAAAAAATTTCAAATCTCTGAAGAAAGAATTAGAAGAAGATATGAGAAGATGGAAAGATCTCCCATGCTCATGGCTTGGCAGGATTTACATAGTAAAAATGGCCATCTTACCAAAAGCAATCTACAGATTCATTGCAATTCCCATCAAATTACCAACAGAATTCTTTACAGACCTGGAAAGAAAAATTCTCAACTTCATATGGAATAACAAGAAACCCAGAATTGCTAAAACAATCCTCTACAATAAAAGATCTTCTGGAGGTATCTCCATCCCTGATCTCAAGCTGTACTATAGAGCAACAGTTTTAAAAACTGCATGGTACTGGCATAGAAACAGAATGGTGGATCAATGGAATTGAAGAGAGGACCCAGAAATAAACCCACACACTTATGGACACCTGATCTTTGACAAACATGCCAAAACCATACAATGGAAAAAAGATAGCATCTTCAACAAATGGTGGTGGTCCAACTGGATGTCTACATGTAGAAAAATGAAAATAGATCCATACTTATCACCCTGCACAAAACTGAAGTCCAAGTGGATCAAAGACCTCAACATAAAACCAGACACATTAAATCAGCTAGAAAAAAAAAGTGGGGAATACCCTAGAACTCATTAGTACAAGAGAAAACTTCCTGAACAGAACACCAACAGCACAGGCTCTAAGAGCAACAATCAATAAATGGGACCTCATGAATCTGAAAAGCTTCTGTAAAGCAAAGGACACCGTCATCAAAACAAAGCGACCGCCTACAGATTGGGAAAGAATCTTCACCAACCTTTTATCTGACAGAGGACTCATATCCAGTATATATGAATAACTAAAGAAGTTGAAAAGCAGCAAACCAAGTAATCCACTTAAAAAACGGGGAACACAGCTAAACAGAGAATTCTCTGTAGAGGAATACCGAATGGCAGAGAAGCACTTAAAGAAATGCTCAACCTCATTAGCCATTAGGGAAATGCAAATCAAAACAACCCTGAGATTTCACCTTACACCTATGAGAATGGCCAAGATCAAAACCTGAAGTGACAACACATGCTGGAGAGGTTATGGAGAAAGGGGAACTCTCCTCCACTTCTGGTGGGAATGTAAACTTGTACAACCACTCTGGAAATCAATCTGGTGCTTTCTCAGACAACTAGGAATAGTGCTTCCTCAAGATCCAGCCATACCACTCCTGGGCATATATCCAAAAAAGGCTCAGGTACACAAAAAAGACATTTGTTCAACCATATTTGTAGCAGCTTTATTTGTAATAGCCAGAAGCTGGAAACAACCCAGATGCCCCTCACCTGAAGAATGGATGCATAAATTGTGGTACATCTACACAATGGAATATTACTCAGCAATGAAAAATAAGGAAATCATGAAATTTGCAGCTAAATGGTGGGACCTGGAAAGGATCATCCTGAGTGAGTTGTCCCAGAAGCAAAAAGACACACACGGTTTATACTCACTCATATAGACATACAACATAGGGCAAACCCACTAAAACCTGTGCATCTAAAGAAACTAAGCAAGAGAGAGTACCCTAACTAAAATGTCCAATCCCCATCCTGAAAGGCAAAGAGGATGGACATCAGAAGAAGAAGAAAACAGGTAACAACCTAGGAACCTACCACAGAGGGCCTCTGAAAGCCAGAAGAAGAAAACAGGAAACAACCTAGGAACCTACCACAGAGGGCCTCTGAAAGCCTCTGCCCTACAGACTATCAAAGCAGATGCTGAGTCTGAGGGGCAACTGTTGGGCAGAGTGAATGTACTTGAGCCTCTTTTGGATATATGCCTAGGACTGGTATAGCTGGATCTTGAGGAAGCGCTATTCCTAGTTGTCTGAGAAAGTGCCAGATTGATTTCCAGAGTGGTTGTACAAGTTTACATTCCCACCAGCAGTGGAGGAGGGTTCCTATTTCTCCACAACATTTCCAGCATGTGTTGTCACTTGAGTTTTTGATCTTGGCCATTCTCATGGGTGTAAGGTGAAATCTCAGGGTAGTTTCAATTTGCATTTCCCTAATGGCTAATGAGGTTGAGCATTTCTTTAAGTGCTTCTCTGCCATTCTATATTCCTCTATTGAGAATTCTCTGTTTAGCTTTGTTCCCCATTTTTTAAGTGGATTACTTGGTTTGCTGCTTTTCAACTTCTTTCGTTCTTTATATATACTGGATATGAGTCTTCTGTCAAATAAAAGGTTGATGAAGATTTTTTTCCTAATCTGTAGGCAGTCCCTTTGTTTTGATGATAGTGTCCTTTGCTTTACAGAAGCTTTTCAGTTTCATGAGGTCCCATTTATTTATTGTTGCTCTCAGAGCCTGTGCTGTTGGTGATCTGTTCAGGATGTTTTCTCCTGTACCAATGAGTTCTAGGGTATTCCCCACTTTTTTTTCTAGCTGATTTAATGTGTCTGGTTTTATGTTGAGGTCTTTGATCCACTTGGACTTCAGTTTTGTGCAGGGTGATAAGTATGGATCTATTTTCATTTTTCTACATGTAGACATCCAGTTGGACCACCACCATTTGTTGAAGATGCTATCTTTTTTCCATTGTATGGTTTTGGCATGTTTGTCAAAGATCAGGTGTCCATAAGTGTGTGGGTTTATTTCTGGGTCTTCTCTTCAATTCCATTGATCCACCATTCTGTTTCTATGCCAGTACCATGCAGTTTTTATAACTGTTGCTCTATAGTACAGCTTGAGATCAGGGATGGAGATACCTCCAGAAGATCTTTTATTGTAGAGGATTGTTTTAGCAATTCTGGGTTTCTTGTTATTCCATATGAAGTTGAGAATTTTTCTTTCCAGGTCTGTAAAGAATTCTGTTGGTAATTTGATGGGAATTTCATTGAATCTGTAGATTGGTTTTGGTAAGATGGCCATTTTTACTATGTAAATCCTGCCAAGCCATGAGCATGGGAGATCTTTCCATCTTCTCATATCTTCTTCTAATTCTTTCTTCAGAGATTTGAAATTTTTTTCATACAAGTCTTTGACTTCCTTGGTTAGGGTTACTCCAAGGTCCCTTCTGTCATTTGTGGCTATTGTGAAGGGTGTTGTTTCCCTAATTTCTTTCTCAGCCCTTTTGTCTTTTGTATACAGGAGGGCTACTGATTTTTTTGAGTTAATTTTGTATCTGGCCACTTTGCTGACGGTGTTTATCAGCTGTAGGAGTTTCCTGGTAGAGTTTTTGGGATCACTCACATATACTTTCATATCATCTGCAAATAGTGGTAATTTGACTTCTTCCTTTCCAATTTGTATCCCCTTGATCTCCTTCAACTGTCTTGTTGCTCTAGCAAGGACTTCCAGAACTATGTTGAGGAGATATGGAGAGAGTGTGCAGCCCTGTCTTATCCCTGATTTCAGTGGGATTGCTTTAAATTTCTCTCTATTCAGTTTGATGTAGGCTATAGGCTTGCTGTATATCGCCTTTACTATGTTTAGATATGTGCCTTGTATCCCTGATCTCTCCAATACTTTGAACATGAATGGATGTTGGATTTTGTCAAATGCTTTTTCAGCATCTAGGGAGATTATCATGTGTTTTTTTTCTTTCAATTTGTTAATATGGTGGACCACATTGATGGATTTCCGTATATTGAACCACCCCTGCATACCTGGGATGAACCCTACTTGGTCATAGTGGATAATATCTTTGATGTGTTGTTGGATTCGGTTTGCAAGTATTTTATTAAGTATTTTTGAATTAATGTTCATAAGGGAGAATAGCCGGAATTTCTCTTTCTTTGTTGAGTCTTTCTGAGGTTTAGGTACCAAAGTGACTGTGGTTTCATAGAATGAGTTTGGTAATGTTCCTTCTGTTTCTATTTTGTGGAATAGTTTGAAGAGAATTGGTGTTAGCTCTTCTTTGAAGGTCTGGTAGAATTCTGTGCTGAAGCCATCTGGTCCTGTGCTTTTTTTGGATGGGAGACTTTTGATGACCACTTCTATTTCTTTGGGGGATATAGGTCTATTTAGTTGATTTAGCTGCTCCTGGTTCAGCTTTGGTAAGTCAAATCAATCAAGAAAATTGTCCATTTCATGTAGATTTTCAAATTTTGTGGCATATAGACTTTTGAAGTAAGTCCTAATGATTGTTTGGAATTCCTCAAACAGTCATTTGAGGAATGATTTTTTGTAGTTATATCCCCCTTTTCATTTCTGATTTTGTTGATTTGGGTGGTGTCTCTCTGCCTTTTAGTTAGCTTGGCTAAGGGTTTGTCGATCTTGTTGATTTTCTCAAAGAACCAGCTCTTGCTTTCATTGATTCTTTGAATTGTTTTATTTGTTTCCAATTGATTGATTTCAGCCCTGAGTTTGATTATTTCCAGCCGTCTACTCCTTCTTGGTGTGTCTGCTTCTTCTTTTTCTAGGGTTTTTAAGTGAGCCATTAGGGTGCTTGAATGAGCTGTCTTGAATTTCTTCTTGAAGGCACTTAGTGCTATGAACTTTCCTCTTAGCACTGCTTTCATTGTGTCCCACAAGTTTGGGTATGTTGTGTCTTCATTTTCATTGATTTCTAGAAAGACTTTAATTTCTTTCTTTATTTCTTCCCTGACCCAGCTGTCATTTAGTAACAAGTTGTTCAGTTTCCATATGTGTGTAGACTCTCTGTTATTTCTGTTATTGTTGAGGTCCAGCTTTATTCCGTGGTGATCAGACAAGATAAAGGGATTATTTCAATCTTCTTATATCTGTGGAGGCTTGCTTTGTGACCCACTATATGGTCTATTTTGGAGAAGGTTCCATGAGGTGCTGAGAAGAAGGTAAATTCTTTTGTGTTTGGGTGTAAAGTTTTGTAAATGTCTCTTAGGTCCATTTCATTCATGACCTCTGTCAGAGACATTCTTTCTTTGTGTAATTTCTGTTTTGTTGACTTGTCCTTTGTTGAGAGTGGGGTGTTGAAGTCTCCCACTATTAATGTGTGGGGATCTATATGTGCTTTAAATTTTATCAATGTTTCTTTCACAAATCTGGGTGTCCTTGTATTTGGGGCATAGATGTTCAGGATTGTGATGTCTTCTTGGTGGAATTTTCCCTTGATGAATATGAAGTGTCCTTCCCCATCTCTTTTGATTAATTTTGGTTGAAAGTCTATTTTATCAGATATTAGCTACTCCTGCTTGCTTCTTGGGTCCGTTTGCTTGGAAAGTTGTCTTCCAACCCTTTACCCTCAGGCAATGTCTATATTTGTGTCTTAGGTGTGTTTCTTGTATGCAACAGATTGCTGGGTTTAGTTTATGTATCCATTCTGTTAATCTGTGTCTTTTTATTGGAGAGTTGAGTCCATTGATGTTGAGAGAGATTAATGACAAGTGGCTGTTAGATCCCTTGATTTTGATGTTGGCTGTGGCCATCAGCTTGTGTGCTTGGTTGCTTTTTGTTTTACTGAAGTGAGGTTATTTATTTCCTGTGTTTTCTTGGATGTAGCTAGTTTTCCTGGGTTGTATTTTCCCTTCTAGTGTCTTCTGTAATGCTGGATTTGTTTGTAGGTATTGTTGAAATTTGTTTTTGTCATTGAATATCTTGTTTTCTCCATCTATGAGGACTGACAGTTTTGTGAGGTATAGTAGCCTGGGCTGACATATGTGTTCTCTCAGGGTCTGCATGATATCTGTCCAGGCCCTTCTGGCTTTCATAGTCTCTGTTCAAAAGTCAGGTGTGATTCTAATGGGTTTGCCATTATATGTTACTTGGCCTTTTTCCCTTGCAGCTTTTAGTATTTTTTCTTTGTTCTGTATACTTATTGTTTGGATTATTATGTGGCGGGAGGATTTTCTTTTCTGGTCAAATTTGTTGGGTGTTCTGTAGGCCTCATGTATTCTAATTGGCCTCTCCTTTAGCTTGGGGAAATTTTCTTCAATGATTCTGTTGAAAATATTTTCTGGGCCTTGGAGAAGGGAGTCTTCTTTTTCCTCTATACCTATTATTCTTAGGTTTTGTCTTTTCATATTGTGTTGCATTTCTTGGATGGTCTGTGACAGGAATTTTTCGGATTTAACATTTTCTTTGACAGATACATCGATTTCTTCCATTGGGTCTTCTACACCTGAGATTCTTTCTTCCATCTCTTGCATTCTGTTGGTTATGCTTACCTCTGTAGTTCCTATTTTCTTCCCTAGATTCTTCCTTTCCATTATTTCTTCCATTTGTGTTTTCTTTAATTTTTCCAATTCTATCTTCATGTCTTGAGTTGTTTTGTTTACTTCCTTCACCTGTCTGATTGTACTTTCCTGTTTTTCTTTTAGTTCCTTCAGCTCTGTTTCTTTTATTTCATTCAGTGCTTTAAGCATTTCCTTTCTAAAGGCCACAAACTGTTTCACCGCAGCTTCCTCTATTTCTTTACGGATGGCAATATTCTGTTTGAGTTTATCTTCCTCTATGTCTTTATGTATCTTATTTGTTTCCTCTGTTATCATCTTCATGAGCAAAGTTGTTAGGTCATCTTCTTGGATTTCAGCTATGGTGGGGTGTCCAGGGCTACTTGCCCCTGGGTAACTGGGTTCTGGAAATGCCATATTGCTCTGTCTTTTGTTGCTTGAGCTTTTACGCTGGCCTCTACCCATTGTGCTATCTTAGGTGTTTGGGGTTATTTTCTGGTGGTTCCTGGGGATCCTGTGGTGGAGAGAATCCCCTTTGCAGAAAGCTGGTTTTTCCTGAAGGATGTCTTCTCAGCTTTTTGGGTATAGTCCCTGGATGGCTGGTGTTTTTTCAGGAGTTGCTCACCTCAGGGATATGGACCTGAGTGGTAACTGTGGTCTTTTTTAGTCGAGAGGGTTCTCCTCTCACCAAGGGATGTCCTGAGGGCAGCTGTCCTGTTTCTGGGTTTCTTGTTGTAAATTTAATGATCAGCTGCTGTGACCCAGTTGGACATCAGGAGCACAGCCACTGTTTGTGCCTGTGTCTGGAGCACAGCTGAGTGGATGGTGCCTTGGCCTCACTAGTCTGCTAGACTTTTTCTAGGGAAGGATTGGTTGATTTATGTCAGTACAGTTTCCTTCCTTCCCTGTGGATTCTCTGGAGATACGGAATCCCAGTGTCTTTTTTTGCCCTGGTGCACACTGCTCAGTGTCTGCCAGCTGGCTGGCTGCAGAAACTGCCTGTGCCTGGAGCACAGCTGAGTGCTTGTGGCTCAGTCTCTGCCAGCTGTCTGGTGCGCAGAAACTGCCTGTGTCTGCTTTGTAGCCTTTGGGAGCCTGGGTGCCTCCCTAAGTTGGTTAATTTTCCAGGGGCCTTTTAAGGCTGGGGGTGTCGGCTGAGTGCTCTGAGATCAGACCAGCCGTTTCCCTCCTTGTGTGTTTGCACCGGAAAGTGAAACTCATTCGCTGGTGCCCTGATGCCCACAGTTCTATCTCAGGCGGCGAATCAGGCACGCAGGCAGGCAGGGCTCAGTGCTGGAACCTGGGTCCCCGGCTCTGGCTCCGGGCTGGCTCCTGGGGTGCCTGTGGACCCCAAGTTTTTTCCAGGGGATGTCTGGGTGACCTAAGGCCGGTCCCAGTCGTTTCCTGTACCCTGGGGTTATCTCTCGACTGAAAATTCCAGTGTCTGATAGTGTGATGCGCATGGTTCAGTCTGGGACCCTGACCAGAGACACTGGTTTGTGGCTCTGGGCTGGGGCTGGGGCTGGCGGCCGGCCGCCAAGCGTCTGGCGGAACCGGGATCTCTTCCGTGGTTTAGCTGGGTGAGTTAAAAGCTGATTGAATCCCCCACCATGGGGTATCCTCTCACCTGGGAAACACAATGGCTGTGTTTTATGGCCGCGAGTTCTGATTACTGGTCACTGTGCTGATCCTGCTGCTGCTGCTCAGGATGCGAGTCCTCTGGGTGCCACCATCTTGCCCCTCCTCAATTTTTTTCTTTTAATATTTGTCATCATACTGGCTTGTAACCTGCCAAGTTGGGTATACTTGCCCACCAGTGTGCCCCAAGGATTTACCTGTCTCTGACTGACCACATCTACTTTGTGCTATGTTCCATTCAAATAAAATATTTTAAAGTAATTGTATATGAGAGTTGATGTATGTGAAATATTGGAGTACACATGCAAAGATTATTACAGAAATGAGTATACATGCTTTATTTTACTATGATAAGCCTTAGTACTTATTTTCATACATAGTATGCTAAAAATTGATGAGTTTGAACAATAGTTGTTGTAAAAAAAATAATTGATAAGAAGACAAAAAAAATTAACTGTTACAGTTACTGATTTTTCTTTTCTTTTAGGTTTTGGTGTTAATTTTTTTCCTTCCACATTATAGAAGAAACAAGTGAAGTCACCCAATGCATGTGAAGGACATGTTTAGAGCACCCTCCACAGTGCACTCCACTCTCATTTTAATGTGCTAAATTCCCTTCATATTCATTGAGCTTTTATAGAAAATGACTGCCAATCCATTCAGCACTTTGGCTATTGTGATGATGCTGGCTATTATGGGTCCAACTATTCTGCATTTTATGTTGCATGATTTTTCTGTAATGAAAGCATTGTAAGCAGTGAGCACATGGTTGTATGTTGCAGGAGAATATATTGGAATTGTTCAGAGCTACTGTGTATGGCAAGTAGGTTGTACCAGACGAGTGGTGTTTCTCACTCCGATTTGGAAATAGTCTGTGGATGTTAGGAACAGAACTGAGAAAGACTTTCCATTCAGGGAGGAATAAAGCAACTTTACCTTTGTCCTGCCTTCCAGCTGCCTGGAAAGAAGATAACAGTGGTCACAGATAGCCGTATTATCCAAATGGAAGCAATCGCAGTGTGTTCACCTTCTATTCCCAGCACATAGATGATCTCTCATTTGCCTCTCTAATTCACCATCTTCTTCCCTAGGTTTATCAAAAGAACTGCTATCTAAAATATATACACATTACAATTCTATGTTAGTCTATTCTCTAGGTATTTATAGATGCACAAAGACGCTGGTTATTGTGTGATCTACACAGCAAACTAGAAAATTCCCCTAAATTATGTGTAATTGTCTTTTTAAGATATTCAGGACTCAGTAGTCTGTGTCTCTGAATATGGATGTTCTTTTTAGTAGTATTGCTGAAAAATGGCATTACACCATTTTCCCTACACTTTAGAATAACACTTCATTCTAATTACAATGAATTAAATGAACTATTTGGTGTTTCAATAAAATGTCACTCCGTGCATTTAAAATTTAAGTCAATAGTTGACTTGTGGGAGCACTGTGTTCATTAAAACGTTTAAGTTTTATAAAAAGACAATAAAGACAATGACAATTCCCTTGACTTAACACTAAAATGGTCGTATTTTAAGAACTAGACTTTACCTATTTCCTTTATACAAAGCATCTAAAAGCATCACACTGAGAAGTGGCTGTGTTCTGGGAGAAATTATCTAATGGATAAAATGAGAAAAAATAATTGAGATATTTATTGAATGAATATGCAGACATATGAAAATGAACCTTTTGTAGATAATAAGGCACTTTCTATATGTATGTGTCAATACTAGAAGTATATATTTGAGAAAAAATCAAACTGATTTAAAAATCAAGATGTGCAAATAATTTAGTTCTCTAAAAAAACCCTGAAAACTGTGACAATTTTAGGGGTAATGTTCTCCTAGAACAAACAAACAAATAAACAAACAAGCAAACAAACAAAAACTGCAAAGGCTAGCCAAAGAAGGTAAAAAGAGCACAGAAAAATGTTCTGTGTTGAGTCTCCGCAACTATTTAATTTAGTCTTTCCAGAATTCTTTTTGTAATGTATGATTTTTTAAGTTTCATGAGAATGAGTGGTTTGATCTAGTTTTAATGCCTAGATAAGGTGCAAACAAGGAAGAGAAATGCTAAAAGAAATTTAAGGGGCAGGAAGCCTATTAGAGATTGCTAGATACAGTTTAGAGCCAACTGAAATCCTTTGTTGCAGCTGGTTGGGACTAGACTTTAGTATTTAAAACTCCATTGCAATCTTCAGAGGCTTATTAATAGATAGCTTAAATTTCTTCATACCTACACATACACACATAAACACACACCCACACAATATGGAAATCCAAATGTCTACCTTAGTTTAAACTTAAATGCATGGTCCTTCATCCTTCCAAGAGCTTAGATTACTGATACATGCCAGGCCTCTTCTGTGAGATTCATCCTGAAGAATGTTATTTGATTTGTGCTAAAAGGAATCCAAGGTGGCAGTGGCTAGTGTGCACCTTATCTGAGGGGCAAAGGACCTGCAACATCAAAATTGGTGAGTGAAAGGGCTACTGAACCCAGAAAAGAGTTATCTAGGCTTCCAGGAAGAGACTAACCATGAACTGAGTCCATCTAGAATCACATCACCAGCAGACTCCTCTGAGAGGAGACACTTCCTCATATCCAACTCTGTATTCCCTCTTTGGAGGAGGCAGGAGGTGGCCAGCTGAATCCACCACAGACCACACTGCCTGTGCCCTAACCCCAGCGATTGTGGCAGCTTCTATCAAAGAAACCCTGGCTCGGCATCTGGGGCTGAGAATACCCAAGCCTTTTGGGCACTCTCCTGAAACTGCTGCCATAAGCCTGTCCTGGCAGAGTGGAAGGTTAGAGAGGCACACTGCGGGTTCTACCATAGCCCACAGAGCCCTGGTCCCAGCGCTGCAGGCTGCCTTTAGCAAACAAACCCCTGTTCGGGATCTGGGACTGAGGTCACTCAACACTTCTTAACATTCTCCTGGGTCCAGCTGCAATAAGGTCTAGCACCAAGCTCTAGCACCAGTGGCCCCTGGCAGAGAAACCCCAACTCAGGATCAGGGACTGAGAAAAACCCAATCCTTTTTGGCCCTCCCCTGAGACCGCCGCCATAAGCTTGCCCTGGTGAAGGGAAAAGACAGAGAAGTGGCCTGCGGATTCTGCCACAGGCCTCAGTGCTTGGGCTCCAATGCACTCGGCACCCTCTGGCAGAGAAACCCAGGTTCTGGATCTGAGAGTGAGAACAATCAACCCTACCTAGTACTCCCCTAGAACCAGCCACCATAAGCCTTTCCTGGTGGAGGGGAAGGACAAAGAGGCAGCATGCAGATTCTACCAGAGACCACAGCCTGGGCCCCTGACTCCAGATCTGGGACAGAGGACATTCAGTCCCCACTCCCCTCACCAACCCCTACAACAGCACTTCCCTGGGTCCAGCCTTCAAAATCATTCCCTGGTAGAAGTGAAGGATACAGAAGGGGCCTGCAGAGTCTGCCAAAGACCACACTGCCTGGGCCCCATCATGGGCTGTTCCCAGCATAACACACATTGCAGGTGGACAACAAGACCTGCTGATATAGTGCCACTGAGCTGACTGTTAGCCTACACCTGCATTTACCCCAGCAGGATCAAATCGGAGAGTAGAGAGCAAGGGGAATGCCTGTGCATTCCAACAGGTGCTGCAAGGGACTGACTGTGCCTTCTAGGGAGTGTTTGCCCCAGACCCAGGGCCCCTCTACACAAGCCACCAGACAACAGATCCCTACCACCCACATCCCTAGTGTGGACATCATAGGGATTCTTAAGGAAGCAATCCCAACACTGAGGCTTCTGCTCTGCGGGGCTAACAGTGAATTCCAGGCAAGCAATTCCTGGATCCCAAAGAAAGATGCATGCCAATGGCCTGCAGGCCACTGTGATAGTCAGGGAATCCACGAATGCACACTGTGTCCACTAAAAACACCTGCGAATACTACCAGCATCACATTCCTTACTCAGGTAAAGCTGAAACCACAATGCACACTCCCAAACCAGTGAAGCTCTCCCATCTTCCTGAAAAAACAGTCCAGAAAACAGAAAGAGACAGTCTTAGCCTGAATTATATAGACTCCAGGTACAGACATTGACGGTTACAGATAAGCAGATGGCCAGAAGCCAACACTCAACAAAAATCAGGACATCATGGTTTCACCAATAACCCCCCGAAATCAATGGACACTTCAATTCACTAGATACACAAGAAAAAGACTTTAAAACTATTAGAAGCTCATAAAGAGAAATGAACAAATCTCTCAAAGAAATAACCACACAAGTGGAGGCAAATAAAGAAGAAATAAACAAAGCTCTCAAAGAAATACAGGCAAATACATCCAAACAAGTAAAGGCACAATTAATGATATATATATATAGAGAGGAGACAGACAAAAAAAAAAATAGAAGCCATCATTGAAAAGAAGGACTCCACATTCAATCAGATGAAGTAAATGGTTCAAGACATGAAAACAGAATTAGAATCAATAAAGAAAACACAAATAGAGAAAAACCTGGAGCTAGAGAACATACAGAAATGATCAGGAACTACAAAGATAAGCATCACCAACAGAATATAAGAGATGGAAGAGAGAATCTCAGGTGCCGAAGATACACTTGCAGAAACTGATACATCTCTCAAAGAAAAGATAAAATCAGAAAAGTTCCAAACACAAAATATCCAAGAAATAAAGGACACCATGAAAAGACAAAATCTAAGAATAATAGGAGTAGAAGAAAAAGGAGACATCAAGCTCCAAGATCCAGAAAATATTTTCAAGAGAATTATAGAAGAAAATTTTCCCAACTTAAAGAAAGAGATGTCCATAAACATACAAGAGGCCTATAGAACATCAAATATATTAGACCAGAAAAGAAATTCTTCATGTCACATCATAGTCAAAACACTGAATCTACAGAACAAAGAAAAAAATTTAAAAGCAGCAAGGAAAAAAATGCCGAGTAACATATGAAGGTAGACCTATCAGAATCATACCAGATTTTTCAACAGAAACTTTGAAAGCCAGAAGGGCCTGGGCAGAAAGCATGCAGACTCTAAAGTACCACAGATGCCAACCCAGACTGCTATACCCAGCAAAACTTTCAATCAACATAGATGGAGAATTCAAATCATTCCATTACAAAACCAAATTTAAACAATATATACAAGGTAACCCAGCCCTACAGAAGTTATCAGAAGGGAAATCCAAACACAATGAAAACAACTACATCCAAGGAAACATAGGACATACATAACACACACACACACACACACACACACAAAAGAATATAAGCAATGAAACACAGCAACACCATCAAACCACCACATCAAAAGAAAGTAACATTTGTTGGTCGCTAGTATCTATCAACATCAATTGACTCAACTTTTGAATAAAAGACACAGACTAACAGAGTGGTTGCAGAAACAAGATCCATCTACCAAAATTAAGTCAAGATCGGGTAGAAAGAGTGCATAGCTCTATAACCCACAAGGAAATTGAAGCAGTCATCAAAAGTCTCCCCTCCAAGAAAAGCCCTGGGCCAGATGGATTCAGTGCAGAAATATATCAGACCTTCAAAAAAGTGCTAATACCAATATTCCTCAAATAATTCCACAAAACAGAAACAGAAGGAAGATTACCAAACTCATTCTATGAAGCCACAGTCACCTTCATACCTAAACCACACAAACACCCAACAAGAAAAGAGAATTTCAGACCTATCTCTCTTATGAACATTGATGCAAAAATACTCAATAAAATACTGGCAAACCGAATCCAAGATCACAATAAAGATATCATCCACCATGACCAAGTAGCCTTCATCCCAGGCATACAAGGTTGGTTAAATATATGGAAATCCATCAATGTAATCCACATATAAACATACTAAAGGAGAAAAACAACATGACGATCTCCTTAGATACTGAAAAACATTTGACAAAATCCAACACCCATTCATGTGTAAAGAGAGATCAGGAATACCAGGCACATACCTAAACATAGTAAAGCCTATAGCCAACATCAAACTCAATGGAGAGAAACTCAAACCAACCCCACTGAAATCTGGGACAAGACAAAGATGCCCAATCTCTCCATATGTCTTCAATTTAGTACTTGAAGTCCTAGCTAGAACAATAAGACCACTAAAGGAGAACAAGGAAATACAAATTGGAAAAGAAGAGGAAAAAAGTTTCACTACTCACAGATGATATAATAGTATACATGAGTGACCACAAAAATTTAACCAGAGAACTCCTTAAGCTGATAAACACCTTCAGCAAAGTGGCTGGATACAAAATGAACTAAAAAAAAAAAAAAATCAGAAGCCCTCCTGCATACCAAAGACAAAAATGCCTAGAAAGAAATTATGGAAACAGCACCCTTCACAATAACCACTAATAAAATAAAGTACATTGGAGTGAGTCTAACCAAACAAGAGAAAGACCTGTATGAGAAAAACTTCAAGTCTCTGAAGAGAGAAATTGAAGAAGATATCAGAACATGGAAAGATCTCCAGTGCTCATGGATCAGTAGGATTAACATATGAAAATGGGCATAATGCCAAAAGCAATCTACAGATTTAATGCAATTCCCATCAAAATACCAACACAATTTTTATAAACCTTGACAGAAAAATTATCATCATCATATGGTGAAACAAGAAACCCAGAATTTCCAAAACAGTCATGTAGAACAAAAGATCGTCTGGAAGAATCTCCATCCCTAATTTCAAGGTCTACAAACCATATGGTGTTGGCATAGAAACAGAAAGGAGGCTCAATGGAACCAAATAGAAGACCCAGAAATAAATCCACACACCTATGGATACTTAATTTTTTACAAACAAGGCAAAACCATTCAATGGAAAAAAGATAGCATCTTCAATTATTGGTGCTGGTCCAAATGGATGTCTACATGTAGAAAAAATGCAAATAGATCAATGTTTATCACCCTGCACAAAATTAAGTCCAAGTGAATCAAGGACCTCAACATAAAACCAGACACATTCAATCAGTTAGAAAAAAAAAAGTTGGGAAGAACCTAGAACTCATTGGCACAGGAGACAACTTCCTGAACAGAACACTAACAGCACAAGCTCTAAGATCAACAATCAATAAATGGGACCTCATGAAATTGAAAAGCTTCTGTAAAGCAAAGGATGCTGTTTCCAGAACAAAAGGATAGCCTACTGACAGGAAAGGATCTTCATTAACCCTATATCTAACAAAGGGCTGATATTCAGAATATATAAAGAACTAAAGAAGGTAAAAAAAGCAACAAACCTAGCAATACAATTAAAAAATGGGGTACAGAGCTAAACAGAGAATTCTCAGTAGAGGAATAAAGAATGGCAGAGAAACACTTAAAGAAATGTTCAACATCCTTAGCCATCAGGGAAATGCAAATCAAAACCACCCTGAGATTTCACCTGACACTCTTCAGAAAAGCTAAGATCAAAAACGCAAGTGACAACACATGCTAGAGAGGTTGTGGAGAAAGGGAAACCCTCCTCCACAGCTCGTGGGAATGCAAACTTGAACAACCACTTTGGAAATCAATCTGGCACTTCTCAGATTATTAGGAATACTGCTTCCTCAATATCCAGCTATACCACTCCTAGGCATATATCCAAAAGATGTTCAAGTACACACCAAGAACATTTGCTCAACCATGTTTGTAGCAGCTTTATTCGTAATAGCCAAAACCTGAAAACAACCCAGTTATCCCTCAATGGAGGAATGGATACAGAAGTTGTTTTACACAATGGAATACTACTTAGCAGTTAAAAACGAGGAAATCATGAAATTTGCAGGCAAATGGTGGGGCCTAGAAAAGATCATCCTGAGTGAGGTATCCCCAAACCAGAAAGATACACATGGTAGATACTCACTTATATAGACCTATAAGATAGGATAAACTTATCCTTAGTGAAATCTATAAACCTAAAGAAGATAAGCAAGAAAGAGGACCCTGGGTAAGATGATCAAGTCTCACTTAGAAAGACAAATGGAATGGACGTTGGATGTAGGATAAAACAAATAACAGAACAGGAGCCTCCACAGAGGGTCTCTGAAAGATTCTACCTAGCAGTGCATCAAAGCAGTTACTAAGACTCATAACCAAACCTTTGGCAGAGTGCAGGGAATCATAAGAAACAAGGGGGAGTTAATATGACCTGGACAGGACAGGACCTCCACAAGGACAAAATATATCTGGGCACAGGAGTCTTTTATAAGACTGATTCTCCAACCAAGAACCGTGTATGGATATGACCTAGAAACTCTGCTTGGATGTAGCCCTTGGTAACTCAGTGTCAAAGTGGATATGCTAATGAGGGAAGCAGGGACTGTCTCTGACATGAAGTCAATGGCGGCCTCTTTAACCGTCCTCCACCCCCCCCCCCCAAGGAAGGAGCAGCCCTGCTAAGCCACAAAGGAGGATTTGCAGCCATTTCTGAAGATACCTAATAAACCAGGGTCAATTGAAAAGGGAGGAGGTCTTCCCCTATCAGTGGACTTGGAAAGGGGCAGGAAGGAGATGTGGGAGTGAAGGAGCATGGGATTGGGAAGGAATGAGGGCATGGGATACAGCAGAGATACAAAGTTAACAAACTGTAACTAATATTAAAAATAATAACAATAATAAATCAGTAGCCCTCCTGTACACAAAAGACAAAAGGGCTGAGAAAGAAATTAGGGAAACAACATCCCTCACAATAGCCACAAAGGACATAAAGTACCTTGGTGTGACCCTAACCAAGCAAGGCAAAGACTTGTATGAAAAACTTTCCAGTCTCTGAAGAAAGAATTAGAATATCAAAAGATGGAAAGATCTCCCATGCTCATGGCTTGGCAGGATTAACATAATAAAAATGGCTATTTTACCAAAAGCAATCTACAGATTAAATGCAATTCCCATCAAATTACCAAGACAATTCTTTACAGAACTTGAAAGAAAAATTCTTAACCTCATATGGAATAACAAGAAACCCAGACTTGCTACAACAATCCTCTACAATAAAAGATCTTCAGGAGGTATCTCCATCTCTGATCTCAAGCTGTACTATAGAGCTACATTACTAAAAACTGCATGGTACTGACAGAGAAACTGACTGGTGGATCAATAGAATGAAAAAAAAACTGAAATAAATCTTCACTCTTATGGACACCTAATTTTTGACAAAGATGCCAAAGCCATTCAATGAAAAAAAAGAGAGCATCTGCAAGAAATGGTGCTGGTCTAACTGGATATGTACATGTAGAAAAATGCAATAGATCCATACTTATCACCCTGCACAAAACTAAAGTCCAAGTGGACTCAATATAAAACCAGACACACTAAATCTGTTAGAAGAAAAAATGGGGAAGAGCCTTGAACTCATTGGTACAGAAGATAACTTCCTGAAGAGAACACCAACAGCACAGGTTCTAAGAGCAACAATCAATAAATGGAACCTCATGAAATTGAAAAGGAAATCATGAAATTTGCAGGTAAGTGGTGGGAACTGGAAAAGATCACCCTGAGTAAGGTATCCCAGAAGCAGAAAGACACAGAGGGTATATACTCACTCAGAAGTGGATATTAGACATATAATATAAGATATACCTACTAAAATCTGTACACTTAAAGAAATTAATAAACAAGGAGGACTCTGGCTAAATGCTCAAACCCCATACAGAAAAGCAAAGAGGATGGACATCAGAAGAAGGAGAAAACAGGGAACAGTACAGGAGCCTGCCACAGAGGGGCTCTGAAAGGTTCTACCCTACAGGGTATCAAAGCAGATGCTGAGACTTATGTGCAACCTTTGGGCAGAGTTCAGGGAATTTCATGAAAGGAGTGAGGAATAATAACACCTGGAGAGGAAAGAAGCCCCACAAGTAGACAACAGAATTAAAAAACTCTGGGCCCAGGGGTCTTTTCTGAGACTGATACTCCAACCAAGGACCATTGATGGAGATAAACTAGAACCCTTGCACAGATGTTACCCATGGCAGTTCAGTGTCCAAGTGGGTTCCATAGTAATGGGAACAGGGACTGTCTCTGACATGAAGTGATTGGCCTGCTCTTTGATCACCTCCCCCTGAGGGGGAACAACCTTACCAGGCCATAGAGGAAGACAGTGTAGCTACTCCTGATGAAACCTGATAGACTAGGGTCAGAAGGAAGGAGAGGAAGACCTCCTCTATAAGTGGACTTGGGGAGGGGCATGTGTGGAGAAGGGGAAGGGAGGCTGGTGTTGGGAGAGGTGGAGGGAGGGGTTTATGGGGGATAGATACAAAGTGAATAAAGTGTAATTAATAAAAATTAAAATAAAGAATGGAAAAAAGAAATGTATACTTACTAATATAATTATTTATATTATATAAAATTATAAAATAAAATTCCTTATTACAGTTATGGAAAATATATTGCTATCTTATCTTCTAATAAAAAAGCCTTATATACCATATTATACTTATTATTCTGAAAACATTCATGTTTCCTCTTTTTATTATTCTGTATAAGATAATCAGAATATATTTATTAATCTTATTTTTCTAACAATTTATATTTTATTCATCCTTCTTTTAATATGCTTTATTTTAAAATAATTTTGGAACAAAACATATTTGAAACTGAAAATAAGTAATTTAATGTTACATTTCCCAGCTTCTGCTTAGAATGACCATTCTAACTGTACATAACTTCATTAAGTTATGTAGCATTTGGATTTGATTAATTTGAGTGTGATTTTTGTACTTATTTCCAATTATTTTAATAATGAAAAAATAAAATAAGAAATTTGTATGTTCATAAAATAAATTTGTTTTACATTTTAATCCTATTACTTACTTCAAATAAAATATTTAAAAGTATAAAAATGGCAAACAATGTTTGTTGCCTTTTGACACCAGTGATAAATCCTTTTAATATATCGAAACAAAACATAGTACTATTAGTTTCTCATTAAATTTTTGCTTTATTATAATCTTGTTCAAGTAATATGTTTTCTTTCCTAAGAAATTTTTTCTTGTTTCTAAAATAAATATTAGCTTTGTCTGACTTACTGTTCTCATATATCATCGGCATTTATTTTATAGTATCTTCTTTAGGATTTTTCACATTCTCTATAGAGATACTGACTTTAAATTTCCTTTCAAGCAGTGGCATCTGTTAATTTTAGGTGTGTGATGTTGAGGATGACAACCAAACACAAGTTAGAAAAAATTAACTCTCTTTTAATTTTCTCCAATATTCTGTACAGGGGCTTGAGATTACAATCATTAGTTAACAGCACTGCATCCTCTTCCAGAAAATGCGGTTTTAATTCCCAGCAAAAACATGCCATTCACAAATATCTGAAATTTCAATTCCAGGGTATCAATTGCCCTCTTCTAATATCCATCAGCACCAAACACTCATAAGTTGCACACACATACACAAAGGCAACATTCTCATCTTCTGAAAATAAGAGTATATTTAAAAATAAAAAAGTCAATAAAAATTGATATTACCATCTTTTCAATAATATGAAAACTCACTAGTGATCCACATTTAACTTAAACAGACAACTTGTGCTAGAGTTATCATGACACTTCAGATTTTCTGTTTTCTTAGATCAATTTTATTCAGTATTTAAAAACTTTATCTATGTCATAAAATATATTGGCTTAATTTTATGATACTTTATATTATTTGCATATGTAGGATTTATAACATTTTTTAAATGTATGATGTTTTAAATAGTAATTTGTTATCATTTTCATTTTACTGTATATAAATTGCAAAAATAAAATTTAAAAATCAAAATTAATTATCTCCTATGAATTACTATATTTTATAATTTAAAGTTTTTCTGGAAGGCTTATATGCACTCTATCATTGAATTATCCATATTTGTAGTCTCAATAGTCCACTGGAAGTAGTCATTCTTTGGTTAAAATTCATTTTTATTGCATGCATATTATCTATTATTATAGAATAATTATCTATCATAATTATTCATTCATAATTGAGGTTATCTATATTTGCTTAAATCTAACAGTAAAAGAAGTTGTTGTTTATATGTTTTGATTTGTGTAGCCATCTGTTTTGTTGTGTTACAGGCTATGCCTTATTATAATTTTCATTATAAAATGTTATTTTTATGTAACTATTAAGTCAGTCAGCATGAAGTCTTTCATAATATATTTAGTTTTCCTTTTTAACTTTATATATTTCTTTGTGTATATTATTCCAGTTACCTAATTTCCTTATAAATTTCATAACTTTTTAAATAATTAAATTTATTTATTTTTATTAATTCAGTTTATTCACTTTGTATCACCCCATAAGCAGCTCCCTCCTCCCCTCCCGGTCCCATCTTCCCTCCCCCTTTTTCACACATGCCCCTCCCCAAGTCCACTGATACGGGAGGTCCTCCTCTCCTTTCTTCTGATCTTAGTCTAGCAGATCACATCAGGACTGGTTGCATTGTCATCTTCTGTGGCCTTGTAAGGCTGTTCTCCCCTCATGGGGAGTTGATCAAAGAACAGACCAATCAGATTATGTCAGAGGCAGTCCCTCTTCCAATTACTATGTAACCCACTTGGACACTAAGCTGCCATGGATTACATCTGTGCAGGGGTTCTAGGTTATCTCCATACCTGGTACTTGGTTGGAGTATGAGTCTCTGGGAAGACCCCTGTGTTCAAATTTTCTGGTTCTGTGGCTCTCCTTGTGGATTTCCTGTCCAATCCAGATCTTACTGTTTCCCACTTCTTACATAAGATTCCATACATGTTTCCCAACATTTGGCCATAAGTATCAGCATCTGCTTTGATAGTCTGCAGGGTAGAGCCTTTCAGAGGCCCTCTGTGGCAAGTTCCTAGCTTGTTTCCTGTTTTCTTCTTCTTCTGATGTCCATCCTCTTTGCCTTTCAGGATGGGACTGAGTATTTTAGTCAGGGTCCTCTCTCTTGTTTAGTTTCTTTAGATGTACAGGTTTTAGTAGGTTTATCCTATGTTATATGTCTATATGAATGAGTATATACCATGTATGTCTTTCTGTGTTTGGGACAGCTCACTAAGGATGATCCTTTCCAGGTCCCACCATTTACCTGTAAATTTCACGATTTCCTTATTTTTCATTGCAGAGTAATACTCCATTGTGTAGATGTACCACAATTTCTGCATCTATTCTTCAGTTGAGGGGAATCTAGCCTGTTTCCAGCTTCTGGCTATAACAAATGAAGCTGCTATAAACATGGTTGAGCAAATGTTCTGGTTGTGTACTTGAGCATCTTTTGGATATATACCTAGGAGTGGTATGGCTGGGTCTTGAGGAAGTGCTATTCCTAGTTCTCTGAGAAAGCACCAGATTGATTTCCAGAGTGGTTATATGAGTTTGCATTCCCACCAGCAGTGGAGGAGGGTTCCTCTTTCTCCACAACCTCTCCAGCATGTGTTGTCATTTGAGTTTTTGATCTTGGCCATTCTGATGGGTTTAAGGTGAAATCTCAGGGTAGTTTTGATTTGCATTTCCCTTAATGGCTAATGATGTTGAGCATTTCTTTAAGTGTTTCTCTGCCATTCGATATTCCTCTACAGAGAGTTCTCTGTTTAGCTCTGTTCCCCATTTTTTAATTGGATTACTTGTTTTGCTGCTTTTCAGCTTCCTTAGTTATTTATATATACTGGATATTAGCCCTCAGTCAGATAAAGGGTTGGTGAAGATTGTTTCCCAATCTGTAGGCATTCGTTTTGTTTTGATGACAGTGTCTTTTGATTTTCAGAAGCTTTTCAGCTTCATGAGGACCCATTTATTGATTTTTGCTCTTAGAGCTTGTGCTCTTGGTGATCTGTTCAGGAAGTTTTCTCCTGTGCCAATGAGTTCAAGGGTATTCCCTACTTTTTCTTCTAAGCAGTTTAGTGTGTCTGGTTTTATGTTGAGGTCCTTGATCAACTTGGACTTCAGTTTTGTGCAGGGTGATAAGTCTGTATCTATTTTCATTTTTCTACATGTAGACATCCATTTGGACCAGCACTATTTGTTGAATATGCTGTCTTTTCTCCGTTGTATTTTTTTGGCATCTATGTCAAAGATCAGGTGTCCATAAGTGTGTGGGTTTATTTCTGGGTCCCCTGTTTTGTTCCATTGATCCACCATTCTGTTTCTATGTCAGTACAATGCAGTTTTTACTATTTTTGCTGTATAGTACAGCTTGAGATCAGGGATGGAGATACCTCCAGAAGATCTTTTATTATAGAGGATTGTTTTAGCAATTCTGGATTTCTTGTTATTCCATGTGAAATTGAGAATTTTTTTTCAGGTCTGTAAAAAATTGTGTTGGTAATTTGATGGGAATTGCATTGAATCTGTAGATTGCTTTTGGTAAAATAGCCATTTTTATTATGTTAATCCTGCCAAGCCATGAGCATGGGAGATCTTTCCATCTTCTGATATTCTAATTCTTTCTTCAGAGACTTGAATTTTTTTTCATACAAGTCTTTGACTTGCTTGGTTAGGGTTACACCAAGATGCTTTATGTCATTTGTGGCTATTGTGAAGTGTGTTGTTTCCCTAATTTTGTTCTCAGCCCTTTTGTCTTTTGTATACAGGAGGGCTACTGTTTTTTTTTTTTGTTTTGTTTTGTTTTTTGTTTTTGTTTTTGTTTTTGTTTTTGAGTTAATTTTGTATCCGGCCACTTTGTTGAAGGTTTTTATCAGCTGTAGAAGTTCCAGGTAGCGTTTTTAGGGTCACTCACATATACTATCATATCATCTGCAAATATTGATAATTTGACTTTTTCCTTTCCAATTTGTATCCTCTTGATCTCCTTCAACTGTCTTATTGCTCTAGGAAGGACTTCCAGAACTATATATAGGATATATGGAGAGTGGGCAGCCTTGTCTTGTCCCTGATTTCAGTGGGATTGCTTTAAGTTTCTTTCCATTCGGTTTAATGTTGGCTATAGGCTTGCTGTATATCGCCTTTACTATGTTTAGATATGTGCCTTGTATCCCTGATCTCTCCAATACTATAAACATAAATGGATGTTGGATTTTGTCAGATGCTTTTTCAGCATCTAGGGAGATTATCATGTGTTTTTCTTTTTTTTTTTTCAGTTTGTTAATATGGTGGATCACATTGACGGATTTCCATATATGGAACCACCCCTGCATACCTGGGATGAAGCCTACTTGGTTTAAGTGGATGATATCTTTGATGTGTTCTTGTACTCAGTTTGCAAGTATTTTGTTGAATATTTTTGCATCAATGTTCATAAGGGATATTGGCCTGAAATTCTCTTTGTTTGTTGGGTCTTTGTGAGGTTTAGATACCAAGGTGACTGTGGCTTCATAAAATGAGTTTGGTAGTGTTCCTTCTGTTTCTAATTTGTGGAATAGTTTGAAGAGTATTGGTGTGCAGGAACCACCCAGCAGAGTGGAATGGTTCTTGAGTCGGGAGTGAGGATTAATTTTATTTAAATAAACACACAGCATACAGGAAACTTTTTTTTAAAGGTCCAGACTCGACAGTCACAGCAAAAGGCAGGCTGCTGCAGCAAGCAGTGCAAGCAGCAAATCTCAAGTCTCTGCCTCCTCCTCTGCCTCCAGCCCTCTGTTTCCTAACATTTAGATTTCCCACATTATACTTGCTTTTTGTGAAATCTTAGGTCTGGTTCAGGCTCCATGTCCTCCAAGCTCTCTCCTCCAGCTCTGCTCTCCTCATGCTTTCTTCTTGTGCTCTTCTCTCCTTGAGCTCCTCTTCCTTCTCCCACTGTTTCCTGTTTTCTGGCTCCTCCCATTGCACAACATTGTATCTAGTTGCTTAATTTGTGTCCTGTTTACACAAGAGTTGAGACAGGATGCTTGGAGCATCATCTTCAGCCTTCTTCTGCAGTAACTGTTGGCCTGTCTTTTTATTGTAGAGTTTCTAAGCTAGAGTAGAAACATCTCAGAACAATGGTTAATTTGCACAAGGAGCCTGAGGAAGAGGTGAGACCCTCACAAGCTATCCCACCTGTTGTCACAAACAAAAGGAGATGGACTTGCAAATTCTATCCTGCCTTTAGAGAAGGTCTGGTAAAAGCAGTCTCTCTGCTGAGATTTAAATATCAAAGCAGCTGCCATAGGCACCACTCCAGACATTGGTGTTAGCTCTTTGAAGGTCTGGTAGAATTCCGCACTGAAACCATCCGGTCCTGGGCTTTTTTTGGATGGGAGGCTTTCAATGACTGCTTCTATTTCCTGCGGGGAAATAGGACTATTTAATTGATTTACCTGGTCCTGATTCAGCTTTGGTAAGTGGAATCCATCAAGAAAATTGTCCATTTAATTTAGATTTTCAAATTTTGTGGCATATACACTTTTGAAGTAAGTCTTAATGATTGTTTGGATTTTCTTGTGTCTGTATTTATGTCCCCCTTTTCATTTCTGTTTTTGCTGATTTGGATGGTGTCTCTCTGCCTTTTAGTTACCTAAGGATTTTTTGCCTTTTAGTTGGCTAAGGATTTGTCTATCTTGTTGATTGTCTCAAAACCAGCTCTTAGTTTCATTGATTCTTTGAATTGTTTTATTTGTTTCTAATTTACTGATTTCATCCCTGAGTTTGATTATTTCCAGCCATCTACTCTTTTTTCATGTGTCTGCTTCTTCTTTTTCTAGGGTTTTTAAGTGAGCCATTAAGTTGCTTGAATGCACTGTCTTGAATTTCTTCTTGAAGGCACTTAGTGTTATGAACTTTCCTCTTAGCGCTGCCTTCATTGTGACCCACAAGTTTGGGTATGTCGTGTCTTCATTTTCATTGAGTTCTAGAAAGACTTTAATTTCTTTCTTTATTTCCTCCCTGACCCAGCTGTCATTTAGTAGCATCTTGTTCAATTTCCATGGGAGTATAGGCTTTTTTGCTAATTCTGTTGTTGTTGAGGTCCAGCTTTATTCCATAGTGATCAGACAGGATACAAGGAATTATTTCAATTTTCTTTTATCTGTTGAGTCTTGCTTTGTCACCAACTATGTGGTCTATTTTGGAGAAGGTTCCATGAGGTGCTGAGAAGAAGATAAATTCTTTTGTGTTTGGGTGTAAGGTTCTGTCAATGTCTGTTAGGTACATTTGATTCATGACCTCTCTCAGAGACATTGTTTCTTTGTTTAATTTCTTTTTGTTGACCAGTCCTTTGTTGAGAGTGGGGTGTTGAAGTCTACCCCTATTAATGTGTGGGGATCTCTATGTGGTAACAGCAGGCTATCTGGTGGGCAGTGGGTCCCTGGGTTGGGCAGGTTTTGGGGACCTATTCCAGGGATACACTGGGTGGCCTAAGTCCATCACCTTTGCTTAGTTCCCTGTGATGATTTCTCCAGACAGTGACTCCCAGTCTCTGTTGCCCTGGGGCACACAGCTGGAGAGCTGGCATGCAACAGTTGTCTGTGCCTGTGGCTAGAGCCCAGTTCAGTGATAGTGGCTTGTACCCACTGGTCTGCAAGACTTTTTCCAGGGAAAGACTGGGTGACCCAAGTAAGTACCATTTCCTTCCTTCCCTTGTGGAGTTCTCTTGTGACAGGGACTCCCAGTCTCTGGTGATTTTTGTGCCCACTCATCAGCCTGGGAAGGTGATCAGGACAAGCAGACATGTGGCTCTGGTCTGGGGATCTAGTGCTTGCATGACCCAGGATCTCTTCCAGGTTCTGCCAGGGTGAACTAAGAGTGGACCAGACTAATTCCGATGCTGTGTGGGTTTCCTCTCACCTGGGAATCACGATTGGTGTTGTTTTAGGACCCAGAGTTCATGCTCTTAGTCACTGTACGAGAAATATTGTCCTGTTCCTCAGAGGCAGTGTTCTCCTGGTGCTGCCATCTTGCGTCCTCTAATTATTATTTTTTTTTTCATTTGTTTATTTTTATTTTTTATTGTTTGTTATTATGATTTACATTTTATCAATTCTGCATCCCACTCACCCATTCCCTCCCAATCTCACCCTCCCTTCCTCAGCTTCTCCCTGCCCCTTTCCAAGTCCATGGATTGGGGAGGATCTCCTCCCCTTTCGTCTGGCCTTGTTTTAACAGGTATCTTCAGGACTGGCAGGAAGTCCTCCTCTGTGGCCTAGCAGAACTGCTCCTCCCTTGGGGAGTGGCTAGTCAAAGAGCCTGCCATTGAGTTCCTGTCAGAGATAGTCCCTGTTCCCCCTACTACGGGAAACCAATTGCTTACTGAGCTACCACGAGCTTCTCCGAGTAAAGGTTCAAGGTTATATCCATATATGGTCCTTGGTTGGAGAAACAGTTTCAGGAAAAAAACCCTGTGCCCAGATATATTTGGTCCTTGTGGGACACCTATCCTTTCCCTGTCATACTAACTCCCCTTCTTCCAAAGGTTTCGTTATGAGTCTTGTTATCTGTTTTGAAACGCTGCTTGGTAGGATCTTTCAGATGCCTTCTGCGGTAGACTACTGTCATATGTCCAATGCACATCTCATTTGTCATTCTAATCGTGGCTGCTTTCTTGTTTATCTCCTGTAGGTGTATAGACTTCATTATGTTTATCATACCTTGTAGGTCTATATAAGTGAGTATATAGCATGTTTGTCTTTCTCCTTCTGGGATACTTCACTCAGAATGATCTTTCCTAGATCCCACCATTTGCCTGCAAATTTCATGATTTCCTCCTTTTTGATTGCTGAGTAGTATTCCATTGTGTAAAAATACCACAATTTCTGTATCCATTCCTCCCATGATGGACATCTGGGTTGTTTCCAGATTATTCTGGCTAATACAAATAAAGCTGCTACAAACATGGTTGAGCAAATGTCCTTGTTGTGTACTTGAGCAAATTTTGGGTATATACCTAGCAGTGGTATAGCTGGGTCTTGAGGAAGTGTTATTCCTAATTGTCTGAGTAAGCATCCAGATTGACTTCCAAAGTGGTTGTACCAGTTTACATTCCCACCAGCAGTGGAGGAGGGTTCCCCTTTCTCTACAACCTCTCCAGCATGTGTTGTCACTAGAGTTTTTCATCTTGGACATTCTGATGGGTGTACGGTGAAATCTCAGGGTCATTTTGATTTGCATTTCCCTAATGGCTAATGATGTTGAGCATTTCTTTAAGTGTTTCTCTGCCATTCCATATTCCTCTACAGAGAGTTCTCTGTTTAACTCTGTTCTCCATTTTTTAATTGGATTACTTGGTTTGTTGCTTTTCAACTTCTTTAGTTCTTTATATATACTGGATATTAGCCCTCTGTCAGATAAAGGGTTGTTGAAAATTCTTTCCTAATCTGTACACAGTCGTTTTCTTTTGATGATGGTGTCCTTTGCTTTACAGAAGCTTTTCAGCTTCATGAGGTCCCATTTATTGATTGTTGCTCTTAGAACCTGTGCTGTTGGTGTTCTGTTCAGGAAGTTGTCTCCTGTGCCAATGAGTTCTAGACTGTTCCCCACTTTTTCTTCTAACAGATTTAGAGTATCTGGTTTTATGCTGAGATCTTTGATCCACTTAGACTTTAGTTTTGTGCAGGGTGATAAATATGGATCTATTTTCATTTCTCTGCATATAGACATCCAGTTGGACCAGCACCATTTGTTGAAGATGCTGTCTTTTTTCCATTGAATGGATTTGGCTGCTTTGTCAAAAATCAAGTATTCATAGGTGTGTGGGTTTATTTCTACATCTTCTATTTGGTTCCATTGATTGTCCTTTCTGTTTCTATGCCAATACCATGCAGTTTTTATTATTATTGCTCTGTAGTACAGCTTGAGATCGGGGATGGAGATATCTCCAGATGATCTGATGTTATACTGGATCGTTTTGGAGATTCTGGGTTTTTTGTTTCTCCATATGAAGCTGAGAATCTTTTTTTCAAGGTCTGTAAAGAATGGAGTTGGTATTTTGATGGGAATTGCATTGAATCTGTAGATTGCTTTTGGCAGGATGGCCATTTTCACAATGTTAATCCTACCAATCCATGAGCAGGGGAGATCTTTCCATCTTCTGATATCCTCTTCAATTTCTTTCTTCAGAGACTTGAAGTTTTTCTCAAACAGGTCTTTCACTTGCTTGTTTAATGTCACCCCAAGGTATTTTATGTGGTTAGTGGCTCTAATGAAGGGATTTGTTTCCCTTATTTCTTTCTAGGCCCCTTTGTCTTTGGTATATAGGAGAGCTTCTGATTTTTTTGAGTTGATTTTGTATCGTGCCATTTTGCTGCAGCTGTTTATCAGCTGGAGTTCTCTGGTTGAATTTTTGGGGTTGCTCATATATAGTATCATTCATCTGCGAATAGTGACACTTTGACCTCTTCCTTTCTGATTTGTATCCCCTTGATCTCCTTTAGTTGTCTTATTGCTCTGGCTAGGACTTCAAGTACTATGTTGAAGAGATATGGGGACAATGGGCAGCCTTGTCTTGTCCCTGATTTCAGTGGGATTGATTTAAGTTTCTCTCCATTGAGTTTAATGTTAGCTATAGGCTTGCTGTATATTCAGTTGCCTTTACTATCTTTAGGTATGTGCCTTGTATCCCTGATCTCTCTAAGACTTTAAACATGAATGGGTGTTGGACATTGTGAAATGCTTTTTAGGCATCTAAAGAGATGATCATGTGGTTTTTCTCCTTCAGTTTGTTTATGTGGTGGATTACATTGATGGATTTCCATATATTGAACCACCCTTGCATGCCTGGGATGAAGCCTACTTGGTCATGATGGATGATATCTTTGATGTGTTCTTGGATTCAGTTTGTGAGTATTTTACTGAGTATCTTTGCATCAATGTTCATTAGAGAGATAGGTCTGAAGTTCTCTTTTTTTGTTGGGTCTTTTTGTGGTTTAGGTATTAAGATGACTGTATCTTCATAGAATGAATTTGGTAATGTTCCTTCTGTTTCTATTTTGTGGAATAGTTTGGAGAGAATTGGAGTTAGCACATCTTTGAAGGTCTGGCAGAATTCTGCACTGATTCCATCTGGCCCAGGACTTTTTTTGGAAGGGAGACTGCTGATGACTGTTTCCATTTCCTTGGGGGAAATAGGACTATTGAATCTTTCTACCTGATCTTGACTTAATTTTGATACATGGAATCTATCACGAAAATTGTCCATTTCTTTTAGATTTTCAAATTTTGTGGCATATAGTCTTTTGTAGTACGACCTAATGATTGTTTGGATTTCCTCAGTGTGTGTAGTTATGTCTCCCTTTTCATTTCTGATTTTGCTGATTTGAATAGTTTCTCTCTGCCTTTTGGTTAGTTTGGCTTAAGGTTTGTCTATCTTGTTGATTTTTTTCAAAGAACCAGCTCTTGGTTTCATTGATTCTTTGAATAGTTTTATTTGTTTCTAGTTGATTGATTTCTGCCCTGAATTTGATTATTTCCAGCAGTCTGCTCCTCTTGGGTGCATTTGCTTCTTTTTCTCTCAGGCTTTCAGTTGGGCCATTAAGTTGCTTGTATGAGGTGTCACAAATTTTTTTCTTGAAGGCATTTTGTGCTATGAATTTTCCTCTGAGCACTGCTTTCATTGTGTCCCATAAATTAGGGTTTGTTGTACCTTCATTTTCATTTAATTCTAGGAAGTCTTTAATTTCTTTCTTTATTTCTTCCTTTACCCAGCTATCATTGAGCAGCAAGTTGTTCAACCTCCATGTGCTTATTATTTTTTTCTAATTCCATTGTTGTTGATGTCCAGCTTTATTCCATGGTGGTCAGATAGAATACAGGGGATTATTTCAATCTTCTTGTATCTGTTGAGGCTTGCTTTGTGACCAACTATATGGTCTATTTTGGAGAAGGTTCCATGAGGTGCTGAAAATAAGTTATACTCTTTTACGTTTGGGTGAAAAGTTCTGTACACATCTATTAGGTCTATTTGATTTAGGACCTCTGTAAGTGCCTTTATTTCCTTATTTGGTTTCTGTCTAGATGATCTGTCCGTTGGTGAAAGTGGAGTGTTGAAGTCTCCCACTATCAAGGTGTTGGGATTGATGTGTGATTTAAGTTTTAGTAATGTTTCGTTTATGAAAGTAGGCACTCTTGTATTTGGGGCATAGATGTTCGGAATTGTGATGTCGTCTTGTTGGATTTTCGTTGAGAATGTAGTGTCTCATCATCTTTTTTGATTAATTTTGGTTGAAAGTCTATTGTATTAGATATTAGGATAGCTACCCAGGCTTGTTTTCTGGGTCCAATTTGCTTTTAAAGACATTTTTCCAGCCTTTTACTCTGAGGTAGTTTTTATCTTTGTTGCAGAATTGTGTTTCTTGGATGCAGCAGAATGTTGGATCCTGTTTGCGCACCCCTTCTGTTAGTCTGTGTCTTTTTATTGTCGAGTTAAGTCCACTGATGTTGATGGATAATATTGACCAATAAATGTTAGTTTCTTTTGTATTGGAGTCAGTGAGCTTACTGTGTTTCATTGCTTCTTTTCTTTTCAATTTTGTTGGGATATTATCTATATGCCATGTTTTCTTGGGTGAAGTTGTTTTCATTGGATTGGAGTTTTCCTTCTAGCATCTTCTGTAGGGCTGGTTTGCTGTGTAAATATTGCATCAATTTAGTTTTGTCATGGAATATTTTGTTTTTCCATCTATGTTGATTGAAAGCTTTGCAGGGTATAATAGTCTTGGTTGGCATTTGTGATCTTTTAGAGTCTCCATGACACTGCTCAGGCCCTTCTAGCTTTCATAGTTTCTGATGAGAAGTCCGGTGTGATTCTGATAGGTCTACCTTCATATGTTACTTGGCCTTTTTCCCTTGCTGCTTTTAATATCTTTTCTTTGTTCTGTAGATTTAGTGTTTTGACTATGATGTGGCATGATGTGTTTCTTTTCTGGTCTAGTCTATTTGGTGTTCTGTAGGCCTCTTGTATATTTATGGACATCTCTTTCTTTAAGTTGGGAAAATTTTCTTCTATGATTTTCTTGAAAATGTTTACTGGACCTTGGAGCCTGGAGTCTTGTTTTTCATCAATTCCTATTATTCTTAGATTTCATCTTTTCATGGCATCCTTGATTACTTTTTTCTTTTTTTTGTTTTATTTTTTATTTTTTATTTTTTTTATCAGTTACATTTTATTAACTCTGTATCCAAGCCGTGTCCCGATCCCTCATTCCCTCCCAGTCCCTCCCTCCCTCCCTCATCTCCACCGTGCCCCTTTCCAAGTCCACTGATAGGGGGGACGTCCTCCCCATTCATCTGATCCTGTTTTATCAGGTATCTTCAGGAATGCCTGCAAAGCCCTCCTCTGTGGCCTAACAGGACTGCTCCTCCCTTCGGGGGTGGGGAGACCAAAGAGCCAGTCATTGAGTTCCTGTTAGAAATAGTCCCTGTTCCAGTTTTCAAAGCAAAGACTCATGACCAAACCTTTGGCAGAGTACAGGGAATCATAAGAAAGAAGGGGAGTTAATCTGATGGGGAAAGGATAGGAGCTCCACAAGGACCAAATATATCTGGGCACAGGATCTTTTCTGAGACTGACATTCAACCAAGGACCATGTATGGATATAACCTAGAACCTCCACTCAGATGTAGCCTGTGGTAGCTCAGTAACCAATTGGTCTCCTTGATTACTTTTAAGGAAGAATCTTTTTGATTTTGAAATATTCACTTTATTTTATCTTTGAGAATATCATACTTGTGTGCAGTGAATATTTAATTAATTTTTAATATTTTATATTAATTCCAGTTTATTCACTTTGTATCCCAATTGTATCCCTCTCCCTCATTCTCTCCCAATCCCAACCTCCCTCATCTCCTCCCATCTTGCTCTCCAAGTCCATTGAGAGGAGAGGTTCTCCTCTCCCTCCTTTTGACCCTAGCCTATCAGGTCTCATCAGGACTGGCTGCTTTGTCTTCCTCTGTGGTCTGGTAAGGCTCCTCTCCCATAAGGGGGAGGTGATCAAAGAGCCAGCCCCTGAGTTCATGTCAGAGACAGTCCCTGTTCCCATTACTAGGAAACCCACTTGCAGATTGAGCTGTCACAGGCTACATCTGTGCAGAGGTTCTAGGTTATATCCATTCATGGTCCTTTGTTGGAATATCTGTCTCAGAAAAGACACCTGGGCCCAGATTTTTGGTTATATGGCTCTCCTTGTAGAGCTCCTGTCCCCTCCATGTATTTTTATTTTCCCCTTCTTTCATAAGATTCCCTGCACTCTGCTCAAAGTTTGGCTATGAGTCTCAGCATTTGCTTTGACACCCTGCTAGGTAGAGTCTTTCAGAGGCCCTCTGTGGTAAGCTCCTATCCTGTTCCCTGTTTTATCTCTCTTCTGATGTCCAACTGTTTGACTTTCTGAGTGAAGATAAGCTAAGCAAGAATGAGGACCCTGGGTAAGATTATCAGTCCTCACTCAGAAAGGCAAATGAGTGTGCAGTGTATTTTAATTGTATTTACCACATCCAACATCCTCTACCTTCTCTTAGAACATCCTTTTCTAACTCTTTACAATTCATATTCTTTCTCTCTTTTAACTATGTAAGCTACTGAATCCAGGTAGAGATGCCAATACATGAACTGGTTTAGGGCTGTCCACTGGTACTACAGGAGGTCACACCCATGAAGATAATACTTTTTCTTACAGCAGTCATCAACTGCCAATATTTCTCAACTAGAGAATAATAGGAAAGCTTCTGTCCTTCATTAATCCTACAGTATTGACTGGCATGCTCTTGTACTATCAACCAAAGCTGCTGTGAATTGATTTATTTAAGGGTCATATAATCTTGAGAAGACACTATTTTACAGCATTAACCATTTAAATTTTTTTAATTAATTTTTTTCTTTATTACAATTTATTCACTTTGTTTTTCATTATGAATCAATTTCTTTATTTGATACTAAAACTATCATGCAAAATTTTCAGATAACATTTTCAGATTTTAAATCATCTAGTTCTTATTTAAGGGTCATATAATCTTGAGAAGACACTATTTTACAGCAGTAACCATTTAAATTTTTTTAATTTATTTTTTTCTTTATTACAATTTATTCACTTTGTTTTTCATTATGAATCAATTTCTCTATTTGATATTAAAACTATCATGCAAAATTTTCAGATAACATTTTCAGATTTTAAATCATCTAGTTCTTGGTAAAGGTTGAATTACTACCCCGTCTTAAAAGAAACTAATTCACTCTCCAGAATTTTTAGTCACAACAAACTTGACTTATATCACAGTAGAAGTTCTTTCCTTCTAGAACATTCTTCCACACAACAATTTTCCTGGTTGGCTCTTCAGAGAAAGCTTTTATTTTACAAATTTAAATAATCAAAATAAACTGTGTAATTACAATGTTTGGTGTGTGTGTGTGTGTGTGTGTGTGTGTGTAATTTGCTGAAACTTAAGCAACTTTTTGTTGGCTGCACTATTGAAGAAAGTAACATACTTCCCTCCAGCAACTATTTGCTGGAAATACTCCCCCTAAAGTCCTTCCTCCACATATGATGTGATATTGATGGGCTTGGTAATATTCATATATTGCATATAATCACAAGTGTAGTGACTGCAAGAGTATAATAGTCAGCACATACCTTTGCCCTGCCCATCTCCACATATTTTGGCACTCAAATTTCTTTTCCCGCTTCTGTGAAGTTCCTGGAGCCATCAAGAAGATAACATAATGTATTATTTAGGACTGGGAATTTCATTGTCATTTTTTTTTCAGCACATTGGGCAGGTTTGAGTTTCACATTAACCATTACTTGCTGTAAGAAGCTCCTCTGTTAGCTTATTAAATTTGGGCACAGCACAAATCTAAGGGGAAGGCAGTTTGACAACATGTCCACAATGATCTACCAGGAAAGATATGTATTAATCTTGGTAGTAATGTTGTATTAATTATTAGTAATGTATTAATGTTGATTGTTTTGTATTAATGTTGATTGTTTTGTGGGTAATCAACCACTTTCTGATTTGATTTAAGGCATTCTCCACAAAAGAGAACTTATGTCTGTTTCTGTAACCTGGACAACAGTCTGTGTCTGAGAAGGTATTAGGCTCCAGAGGGAAATTTATTCACTTTGTATCCCAGATGTAGCTCCCTTCCTTGTTCCCTCCCAAACCTGCCCTCACTCCCTCTTCTCCTCCCATGCCCATTTCCCAGTCCACTGAAAGGGGAGGTTCTCCCCTTCCATCTGACACTAGCCTACCAGGTCTCATTAGAACTGGCTGCATGTCTTCCTTGGTGGCGTGGTAAGCCTGTGCCTCCCCAGGGGGAGGTGATCAAAGAGCCAGCCCTTGAGTTCCTGTCAGAGACAGTCCCTGTTCCCATTACTAGGAAACCCTCTTGGACACTGAGCTGTCATGGACTACATCTGTGCATGGGTTCTAGATTATCTCCATAAATGGTCCATGGTTGGAGTGTCAGTCTCAGAAAAGACCCCTGGGCCCAGATTTCTAGGTTCTGTTGCTGTCCTGGTGGAGCTCCTGTCCCCCCCCAGGTATCTCTATCTCCTCCTCCTTTCATAAGATTCCCTGCATTCTGCCCAAAGTTTGGCTATGAGTCTCAGCATCTGCTTTGATACCCTGCTAGGTAGTTTTTCAGAGGCTCTCTGTGGTAAGCTCCTGTGCTGTATCTTTTTTCTCCCTCTTCCAATGTCCATTTTTAATTTGTATTATTGTCTAATTCATATTTTCTGTAAGTTTCACAAAATTAGCAAAAGGTCAAAAGTTGATACTATGAGTTTCTTTATTGTACAATTATGTTGTATTTGCTGACTGATGGAATTTTGTTCTTATACCTTTAACTTTCATCCTTCTAATTACATTAGACACTTAATATGTTCACCAATAAAACAAAATATATGACTGTTTAGTTAAGAGTGTCAGGCTGATGCAACAAGCCTGTATAGTCCATTCATTTGAGGATTATGGTGGCTGGTATTTTGGGTTACAATGTCTTAGGATTTTTCATTTCCAAGGACAAATCTTCCAGAGAAGCTAAGTAGTGTTTAATACAATATTCTAATTTTCAATTCCCTTAAACTGAGTAATTGAAAAAAAAATACTTGTTGATTTTTTTTCTCTGCTTATTCTGTCAGGTATTCAATGAATTGTTTTAAAATATCCAACATTTTTTGAGGTCATTATAATTTTATTTGTGTATGATTGTATTTACAATATAATTCTTTTAAATTAAGTTTTTATGTTTTAATATTAATTACAGTTTATTCATTTTGTATCCCAGCTGTAACTTTCTTCATCATTCCCTTCCATCCTACCTTCCTTCCCTCATCTCCTCCCATGCCCGTCTCCAAGTCCACCGATAGCCCTTCCATCTGACCCTACCTTATGAAGTCTTATCAGGACTGGTTTCATTGTCCTCCTATGAGGCCTGGCTAGGCTGCTCACCCCTCTAGGGGGGAGATCAAAGAATCCACCACTGAGTTTATGTTAGAGACAGTCCCCTTACTAGAGACTGTTCCCCTTACTAGGGATCTCACTTGGATACTGAGCTGTCATTTTTATCCTTGTTCTAGCCATTTTTTTTCTTACTATAATACAAATAAAACAAAACAAAACATGAATTTTGTATTAATTGAAATTTAATACAAAAAGGTAATTTTGACTAACACTTTTATAGGATCTGATCTAACCTGCTTTTATGTAAGGGTGAGAATGTGTGTGTCAAAATGTAAGCATTGACTTCATTGCTAGGAAGCAATAAACTAAAGAAAGTGAATAATTCCTTATACCTACTCTCCTAAGGCCCTGTTTTTCAAACATTTCACTATTTTCCATCCTGAAAAAAAATCATTTAAAATATATGCGTTTACTAGATATTTAAGATCCAAATTATAGCAATCCTCCATTTAATGTTCAGTTCATTCTTTCTCTAAGCATATTGATTCAAATAAATATAGAATATTTTTTGAATCAATTCTATATAAATTATAGAATATATTAATATTCTATATTAAATATAGAATTATTATTATGTACTTATTGAATAATGTTGTGAGATAAAATTTTTCCTGGGGGATGCAATACAGGTCTACTTACTTCAGATAATGAGTGTAGAGTAATTGGTCTGAGTCTTGTTCTGGGTGAAATTACCTCACTAAGACCCACCAATCCCTGAGCATGATAACCGACTAGTACCTGAGGAAGAAAACCCAGCAATCCCTGGGCTCACTCCAAACTACTGAACTGAAATCTTACTAGTCCCTATCATCTACCCCGGAAAACTTCTCCCTACAAAACCCTGTTTAAGTCAGTCTCCTACCCAGTTCCCTGCTGCTTTTCGTTATAGCAGATGCTATCTTCTGTCTTTCCCAATAAATCTCTTGTGCAAGGTTTGTTTTGTAGTGTGATTTGTGGTTTTCCTTGGCTCCTGGTAAATACCTTTACATTCAGAGCTGTAATACATGAATTGAGGAAACCTTTCCCCTGAGAGCTTCAGGGACTCCAGTGGGTAAACTTTTCCCCTCAGTGTTATGAAACAGGAAGGCTCTGACAGACCAAAGTATAGATAGCACCAAAAGCCAACTTGGTGATTCAATGAGTTTTATTGTGGTTACTTACATAAGACACAGAAAGTTTCATCAGAAAAGCCTACCCCACCATAGGTGACAGTTCACAAAGCTGGGAACTCAGAACATTCAGCCTGAAAGCACCTCAACTGGTATTAGAGTGTCCATTTCAGGTGCCTCGTTGCTATAACTCTCTTCTAGGCAGATGGGCTGGTTTAAGTTCTTCCACACAATTGATTTAGTCTTAGAGTTTCATTGCAGCTTTGCTTGATTGTGAGTATTCTTTGAAGCTCAACTTTGTTGGTCTGAGAGAGAGACTCTCAGTTTTTATTGTTTGCTCTGGCAGAGAGGGAATCTAGTGAATCTGGTTAGTTTCAGAAACTTCCTGAAACCATTTTTAACTGTTTACCTTATAGCTTATGTTTCTTTCCAGCAGAATAGAGTATTTCAGTCTCAGAAACTGTTATACAACAAATGAATAGTTAAATATATATATCAACAACATTTGTATGAGGTGGTGCTGGGTATTAAAAACCTCACCCTAACATCCTAAGCATGAAATCTACCAATGACTTATACCCCGACCTTCTAAAAAAAAGCATGTTTAATCATTAATATCAATGTTTTAAAATTATTTTTTATTATTTTTACTTATGTGTCTGTGTGTGGGTATGTGCATGTGAGTAAAACAACCCCAAGGAGTTCAGAAGAAAACATCAAATTCTCCCTCTGAAGCTGGAGATATAAGCAATTGTGAGCCACCTGATTTAGGGCTGGAAATGAAACACAAGTGCTATGGAAGAGCAATAAATATCTCTAAGCCACAGACCCATCTCTTCATCTCTAATAATAATTATTATCATTTTTTTTCTGAGAACTGAGATCAAATGGTTTCATTCGAATAGAAAATGGAATTCTAATACATTCAGTTATATATATTCTATTGAGCTGGGTTATGACTAAATAATGCTAAATTTACATAAAGCCAGTAAAGATAGTCTGATTTTTAGTAAGCTAGAGATTAATATTAGCAACATCAACACATTGAGTAATGTGTTTTTTTCATACTTATGTAACCAAAAGTGATCTCAGTTTACTTACATATACAGTCTTATCTATGAAACAATAATCATTTCTTACCAGCTTAATTCCTAATTTTTAAATATATTACTCTATTAATATTATAAAAATTCGAATTAGAACTTGTACTTCATGTGGCTACTTGGATAGTTAATTGTTTAGTTTAGCATTATAAACTGGGGACTTTCACTGAAAAGAGAAATTTCAGATATTATATTCTGCTATCAGAATTTACTATCTGGTTAAGTTTACATTGTTGGTAGATTTTCCAAAAAGAGCATTCAGTAGGCTACAGTTAACATCAGACAGGTCAGTACAATTATGGTCCAGACCCCAGGCATTAAGTATTAGTTTGTCTAGCTTTCTTATTGGACACATCTGTTTTCACTGATAGATAGCATGCCTCTGGTATGACAGTCTACACTGAGGTTCCTATAGTTCATATGTATAGTGATCCATAATTTTAAAAAGGATTAAATCTCTTCTGAATTCATTTTTCTTATTCTTGCAAAAAAATGTGATATTTTGAAATGTAGTACCCTAGGGTGATGAAGTTATGCTAAATTTTAAGGTTATCATTTGGACTTTGGGCTAAAAGTAGATGTAAATTATAAGATCAGCATAATCACATATATGTAGACATGGTGTTCAATATAAATGTAAATTGAGCTACAAAGAAATTATAATCTTCTAGTAGCGATATTTCAAAAGTGTAATTAACTTTAATAATATATCTTATTTAACTTAATCTATTAAAATTGTATTTCAGCATATAATTAATGTAACAAAATTAAGAAAATATCTGTCTCCTCTTTTTCCTTATATTAGCCTTCAAAATTTAGTGTGTGGTTTGCATGCACATTGCCTGTCCCCTCTGGCCACGTTTGATGTTCTCAGGCTTCACATGTGATGCTACATCAGTAACACAGATTTATAGAGTATGAATCTGTTTATTCACAAGTAGACAAGAAATTTCTCTTCTTTAAGATTGTTTGGACAGAAATATAGTAGAGTTTTCCTTCATTGTATTTTAAATTTGCTCTAGAAATTGGATCAAAATGATCCAGTTTGTCAAGAATTATTATTGAAGAAAATATCACGTGCCATCTAAGTACATACTGTCATTAAGTTACCAATGGTGCAGTAACAACAGTTTTAAGTTTTCACTAAAGTCTATTCTGTTCTTTCAAAATAGTAGTTTAAGTTAGATGCTTACTGTATATCTGTACCTCTTTGTTTTTATTATTCTTGTTATATAATGATATTTATTAACCAGCAGCTCTAAGATTCAAATCTATACAGCTGTCTTACAAATCACAATGATGTAGTTATTAAATTATAATAAGAGACAGAGAAAAAGGATCAACCATTTCTTTTCCCATTAGATCTGTTTTTTAACATGGGACCATCTACCAAACCAGCTGTAAATTAATGTGTTTCTGTAGAATGGAAATGGTGTTGTCTTTGCTGATGTCTAAGTAAACATTACATCTCCTAAAAAAATTATTCTCATCTAGCCAGAATTTTAATACTTCCATCATAATGAATGAAATATATAACAATGCAGCATATCTCCTAATTTTTACATAGAGTACAAAATAAAAATTTAATATTTTTCCTACTTTATTTAATTGTACTGAAATAATTTTTTCCTATCACTGTTAAAATCTCTGTAACAGTGTTCCCTGTGCCATTTAACATCATACCTATCCATTTCTTAGACCACTTAAATACTAGTTAACACTATTATATTTATGTTTGTTTTCAATTCCACCAAGTTTATCAAATGAAAATATTAACATCATCTTTATTGAGTATTAGAACAATGTACTAGTAAGTAGTGCTCTTGAATTCTTTAAATCCTTTAAAATAGTTAAATTAAATTAAATCCTTTAAATTAGTTGAGAGCGGTGTGTTTTACCAACAAACACATTAATATAATTAGAAAGAGTTATATATTTCTTAAGTCAACAAGAACTCATGGGAAGTAGGAGAAAACAAGAAACAGGACAGAAGCCTACTACAGAGGGCCTTTGAAAGACTCAACCTAGCAGCTTATCAAAGCAGATGCTGAGACTCATAACCAAACATTCAGTAGAGTGCAAGGAATCATATGATTAAAGAGGGAGTTAGTATGACTGGGAGAGGACAGGAGCTCCACAAGGACAAAATATATCAGGGCACGGGGGTCCTCTATGAGACTGTCTCTTCAACCAAGGTCCATGTACGGATATAACCTAGAACCCTGCTCGGCTGTAGCCCATGGTAGCTCAGTATCCAAGTGGGTTTCTCTAGTAAGGGGAACAGGAACTATTTCTGAGATGAACCTAATGATTGGCTCCTTCCCCCCACCCCCGAGGGAGGAACAACCTTGCTAGGCCACAGAGGAGGACACTACAGCCAGTCCTGAAGATACCTGATAAGCTAGGGTCAGATGAAAGGGGGGGAGGACCTCTCTTAGCAGTGGACTTGGAAAGAGACAGGGAGGAGATGAGGGAGAGAAGGTGGGATTAGGAGGGAATGAGGGAGGTGGCTACGGCTGGGATACAAAGTAAATAACATGTGATTAATAGTAAAAAAATTAAACAAACAAACAAACAAAAACACTCAAGAAAAAGAAAAAAAAAATAGGTGTATGCTTTCTTCTACCACTATCTCCAACGTGTCTTCTGTTAGTTTCTTTTGTGGACTAAATTTTGTCCACACAAAATTTCTACAATAATACAGAAGAAATGAAGGTGATTTGAAGTCATTTGAGTAGGTCCTAATCCAATATGGTCATTGTCTTTATCAGAAGCTGATATTATGACACAAAAAAAGCATATGAGGAAGACAATGCAAAGATAAAGAGTGAACTATCCACATGACAAATATAACAGAGAATGCAACCAACTCACCTCTACCAAGATCTAGATCTTGGTTCCAGCCTTCAGTATAGTGAGATAATAAATTCCTTTTGTCTAAAGCAAACAGTCTGCAGAATGCAATAAGGTAACACTACAAAAGTGCAATCTCTACTGAGCTTACATATGTCTGAGGGAATCACGTAGAACATATACATTTTAATATAAGCAAAAATTTAATTTCTCTTTCAATTTAAGGCAATCTTTTAACAAGAGAAAAGATATATGTGTACAGAATTACTAAACTGTACAAAAGTTACCATATTATTAGCATCTTACATGAATATATATTTGAAAGCACTGATGCAATATTACAGTATAAATTAATGAATATCTTTAATATATCTAAATTTTCACTCTAACTTCTAAATGTGTGTTTAATATGCTATGGATATTTATCTGTTTCCTGAGGACCCACTTAAAGTCTACGGAAATAGGAAATACTGAGTATTAATATCTGAGGTTTTGTTTTATTTTTCAAATCTGGTGATTCATATACAAAGCAGCAAAAACAATAGCACTGACCTACAAATTCCCAATTACAGTGTATTGAGACAAGGTCTTTCTATGTATCTCTAGCTGGTCTTGAACTTACTGTGTAGCCTAGTCTTGTCTTCAACTCATGATTCTATTTCTTCTTTCTTTATGGCTGCACAGAACTGGACCCACCCCTTTTCCAGATGTCAGAGGAGAGCTGGCCCTGGGGCCATTAGAGCAGGCAGGCTGACTACACCCTTAGCCAGCTGCAGTACTCAGGAGGGACTGCAACACTCATCATAAAGTTGTCTTAGATGAGGTTTCTATTGCTGTGATAAAATACCACAACTAAAAGAAGCTTGCTTAGCAAAAGGTTTATTTATTTATTTTTATTTGTTTATTATTATTACTTATAATTTATTTACTTTGTATCTCAGAAGATCCCTCACTAACATCCTTCTGGTCCCACCATCTCTCCTTCTTCCCTGCCTATCCACCTCCCTTAGTCAACTTATACTGGAACTCCTTCTCCCCTACTATCTGACCCTAGCCTACCAGGTCTCATCAGGACTTCCTGGATCCTCTTCCTCTGTGGCCTAGTAAAGCCACCCCATGAGAAGGAGGTGATCAAAAAGAACAAAAGAACGCAACCAACAGATGTAGCCCAGGGCAGTTCAGAGTCCAATTGGGCTACATAGTAATGGGAAGAGGGACTGCCTCTGACATAATCTGATTGGCCTGCTCTTTGATCACCTCCCCCTGTGGGGGGGGGGAGCAGCTTTACCAGGCCATAGTAGAGGACAGTGCAGCCACTTTTGATGTGAACTGATGGACTAAGATCAGAAAGGAGAGGAGAACCTCCCCTATGAGTGGACTTGGGGAGTGGCATGCATGCAGAGGGAGGAGGGAGGGTGGGATTGGGAGGAAAGGAGGGAGGGGCTTATGGGGGGATGCAGAAGGAATAAAATGTAATTGATGAAAAATTTTAAAAAAAAAGGGAAAAATAATTTAAGAACCTTAAATGACTTTCAAAAGTGGAGGAAAACATGGAGTTAGTCAATTTACATGGAGCACATCTCGCCCCTGGGGGCAATGGTCTCCTGAACATACTCAGACCTCGGACACCACCACTGCTAGTTCTAGAACTGATGTAGGATGTTCCAACAAGGGGGTTAAGACTTCTCATAATAGTTCCTATAAGCCCACACCTGTTTGTCTATATCCCCCATTTTTATTCATTATTAGCCAGATAGAGCCAAGGAATTGTGGTAATGATACTTGCTTTTTTGCCTAATGCTGGAATGCTAGTGAATTTAGGTATGCCCTGGTTACTCGCATACCTCGCTGGGTGCCTGTGCCCATTGATGCCCCTCATGCTATGACTCTCTTCAGACAGAAAAGGGATCTTGGAACTACAGCCACCATTGTTACTGCCATCTCATTGGTGGCTGTTGGAGCTACCACCGCGGCAGTAGCCATAAGTCATACTGTGCACACTGCTTAGACCCTGAACAATCTTTTAACCAATGTAGCTCATGCCTTAGATGTACAAAAATGAATTAATGCTCAACTAAAAGGAGGCTTGATGGCATTCAATCAGAAGATTGACCTCATGCAGGAGCAAATTGATACCCTATGGCAAATCGCTCAACTTGGCTGTCAATGAAAGTATGCTGGACTTTGAGTCACTAGCATATAACATGAGAATTTTTCCTGTGCTGCAAATCTGTCTAAACAATTGTCTAGCTATATTTTAGCTAATTGGACTGGAGAATTCGATACTACGATGGAGCAGCTGAGAGTGGCCATTGTCACAGTAAATTCTACCAGAGTGGATGCAGGACTAGCCACAGGATTATCATATCATCATGGATTGCTGCAGCCATGAATCATCTGAAGGAATGGGCGGGCATGGCAGCGTTAGCAGGCCTTCTGGTGTTGGTCTCCTTGGTTTGCCTGTGGTATATATGCAAGATTAGAGTCTCACAACAGCGTAATGCAGCCATGACCATTCAGGCCTTACAGCCATTGAAGCAGGACAGTCTCCCCAAGCATGGTTGGCTACCATAAAAAGCTAAAATGTTACGCTCAGGATGCGAGGCTAAGCACTGCACTCAGGGTCAGCCGCTTTGGACCCAGAGAAGAGCATGTCTGATTGCATGCGGGTTGATGCCCCAGGTCCCGCCTCTGAGAAAAAGGTATCAGACGGGTCTGATGCTCTTTGGGTGGATGACACCTAAATGAACATCGGTACAAAGTCCCAATTTATTTCTAATATCAGAGATCAGACCTCTACTCTTGCCTGATGTGTCTAAAACAAAAAGGGGGAACTGTAGAGAGCTGTGTAATGCCACACCTTAAAGATGGAGCTGGTTTCTGCCTTCCACCTTCCCGATAGTGAGTGCTCTCTGTCACAAACAACTCCACATTTGGCTAAGGCTGAGGATCTGGCTTGCTTCCATGTATGTGGACCTATCTGCATTGCCCACGTGGCATGCTGGGGTTGGCTACCCAGAGGTATTTAAGCTGTGGGCTGGCTTTCCCCAGGGTCAGATGATTGTTCAAGGTTCCTGAACAAACATTGAAAAAATAATAATAATAATAAACAAACAAACAAATAAATAAATACAGTACAATAAATTAAAAAAAAAAAGAACGCAACCAAGTTCATGTCAGAGACTACTCCTGCTCTCCTTTCTAAGGAACACGTATGGAGACTGAGCTTCCTATGGGTTACATCTGAGCAGGAGTTCTAGGACCTCTCCATGCACCGCTCTCAGTTGATGCATCAGTCTCTACAGTCCCACTGGGCCCAGAATTTTTAGCTGGGTTGGTCTCTTTATAGAGCTCCTGTTCCCTCTGGGTGTTTCTTTCTCTTTCTCCTTCTGTAAGACTCCCTGTGCTCTGCTGAAAGTTTGGCTGTCAGTCTCAGCATCTGCTTTGATCTCCTGGTGGGTGGAGTCTTTCAGAAGACATTTGTGGTAGGTTTCTTTTCCGTTCCCTCTCTTCTACTGCTTCAAAGGGTCTATCATGTTTGCCCTTCTAAATAAAATTTAAGAATCTTCCTTAGGGTGCTCCTTCTTTTTTGGCTTCTTTAGATCTTTAGAGTTTGTATTTTTATCCTATATTATATGACTGATATCTGCTTACAAGTGGGCATATACCATCCATGTCCTTTTACTTCTGGGTTACCTTACTCAGGATGACCTTTTCTAGTTCCATCATGATTTCTTTGTTTTTAATAGCTGAGTAGTACTCCATTGCGTAAGTGTACCACAATTTCTGTATCCATTCTTCAGTTGAAGGACTTCTAAGTTGTATCCAGTGACTATTACAAATAAAGCTGCAATGAACATAGTTGAGCAAATGTCCTTGTATGGTTGAGCATCTTTCAGATATATGCCATGAATGATCTTGAGTGAGCACTATTCCAAATTTTCTGAGAAAGCAACCAATTTGATTACCAAAGTGGTTGTACAAGTTTACATTCCCACCAGGAATGGAGGAGACTTCCCCTTTCTCGACATCCTCTCCAGGATGTGTTTTCACTTGGGTTCTGGTGGGTGTAGGATGGAATCATTTTTTTTTCTTTTTATAGTTTATTTATATATTATTTATTTATTTTTATTAAAATCTATTCACTTTGTGTCCTGGCTATAGACCCCTCCATCTCCTCCTAGTCCCACATACCCTCCCTCTTCTCCGTCTATACCCCTTTCCTAGTACTCTCAGCACTGTTTTCATTGTGCACCATAAGTTTGGTTAAGTTGTACCTATATTTTCATTGCATTCTGGAAAGCATTTAATTTCTTTATTTCTTTCTCTCTTTCTTTCGTTCTTTTTTCTTTGCCTGCAAATTTCATGATTATCTTGTTTTTAGTAGCTGAGTAGTATTCCATCTTGCAAATATACCTCAAATTCTTTCTTTTTTTTCTTTCTTTCGTTCTTTCTTTCTTTCTTTTTTTGTTTTTCAATCAGGGTTTCTCTATGGAGTCTTGGGTGTCCTGGACTCACTTTGTAGACCAGGCTGGCCTCAAACTCATGGTGATCCATCTGCCCTTGCCTCCCAGAGTGCTGGGATTACAGCTGTTTTGCCTCGGCGCACCTCTTTATTTCTTCCCTGACCCAACTGCCAACTGTTTGTTACATATCCATGCATGTGTAGGCTTTTTGTCATTTCTGTTATTGCTGAGGTCAAGATTTAGACCATGGTGGTCTGATACAATACAAGGGATTATTTCAATATTCTTGTATCTGTTGAGCCTTGCTTTGTGCCCAACTATATGGTTAATGCTGGAGAAGTTTACATGAGGTGCTGAGGAGAAAGTATATTCTTGAGAAGAAAGAATATTTGGGTGAAAAATTCTGTAGACATCTATTTGGTTCAAACCTCTGTGTCATTATTTCTCTATTTAGCTTCAGTGTTTTATTTATTTAATTTTTTAATATTGGCTACAGTTTATTAACTTTGTATCCCAGCTGTATCCCACTTCCTCATTCCCTCCCAATCCCCCGCTCCTTCCCTCATCTTCTCCCGCTCATTTCCAAGTCCACTGATAGGGGAGGACCTCCTCCCTTTCATCTGACCCTAGTTTATCAGGTATCTTCAGGCCTGGCTGCAAAGTCTTCCTCTGTGACCTCGCAGGGTTGCTCCTCCTTCGGAGGTGGGGGTGGGGGAGAGATCAAAGATACAGCCATTGAGTTCATGTCAGAAATAATTTCTCTTCCCCATACTAGGGAACCCACTTGGATACTGAGCTACCAACGGGTACATCCGAGCAGGGGTTCTAGATCATATCCTAAAGAAGATAAACAAGAAAGAGGACCCTGGGTAAGATGATCAAGCCTCATCTTAGAAAGACAAATGGAATGGACATTGGATGTAGAAGAAAACAAGTAACAGGACAAGAGTCTACCACAGAGGGCCTCTGAAAGACTCTACCTAGCAGTGTATCAAATCAGATACTGAGACTCATAACCAAATGAGGACCACAAGGACCAAATATATCTTGGCACAGGGGACTTTTATGAGAGTGTTATCTCCAACCAAGGACCATGTATGGATATAACTTAGCTTCAGTCTTGATTATCCGATTATCTTGATTATCTCTCTCTTGGAGAGAGTAGGGAATTGATGACTCCCATTATCAATGTGTGATTTAATCTTTAATAAGGTTTCTTTAAGGAATGCAGGTACCCTTGTTTGTGGCATAGATGTTCAGGATTGTAATGTCCTCGTGGTGGATTTTTACTTTAATGAGAATGAACTGTTGGTTTATTTAAACCATCTCCGTTGATTTATTTTGTTTTAAAGACTATTTTAGAATGGCTAGTCCTATTTACTTCTTGGGTCTGTTTGCTTGAAAAACATTTTTCTACCCTTTACTCTGAGGTATTGTTTATATTTGTTGCAGAGTTGTATTTCTTGAATGCAGCAGAATGTTGGATCCTGATTCTTCAAACATTCTTTTAGTCGATGTCTTCTTATTGGACAAATGAGTCCATTGATGTATGGATAGTCTTCCAAAAGCTTTGCTCAGATATGACATAACATATTTTTACATTGTTTAGATAACTAGAACACATTCTATTCATCTTTAGCTAACATTTTCTAGATAACATAAAAGAAAAAAAAGATTATTCAGGAGCTAGAGAGGGCATAAGAAAACTTTAATTTTACACCATTTTCTTGAACATGTTTCTAACTTGCAAGATACCCATGGGTTGAGAATAACATACTCAAAACTATTTTGAAAGAGTAAACATTTGTTTAGATCTTGACTAGCTCAAGCCTGCATGTAGCTTTTAATAGAAACCATTAGTTTATAATGTATAATTATCAAGCACAAGAACAGATAGTGTACGTACTTTGAAAATAACACGAATATATCTCATGTCCTTCAAAACCTGAAATGATATTAAAGGCGTATGTTACAAAAACAGCCAAGCTTATAGCACTAAAAAAAAAAAGGCTTGAAAACATATAAAAGAACACAACACTTTCACAACTTAAAAAAAACCTGATAAAATCAATTTTTTTCAAAAGAGGCCAAATATCACAGCTATATTTCTTATTAATTCACATAAAATCATCTATGAAAATAGAAATAGTTAGTAGGTTGTCTTAAAGCTGTTGTATTCAGAAAGCAAAAATAAATTTCTGTGTTATATATACGAATAAGGAGACAGCATCTTTGAGAACAGGAATCAAGCAACAATACTAATTCACACAGGCTGAATTAAATATTATAGTAGAAATATCAACTAATTGAAAAGATAGTAGTAGAGAAGTAGGGTAGTAGAGAAAAATGATGGAGAAAATTGATGAGTGATGAAATTCATAAATTTGACCAATTGTAAATATTTACATAGAATTCATCTGGTCAAAAAAAATCCGGTATATATTGACAGGAAGCATTTTTAACTTGAAATATGTGGGAGAATATTTTCAAAGTACAGAAAACATTATATAAAAGTCAGCTGTCCTTATGTAACTTGAATATGTCAGTAATTAAAATAAAATAGGAACACGATAAAACTTTAGCATTGCATTGTAAATTACATAGTAAATGTTTTAAAATGTTATTAATAAAACATTTTAAAATATAGAAAATGAAGCTATAATATACAAAATAATCTGTTTTCTTGCTATGGAAAATTCACAATTATGCATTTATTGATTCTCTGTAAATTTTCTAGTGAGTTAGTGCAATACAATTCAAATCACAACACAATTTAGCTTTGACACCCTAATATTCATGAATTAAAAATAAAATTCCATTGAAAATACTCAATGTGAAAATTACAAGAAAAATAAGTTTGAGAACGAATACATAAACACACACACACATATATATATAACATATATAGTGATAAAAAAATCAGAATTGTGCTTTGCTATAGTTGGGTGGGATTCAGTAAAGAAGACATGAAGAAACTCTCAGGAATTTTACAGCAAGCCTATAGACGATATCATACTAAATGGAGAGAAACAAATAAATTCCACTGAAATCAGGGACAAGACAAGGCTGCCCATTCTCTCCATATCTCTTCAACATAGTACTTGAAGTCTTAGCTAGAGTAATAAGACAATTAAAGGAGATCAAGGGGATACAAATCAGAAAGAAAGAAGTGAAATTATCACTATTCACAGATGATATAGTACACAAAAGTGATGCCAAAAATTCAACCAGAGAAATCCTGTAGCTGATAAACACCTTCAGCAAAGTGGCTGGATAGAAAATTAACTCAAAAAAAAAAAAAAAATCCGTATCCCCCCTGTATATAAAAGACAAAAGGGCGAAGAAAGAAATTAGAGAAAGTACACCCTTCCCCATAGCCACTATGTTGTAGTATGTTATTAATATTTACTATGGGTTTAACTTCTGGTAACGCTGCTGTTAATCCTCAGCAGCTGTATAACCAAATCACCACACAGAGACTGGGTTTTTAGTTAACCTAGAACACAATACTGGGCAATATTTACTCTCTCCTAAACCTCCAAGCCCTCAGTTTCCTAACATTTAGATTTCCCACATTATACTTACTTTTTTGTGAATTCTTAGGTCTGGTTCATGCTTCAAGTCCTCCAAGCTCTCTCCTCCTGCTCTGCTCTCCTCTCCTTGAGCTCCTCCTCCTTCACACCCCTTCCTGTTCTCTAGCTCCTCCCCTCTTTCCTGTCCTCTGGCTCCTCCCATTGCACAACATTGTATCTAGTTGCTTTATTTGTGTCCTGTTTACACAAGAGTTGAGACAGGATGCTTATAGTGAGTATCACAATGCAATATCCAGATAGAAACCAGAGAGTTGGGGATGGGGAAATCAGCATTTGAATTAACAAGGGTAAGGCATATACATTTTAAAAGAACATTATACCAACATTTCCCCTTTAAGTCCAATAAAAGGCTCCTTTTCTTTCAATACAACAATAATTATGAAATTATGAAAACTGTTAGGTAAAATCTACACGTGCAATGTCTAGTCCATGTGTATTTAGCACATGGAGAGGGTAACTTAGGAGAAAGTGTCTGATTATCCTATCTATCTTGATAAGTTTAAAGTTCTATGCCTAAATTAACCTTTATCCTTATTGGTATTACCTATATAAAAAGATTTCTTAAATTCTAAACAACTTAATCTTAAATGTGATACTGTAACTACTTGGTCTTCAACCCCATCAGAGACTTGAGACGGAATAAAATTAGTTATGAGAGTAAATAGGAAGTGCATGTTAGCAGCTTCCAAAAAATAAAAAATTGACAGAGACAGTTTGCTGCTGAACAGTTAATCACCCATAACTCTATATAACGTTGGAGTATCATCTTCAGCCTTCTGGCTCAGAATATTTGACAGACATATACATGAAGCAGGAACTATTTAGGACTTGCTTACCCTGTCTTGGCAGAGTTCTGCAGTTGACTTGTCCTGTATTTAAGCTTGCCCATTTTAGGCAGAATCTGTCTTTTGTGAAGTGAGGGTACTTTTTGTTTGCCACATTTAAAGCCATCTCCATATGGAGGTTCTTCAATGCTCATTATCTTCTTTCAGGTAGGTGAGGTGCTCCCAGGAAATGATTTGTCTCATTGTCAAAGAATCTTTAAAATAATAAGAACATTTTAAATGCCATATTCTGTAGGTCTCTAAAGTTTTTGAAGACTAGCTATCTTTATGTAATCGCTTTGTATACAAAATCATATCTATCTGTCAAACCTATGAGATATACTCCTGTGATAAATTAGTCTAGTGCCTGAAATGACTATGAGTTGAATAACTAATAGTTAACTTGCATACCTAATATCCTAACCACCTTTTAATAATAGTTTAAAAGTATTGGGAGTAACCTTGACTTTCTATCAGTATAGTAAAGCTTATACCAATATATTAAAAATACTTATTTTTGCATCAATATGCAAAATCCTATACCAGAGGTAAAATTAACCTTATTTGGAAATAACAAATAAAACCTTAAGCTGAGTAGATTCAATAATCTACCCTTTTTTCTATTTTTATAAAGTATCCTTGTATATTCCTTGTTTTATTTTGAATAAGACCGTTAATAATAAACATCTTCTAATGACAATAAAATTTTGTAGTCACAGCAAACAACCAAAAACATACCCAACCCTCTTTAAAGGAAATTGGATGCAGTTCTCATGAGTTTCTTCTAGCTAACATTGTGGACATGTAGAAATCCTGTAGGGGGCCCAAATAAAAATGGTTAATTAAGCAAGCAATAACATTTGTGGTCCAATAACATTTAAATGTTGAGAAATTTCAGGCTTAATAAAAGTCCTTTTTGGAACAGTCTAAAATGCTGGATCAGTTAATATTAGTAGCTTTCTTCAAAGTTCTTTTGGGAGCAGGCTTTGATGAGAAACGGCAATTGAAGCAGTTGAGGCAGGTATAAGCAGAATGCTGGAACATGCAAGGTGCTGGAACAGATGTGTCAGTGTCTCAGCATGCTAAAGAATGATTCTGTTAGGTTTGATCCAGCATCTCTGGTGTCCAGTTCTTTTGTTCTGCAAACATATAATTTCTCATAAGCATTATAGAGTTCTAAAATTATAAATGTATGAGATGTGCAGGATGAAACTAAACTGTAAGCCAATTATATCTATGCAAATTAAAAGGTTAGCATAATACATTTTGAGGACATTATAGCTAAGGATTTATTGGCCAAGTATTGTTGAAGTTTTTGGCTGGAGACACATTTTTATGTCTCAGTTTTAGAGTTGTTCCCATGTAAAGGGATTAGCAATATAAGTTACCATTATTATTGAACATACAATCATTATCATCAAAACAAGGTTAGATAGATTAATATATCTTTTCGGGTTCTTGCATGCCTGTTGTATTAGGCCATGTTGCTACCTATTTCCCTAAAGAAGCCTCCCATTAGAGAGACAAGCTGGTTGCCTTGAGCAATAGAAAATGCATGTTTTAAGTAAACTTTATATAAACTCCTTTTTAATTTAGAATATAAGCATACAGTAGGTATTGTGTACCTGTTTTGAGGTTTAGCCCTACATTTTTATATATATTGTAGCTATTTGTCCCATCCCCTTGTTTATATAGAATGGGCAGTTATGCCTTTATAGCCTAACTTTATATAAACTCACTCTTCCTTTAGCATTAAAGCATACCCTAGGCATCTTGTATCTGGGCTTTACATTGATAGTGGCTACTTTTTGGCTTGCCCCCTTTTTTATACAGATTGGGCTTATAGCTGAACTTTATATAAACTCTCTTTTGCATTAGCATATAAACTTTCTTACCTTTAGCATTTAAGTATATCCTAGGCATCTAGTACCTGGGTTTTTACATTAGTTTTGGCTATTCTTTGCCTTGCCCCTTTTTTTATATGGGATGGACAATTTTGTTTTTTAAACATATGAATATAATTTTTGAGTTTTTAGGACTAAACTAGGTTGGCATGTACTTTGCCATTCTTAAGTTTGGAATCAGTAGTGCCAATTTACGCTGTAACAAACAAAGCCCAGTTAGTTATTTTAGTTGATGTTTCCATAAATTGGCGGACCCTTACCAGAAAGAGCTGACAAATACTTTGCAGCCAGAGAGCTTTGAATTTTAGCCGTTATTAACCTAATTATTTGGATGAGTACTATTGTCTGTAACTTAGTACCCCAATCCTTGGCTTTTTCCTCATTTTCTCCTTGAACTTTCTTGGAGAAGGCATGGAGAAGAACCAACACCATTAAACATTGCAACCAGATCCATGAATATGACAGCCAAAATGAAGCCAAAAGATATTAAAACACCCTCTGCATTGGCAATTTTTATTTTACATGAAGTTTAAGCCAAACTCTGTCTAGAGGTTTGTCTGCCTCCAGTTGCTTTCTTTCCTGCCATGGCTGTGGAGCTAAGCCAGTTGAGCCAGCCACAGAATAAAAGATCCATGCTTGTTTAACCCTTAGTTAAACTGCAGCAGCAGACAGTTTTGTCGTGGAAGTCTCAGGTCTGCCCACAGGAGGCTGTCTTTTGCTCTCAGGCTGGTTTAAGACTCTCTCTTAAAGAAACAGTAATTGACCTGGGAGGTTTTTGGTTTTATGTTTGGGTTTTATCACTGGGAGCTTATTCCCCCTTCCAAATTATCATAAAATGTGATTTAAAGGGTATGGATTCTTAGATTAGTTGGGTGCCATTTGCTGTAGGTGACTATTAAAATTTCTATTGTTTTATCTTCTTGTAATGCTGCTGTTAATCCTCAGCAGCTGTATAACCAACATTGTATCTAGTTGCTTTATTTGTGTCCTGTTTACACAAGAGTTGAGACAGGATGCTTATAGTGAGTATCACAATGCAATATCCAGATAGAAACCAGAGAGTTGGGGGTGGGGAAATCAGCATTTGAATTAACAAGGGTAAGGCATATACATTTTAAAAGAACATTATACCAACACCACTAGTATTGTAAAGTACCTTGGTGTGACTCTAACCAAGCAAGTGAAAGACCTGTTTGGAAAAAGCTTCAAGTCTCTGAAGAAAGAAATTGAAGATATCAGAAGTTGGAAAGATCTCCTTTGCTCATGGATCAGTAGGATTAACATTGTGAAAACTAAAATTTGTACACTTAAAGAAGCTAAACAAGAAGGAGGTTCCTGGGTAAGATCAATCCTCACTCAGAAAGAAAAATAGGATTGGCATTGGACAAAGAAGAAAACAAAAAATGTGACATGAGCCTACTACAGAGGGCATCTGAAAGACTCTAACTAGCAGTGTATCAAAGCAAATGCTGAGACTCATAACCAAATTTTGGGCAGAGTGCAGGGAATCATATGAAAGAATGGGGAGTTAAACCTGGAGAGGACGGGAGCTCCACAAGGTGAGCAACAGAACCAAAATATCTGGTCACAGGGCTCTTTTCTGAGACTGATACTGCAACCAAGTTTCATTCATGGATATAACCCAGAACCCTTGCTCACATGTAGCCCATAGCAGCTCAGTGTACAAGAGGAACCTAGTAAGGGGAACAGGGACTGTCTCTGACATGAATTCAGTGGCTGGCTCTCTGACACCCCCCCCCAGAGGGAGAAGCAACCTTTCTAGGCCACAGAAGAAGATATTGCAGCTAATCCTGATGACACCTGATAAGCTATGGTCAGATGGAAGGGGAGGAGGACCTCTCCTATCAGTGAACTATGGGAGGAGATGAGGGAGTGAGAGTGGGATAGAGAGTTAATGAGGGAGGAAGCTACAACTGGGATACAAAGTGAATAAACTATAGTTAATGTAAAAGAATAAAAATTTAATTAAAAAAGAAATATATTTTTTAATATGTTGTATGAAGAACTGTACAATTTACATGTTTTTTTCTAAATGATTACTAATATATTCCATTATAATATTTTGGAATGCCTTTCTCTTTCTCATTAAATAGATTTGATAGTTTTTTAAAGTTGAAATTGACAAAAATGTACAAATAAATTTCTCAATCAAAAAAAATTTCAAGTCTATTACAAATAGCCATTGTATTTTCTTTTTTTTTAATTTTTTTCACACTTTATTCACTTTGTATCCCCCCATAAGTTCCTCCCCCTTCCCCTCGAGATTCCACCCTCCCTCCCTCTTCTCCATGCATGCCCCTCCCCAAGTCCACTCATAGGGGATGTTCTCCTCTCCTTCCTTCTGATCTTAGTCTATCAGATCACATCAGGAGTGGCTGCATTGTCATCTTCTGTGGCCTGGTAAGGCTGCTCCCTCCTCAGGGGGAGGTGATCAAAGAGCAGGCCAATCAGATTGTGTCAGAGACCTTCTCTCTTCCCATTACTATGTAACCCACTTAAACACTAAACTGCCATGGATTACATCTGCGCAGGGGTTCTAGGTTATCTCCATGCCTGGTACTTGGTTGGAGTATGGGTCTCTGGGAAGGCCCCTGTGTTCAAATTTTCTGGTTCTGTTGCTCTCCTGGTAGGGTTTCTGTCCTCTCCATAGCCTATTCTTTCCCACATTGTATTTTCAAAAACATAAATAGATAACTACACATGGCATAGGAAGATATTTAGGACCTCAGGGCATCTGCACTAGATTGTTGTAAGATGAAACCTATGCATTGCCAGTCTTGAGGATAGAAATATGAAATCAAGGTTTCTTGTGTTTCTGTTCCCTCTGAAATTGAGATATTTGGGGGGTGTGAGTCCTGGGGCCAGGGATGTAGGTTCAGAAGGAAGTGTAGATTAAAGAAGATGCATGCCTGAAAAAAAATGAGGTATCATTATTTTCTACTTCCACAGTTTTGGCTAATAAGCCTCATAAGCCATAAACTATCCAACAAAAAACATGAGCACCACACATGAGGAACCTCCTTTAGATTTGATGATCAAGGGATTCCAAGAAAATCCCAAAGTAGATTATTGTCAGTAGACTTTGTCACCTCCTAGAAGTTGAAGACATAACTTTGGACCTAAAATGAGAAAGATTTGAACTAAAGCTGGCAGAAAAGCCTCTTCCCTGAAAACTAGCTTTCATATATCCCAAATGGGATACTAAACCTGGTAATGAAAGTTAAAAATAAATATACCTACCCTGATATGAACCATACCTACATGCCACAATAATGACAACCATGAAATGATAATGCTAAAGGTCCAATAGTAGCATTTATATCTGACAGGAAACAAAGTTCCCTAATTAGACTCAAGGCCTGCTTAACAAGAGGGACATCATGACTGGTACTGTAAAACTAGTGAACCACAGGATGTCATGGATTTTAGAAGAGAACTGAGTACTGAAAATTCCCTAAATTAGTGTAATTTATAACTATTTTCTTTTGTTTGGTTATCCAGTACCAAGTTGTCAGCCCTAGAAACATACACATGCTGGCAAAAGTGAACAGACTTAGAAGACTGTATTTATAAATTTAATTGTTTACATGTATATGTAACAATAATGTTTAAAGAAAAGGTTATAAAATTGGGAGCTTGGAGTGAGGATAAAAGAAAGGAATAAATGATGTAATTATATTTTAATTAAATTGCATAACAACAACAGAAAATCTAACCCATTAGATGAGTTTAAAATAATTTTCATAAATAGTTGATAAACTTAAATTGAAATCATAAAAACTGCTTAACAGTATTAATCTTAAATCTATAAATCTATAAATTTATTTTTACAGGGGAACAAAGGAAGAAAGATAGATAAAACCACAGTCGTATGCAGAACATCTTTCTCCAGGAGAGTACACCTTCCCTTCTCAACCCACTACCACCATGACTTATTTGTATAAATCAAGACAAAAGCAGTATTTAAATTTTTGTTGTTTATAAAAACAGATTATATCACTATCTACTTTTGGGGTTTATGGACATCTATTGTCAGTGATTTTGTTCTGAATGATAGACTCCCACATGTTCAGCATTAATCATCATAGCCCAAGAAAGATGTTCATATCAACCATGTTTCCTAAAAAGAAACTGGTCCTTACCACATTGTCTTCTGTATAAGAAAATTCCTTGCCTGAATCTTCTCAGTTGCTTCCGGTTTGCAACAACTGTTGTGATTCCTTGGATTTTAGAGAATCATTATGTTAATCCTTAGGCTTCATATGACAGTTTGTCTATCTTTATATAACTATGTTTTTAGAAAAGTAGCCATATTGTATTAAGAGTTGCAACTACTCCATTGTGGCTTCATCTTAAGTAATTATATTTTCATTGACTGTATAGTAAATAAGGTCACTTTCTTGGGTACCTGGAAGTTTGAAGGAGACAGGTTCAACATTAAAACCAACTATGGCAGAAATAATAGTCTAGATATATGGGAATATGATGAAGTTTTGATGAATTATGTTTTCACAGTTGTTTTTGCATGGAATAATAGAATTTGTTTCCATATTAACAGATATACAAAAGATAAATGATGAAGTCTGGCTTTAAATTTACTAATGCATGACAAACTATAAACATTTTAATGTAGTATTAAATATTGTCGACTATGTTCACCTATTTCACATTAAGTTAAAAGATTCTTATAATATAAGGTATAAAAAAAAAACAAACCATAAAGGTTTTACTAAATAAAGGAGAACACCTTTAGTTGACAAAGTTTCTGATTGGTCTGCTCTTTAATTACCTTCCCCTGAGGGGGAAGCAGCATTACCAGGCCACAGAAGAAGACAACGCAGCCATTCCTGATGAGACCTAATTGACTAGGATCAGAAGGAAGGAAAAGAAGTCCTCCTCTATCAGTGGACTTTGGGAGGAGCATGCATGCAGAGGGTGGAGGAGGAGAGGGATTGGATAGGAGGAGGGAGAGAACCACAGGGGGGGATACAAAGTGAATAAAGTGTAATTAATAAAGAAAAAAATAAAATAAAATGACTTCACAAAAGTATTCCAAATATTTTAAAGGTTTTGGGTCCAAAAATATCTATAAAAATAAAAGGTAGATTTAATGATGTCTCCTGACCAAGGATGAACCATTTACTACAGACTTCCAGGACATAGGAAAGACACAAGCATGAGGATGAGGTGCCTGCCGATGATAACTGCCAAAATACAGACTGGAGATGTCAAGAAACCATCTGTGATAGTTACTACTAATAGTCAACTTTTAATCTAGCATCACCTGGGGGAAAATCTAAATAAAATACGCTGGAGATTGAGTAGGCCTGTGGGCATGCCTGTGGGAATTATTATCTTGATTGTATTAATTGATTTGGAAGACCTATTTTAATTCTGGGGACTACTCCTGGGGATCCTGAGAATCCTGGACTGTGTAAATGAACTAAAAAATTACACCCACACTGAAAATGTAGGTTAAATCTTATACATCAGTAAATTTTCAGAACACATATACACACAAGCTTGAATGCAACTGTGAGTATGAACAACCTTCTGAAAAACCTCATTCAAATATACCAAGTTAGAAAGAGAATGGCGATTATGAAACATAAGGCCTAGGAAAAGAAAAAGAAAAAAATGTTTAGATTCATCTGGATATATTACTAAATGATGTTATTCTACATATAAGTATGTTACTCCACATATAAGTTTGTCTTTATTGTGATATTATATCCTAAACAAATAAAATTCATATGACCATGAGTCCATCCATAATTTTTATTTAAATAGTCATCTCAAAAAATAAAATAAAGTATACCATGAGAATGGTAAGAAGATCCTTGATGTTTCTTCATTTCATTGGCCTTCACTGAGTGGTTCTTAACTCTGGGAGTGCATTAAATACCATGAAACATGATTTAAAAACTTACATCAATGACATAATCCAGACTATTTGACCTAAATATCCCAAACAAAAGCCTTTCGCAAGCAAGCTGATAGAACCTCTTACTTTCATTCCTCATGTGCACATAGTTAAGAAATAAGGTAACAGATTTCAATTGGGATTAGGGAAGAAACCCACATAATGAGATAATGTCAGATTTGTGCTCTGTCAAAGGCTCTTCTTTCAGCAGATTCATTCAAGAAAACCAGATGGGAGATAAATTGTTCCCTCCCAAATCTTCCCCTTGGATTACATATGTATGGCAAACTTAGTGTTTCATAGTTAATCCATACTTAATTCCCAGAACAGACATTTTACCTAGTGTATGTTTAAATCATGCTGTATGGCAAAAATGCCCACTACAAAAGTTAAGTGCTGTGTCAAGTTGACTGAGACAAGGAATACTAAGAATATTGAAACTTTATTCTAGGTATAGGTAAGTGTGTCAGTTATTTTTCTGTTGTGATGAAACATTATTAGTAAAGGCAACATAAAAAAGAAGTTTTTTTTTTCTCATAGTTACTGAGATACAGGAGAACAAGGTGGCAATGTGTAGGTACGGCAACCAGCAGCAGATTTGGTAACAGGAACAAGAAGTGGAGTGATCATATCTTTAACTGAACTCATGAGGCAGATGGAGTCAACTAAATGTGTTAAGATGCTATGTGCTCTTCAAATTGGGTGGGAGAATATCCAAAACCCGTGATATACTTCCTCTAAAATGTCTCTCCATATCCTCCCCAAACAGTGCTAACAGCTGAGGAACAAATATTCAAGTAAGGTTGACATTGGCATCGGTAAACTGAATGAGATAGATTGTTCTTCCTAATGAAAGTGGCCAAGAGCAGCATAATGAAAGCCTGACTATTAACTATGCTATTATTTTTGAAAGATGCCACAGCAAAGTATCACTTTCTGTTGAGCAGTTCTCAGAGCTGAGAACCATTATCTGATTCTGAAGAGTTTACGTTAGCCTGAATATATCTCCATTTTGAAATAAAGATCTTGATTGGGAACTGAATTCAGGTACCAGGAAATATCACAGAATGTACACCTGGCCGAAAACAAAGTTAACTCTCCTAGCAACAGCCTCTAGGAAATATAACAGAATAAATGCTTCATAGAAAATAGAGACAAACTCCCTGGCAATAATCAATGGGAATTGGTTGAGAATTGGGTGGGGAAATTCTCCCCAATGTTTCAGATATGGTTTAGAAAAACAGCAATTGTGATTATATGCCTTAACCACTGTGATTGTGTGCCTCAGAAAAGGTCACCCCTCCCTGATAATTCTGTAACGCCAAGGATTGTACCGCCCTACTTGCTGCCATGGAAACCTGCTGCGCACAGACTTTCCCTTTAAAAATCCTGTTCACTCAGAGCTCGGGGTCCAACTTCTCTACTGCTGCGTCAGTGAGTCTTGGGTCCCGAGTTCGGCCACTTTCATAATAAAGCTCTCTTGCAATTGCATTGAGTGGTCTCCTGGTTGTATCTCAGGGTCTCGTGAACCTGGCATCAAAGTTCCTGGTGTCAGATGTATAAGAACAAGATTCTGGTAGATTTGGCCTTTTCCTCTGCTATAGGAGTAGATCTGTTCTTTGATTAGCTTCTGGTGAGTGGACAGCAACTTTTGCTATTCAATGGCTTACAGTTCTATCAGTCAGGTCTCTCACTTCATGGTAACAGAGTCCTACTTCTCTGTGGTTATCTGCCTCTAAATTTATTTATAATATGCATACTCATTAGATTGGGAATTTTTCTCTAATGTGACATAATGATAACTCAATTAGTTACATCTGCACACCCTACTTCCAAATATGATTAGATTTTGCTGCATTAGGATTTAAAACTGTAGCAGTAGAAAAATTTTTAGGACAGCACAGCTAAATCCATAGCAGTAATACTTAAAGTATTCATACAACATGCTTATGAGTAATCTGGGAATCCAATGAATACTCTTTCTTAATAGCAAAAACTCCAAAATGTCATCACTTGCATTTTGTAAAACAGACTATGTGTCCTGACCAACAAAGGCAGAGATTTAAAAAAAAAAATACTGTTTATTTGCTCACCACAGATAATGAGGCCAAAGAGGAAAATAAAGCACACTTATACCATCATTAAACAGTTTTTCTCAACCATATACCCAGGAGAGATAAATGAGCAGTGTGTTATTGTGTATGATATTAGAATTTCATAGGAAAAATTGAATTATTAAAGAGATTGTTGTAAACAGAGCATTTTAAAAAGCTTTGAAGATAGTTGTCCCATAGGATAAAGTTTAACTGTTAAAGAAAAAAAATCAAAATAACAAAAAAAATTTAAAAAACCTTTTACAATGAATTCTGATTTTAAAGGATGAAGATGAACAGCCAAGAAAAATTTTCAATATCTACGATACATTAACAATTTTTTATTTAGCTTCAAACTTATTTGAAGCATGAAAATAGCTGATCTGATCCTAACTAAAGACACTCTGCTTCTCATGGCAGCTCCTAATCTTACTTCCCCCTGGAAACTCAGGAACATTGCATTGTTTATGTGATACACATTTACTGCAACAATACTTGTATTTTGCAGCTCTTTCGTTTTTTAATTAATTTATTTTTTTATTAATTACAGTTTATGTACTTTGTATCCTAGCTGTGGTTTGCTCCCCTTCCAACCCCACACTCACTCTCTCATCTCTTCCCATGCCTCTCTCTAAGAGCACTGAGAGGGCGGTCTTCCTCCACCCCAGCTCTCTGACCATAGCCTATCAGGTCTCATCAAGACTGGCTACATTGCCTTCCTCTGTGGCCTAGTACAGCTGCACTTCCTTCAGGGGGAGGTGACCAAAAGCCAGCTTCTGAGTTCATGTCAGAAAGAGTCCCTATTCCCATTACCAGGGCACCCAATTGGACACTGAGCTGCCATGGACTACATCTGTGCAGGGGTTCTAAGTTATCTCCATGAATGGTTCTTGGTTGGAGTATTAATCTCATAAAAGACCCCTGTGCCCAGATTTTTTTTTTTATTCTGTTACTCTCCTTGTGGAGCTCCTGTCCCCTCTAGGTATTTCTATCTCACCCTTTTTTCATAAGATTCCCTGCACTCTGCCCAAAGTTTGGCTATAAGTCTCAACATCTACTTTGATACCCTGCTGGGTAGAATCTTTCAAAGGCCATTTGTGGCAGGCCCCTGTCCTGTTCCCTGTTTTCTTCTTCTTCTGATGTCCATCCCCTTTGCTTTCTGAGTGAGGATTGATCCTCTTACTGAGGGTCCTCCTTCTTCCTTAGCTTCTTTAGATGTACAGACTTTAGTATGTTTATCCTATATTATATGTCTAAGATCCACTTATAAGTGAATATATACCATGCCTGTCTTTCTGCTTCTGGAATACCTCACTCATGATATCTTTCCTAGTTCACACCTTTTGCTGATTTGACGATTTTCATGTTCTTAATTGCTGAGTAGTATTCCATTGTTTAAATATACCATAATTTCCGTATCCATTCCTCAAATGAGGGAAATCTGGTTGTTTCTAGATTCTGGCTATTATGAATAAAACTGCCACGAACATGGTTGTACAAATGTCCTTGTTGTATACTTGAGCATATTTTGGATATATGCCTACAAGTGTAATAGCTGGCTTTTGAAGAAGCACTATTCCTAATTTTCCAAAAAAGTGCCAGATTGATTTCCAAAGTGGTTGCACAAGTTTACATTCTCACCAGCAATAGAAAAAGGGTTCTCCTTTCTCCACATGCTCACCAGAATGTGTTGTCATTTGAGTTTTTGGTCTTAGTCCTTCAGTTGCTTGGAAGGTTAAATCTTAGCCTTGTTTTGATTTGCATCTTCCTGATGACTAATGAGGTTGAGAATTATTTTAAGTGTTCCTCTGCCATTCAATTTTCTTCCATTGATAATTTTCTGTTTATTCTGTAGCCCAATTTTTAATTGGATTACTTGGTTTGTTGGTGTTTACCTTCATAAGTTCTTTTTATATTTTGGATATTTGCCCTCTGTCAAATACAAATATATGAAGATCCTTTGCCAGTCTATAGACTATCATTTTGTTCTGATGACAGTGTCCTTTACTTTACAGAAGCTTTTCAGTTTCATGAGGTCCCTTTTATTGATTCTTGCTCTCTTGCTCTTAGAGCCTGTGCTGCTCAGGAAGTTTTCTCCTGTGCCAATGAGGTAAAAGCTCTGTAACACTTTTTCTTCTAACAGATTTTGTGTGTCTGATTTTATGCTTAGGTCTTTGATCCACTTGGACTTTAGTTTTGGGCAGGGTGATAAATATGGGTCTATTTGCTTTTTTACATGTAGACATCCACTTAAACAAGCACCATTTGTTGAAGATGCTACCTTTTTTTCCATCTTATGGTTTTGGCTTCTTAGGCAAAAATCAAGTATCCATAGGTGTGTGGATTTATTTCTGGATCTTCTATCTATTCATTTCCATTGACCCACTATTCTGTTTTTATGCCAGTGCAATGCAGTTTTTATTACTATGGCTCTGTAGTACAGCTTGAGATTAAGGATGGTGATACTTCCAGAGGATCTGTTGTTGTATAGGATTGTTTGAGAAATTTTAGTTTTTTTCTCTTTTCGTATGAAATTGAGAATTGTTCTTTCAAGTTCTGTAAAGAATTGTGTTGGTATTTTGGTGGGAATTGCATTGAATCTGTAGGTTGCTTTTGGCAGGATGGCCATTTTCAATATGTTTACCCTACTGATCCATGAGCATGGGAGATCTTTCCATCTTCTGATAGCTTCTTCAGTTTCTTTCTTCAGAGACTTGAGGGTTATTTTTTTTTTCAAATAGGTCTTTCACTTGCTTGGACAGAGTACTCTATCTTATTATTGTCTAGTGTGAAAGGTGTACTTTCCCTCTTTCTTTCTTTCTTTCGTTCTTTCTTTCTTTCTTTCTTTCTTTCTTTCTTTCTTTCTTTCTCTCTCTCTCTCCTTCCTTCCTTCCTTCCTTCCTTCCTTCCTTCCTTCCTTCCTTTCTTTTTTCCTTTCTTTCTTTCTGAATATAGGAGGGATACTGATTTTTTTTGAAGTAATTTTGTATCCAGCAATTTTGCTGAATGTGTTTATCAACTGAAGCTATTCTCTGGTTGAATTTTGGGGTCACTCATGTATATTATCATATCATCTGCAAATAGTGAAACTTTGACTTCTTCCTTCCTGATTTGTATTTCCTGTTCTCCTTTAGGTGTCTTGTTGCTTTAGCTAGGATTTCAAGTTGAAGAGAAATAGAGAATGGACAGTCTTGCCCTGAATTCAGGGGGACTGATTTAAGTTTCTCTCCATTTAGTTTGTTGTTGGCTACATGCATGCTATATTGTCTTTACTGTTTAGGTATGAACAGTTTTTCCCTGATTTCTCCAAGACTTTAAACAACAATGAGTGTTGGACTTTGTCAAATGCTTTTCAGAATCTAAGGAAATGATAATGTTCTTCTCCTTCAGTTTGTTAATATGGTGGGTTACATTGATGGATTTCCATATATTGAACCACCACTGCATGCTTGGGATGAAGCCTACTTGGTTATGGTGGATGACGTCTTTTATGTGTTCTTGGATTTGATTTGCAAGTATTTTATTTAGTATTTTTGCATCAATGTTCATAAGAGAGACAGGTCTGAAGTTTTCTCTTTTTGTTGGGTCTTTGAGTGGTTTCGGTATCAATGTAACTGTGGTCTCTCAGACTGAGTTTGAGAATGTCCCTTCTGTTTCTATTTTGTGGAACTGTTTGAAGAGCATTGGAGTTAGCTCTTCTTTGAAGCTCTGGTAAAATTTTGTGCTGAAACCGTCTGGCCCTGGGCTTTTTTTTTTTTTTGAAAGGAGACTTTTTTTTTCTTTTTATTAATTACAGTTTATTTCACTTTGTATTTCCCCTGTAGCAGCTCCCTCCCACCTTCCCTCCCAATCCCCTCCTCCATCCCCCTTCTCCACCAATGTCCCTCGCCAAGTCCACTGAAGAGGGAAGTCCTCCTCCCCTTCCTTCTGATCCTAGTCTATCATGTCTCATCAGGAGTGGCTGCATTGTCTTCCTCTGTGGCCTGGTAGGTAAGGCTGCTCCCCTAAGAGGGGGAGGTGATCAAAGAACAGGCCAATCAGTTAATGTCAGAGACAGTCCCTGTTCCCATTACTATGGAACACTATGTTACTATATTACTATGTTACTATATTACTATGTTCACTTGGACACTGAACTTCTATGGGCTATATCTGTGCAGTGGTTCTAGGTTATCTCCATGAGTGGTCCTTGGTTGGAATATCAGTCTCAAAAAAGACTCCTGTGCCCAAATTTTTTAGTTCTGCTGCTCTCCTTGTGGAGCTCCTGTCCTCTCCACTTCTTACTATCTCTCCTTTCTTTCATAAGATTCCTGAACTCTGCCCAAAGTTTGGGTATAAGTCACAGCATCTGCTCTGATACCCTGCAGGGTAGGGCCTTTTAGAGGCCCTCTGTGGTAGACTCCTGTCTTGTTCCCTGTTTTCTCCCTCTTCTGAAGTCCATCCTCTTTGCCTTTCTGAATGGGGATTGAGCATCTTAGCCAGAGTATTCCTTCTTGATTGATTTCTTTAGGTATACAGATTTTAATATGTTTATCTTATATTATACATCTAATATCCTTTTGATGACTGCTTCTATTTCCTTGGGAGATATAGGACTATTTAATTTATTTACCTGATCTGATTCAATTTTGGTAAATGGAATCCATTAAGAAAATTGTCCATTTTATTTAAATTTTAAAATTTTGTACCATATAGGCTTTTGTAGTAAGACCTCATTAGGTCTTAGGATTTCCTCAGTGTCTGTAGTTAAGTCCCCATTTTTGTTTCTGATTTTGCTCATTTGAATAGTTTCTGCCTTTTAGTTAGTTTGGCTACGTGTTTGTCCATCTTGTTGATTTTCTCAAATGTCCAGCTCTTGGTCTCATTGATTCTTTGAATCATTTTCTTTCTTCCTGATTCATTGATTTCATTTTTGTGTTTGATTTTTTCCAATTGTCTACTCCTCTTGGGTGTGTCTGCTTCTTTTTTTTCTAGGGTTTTTATAAGTATGACTTTAAGTTGCTTGAATGAGATGTCTCAAATTACTTTATGGAGGCACTTATTGCTATGAACTTTCCTCTTAGCACTGCTTTCATCGTGTCCCATAAGTTTGGGTAAGTCATGTGCAGGTCTTTTTTATCTACTGAGTATTGAAATTGTGTTTTCTATTTTCAAGTTTAGGAAGTAAACTTATATATTTCAGTTGCTACATTCATTTTCGACAGCCCAGCAATTTTATATTGTTTAAAATATCTATATGACACCTACTAATACCTTAAAAAATAAAAGCAAACAAATATGTTAAATGCCAATTTGAAAATGTAATTTTCAAAACTGTTGACAAAAAAATAGGACTGGAAAAATTACTCAGCATTTTAGACTACTTGCTACTTTTACAGAAGACCTTTGTTCGATTCCCAGCATTCAAATCCTGGCTTACAACCATCTCTAACTTACAACTCCAGAGAATTCAACTTCCCCTATGGCACAGTGGATACCAAGTAAAGACTGGACCAACTACATACATGCAGGCAAAACATTAATGCATGTAAAATAAATATATTAATCCAGAAAGGTTTCAAGTACTGAGAAAAAAATTGTGGCATTCCTTTTTCTGTCTTCTGTTATTTGCTTTCTTTCATTGGGCTATAAATTCTAAGCATGTTACCTCAAAGTACGCTGCTAAAGCAAAATGTTTTAAATTTTATTATCTTCTTTTCTATCAGTTGTGAAAGATTTATATTGATCAGCTTGTGCCTTGGTAATATTTTGTATATATTTAAAATTTTATATTATGTTTGTAGATGTCATTTTACATTATATCAAAAAACATGTATTTTAATTTTAATAATTTCATATTGTTTTCAATCATTAACTAAGCACATTTGTTTATGACATTTTGGGAGTTTGCATCTTTGAAATTTATTTGGTCAAGAAAGTGGTTTTCTCTGAGAAGACCCCTCTGTTCAAAATTTCTGGTTCTGTTGCTCTCCTTGTGGAAATCCTGTCTTCTCCAGATCTTACTATTTCCCACTTATTACATAAGATTCCATGCACTCTGCCCAACAGTTGGGCATAAGTATCAACGTCTGCTTTGATAGTCTGCAGGGCAGAGGCTTTCAGAGGCCCTCTGTGGCAGGTTCCTAGGTTGTTTCCTGTTTTCTTCTTCTTCTGATGTCCAACCTATTTGCCTTTCAGGATGGGGATTGAGCATTTTAGTCAGGGTTCTCTCTCTTGATTAGTTTCTTTAGATGTACAGATTTTAGTAGGATTATCCTATGTATATGTCTATATGACTGAGTATATGCCCTGCGTGTCTTTGTGCTTCTGATACAGCTTACTCAGGATGATCCTTTCCAGGTCCCACCATTTACCTACAAATTTCACGATTTCCTTAATTTTCATAGCAGAGTAATAATCTATTGTGTAGATGTACCACAATTTCTGCATCCATTCTTCAGGTGAGGGGCATCTGGGCTGTTTCCAGCTACTGGTTATTACAAATAAAGCTGCTACAAACATGGTTGAGCAAATGTCCTTATTGTGTACTTGAACCTCTTTTGGATATATGTCTAGGAGTGGTATGGCTGGATCTTGAGGAAGTACTTTTCCAACCAAGTACCAGGCATGGAGATAACCTAGAACCCTTGCACAGATGTAGCCCATGGCAGTTTAGTGTCCAAGTGGGTTACATAGTAATGGAAAGAGGGGACTGCCTCTGACATAATCTGATTGGCCTGCTCTTTGATCATCCCCCCTGAAGGGGGAGCAGCCTTACCAGGCCACAGAAGATGACAATGCAGCCACTCCTGATGAGATCTGATAGTCTAAGATCAGAAAGAAGGAGAGAAAGACCTCCCCTATCAGTGGACTTGAGGAAGGGCATATGTGAAGAAGGGGGAGGGAGGGTCTGACCAAGAGGGGAAGAGGGAGGGGCTTATGGGGGGATGAAAAAGTGAATAAAGTGTAATGAATAAAATAAAATTAAATTAAAAAAAAGAAAGTAGGCTGAGAAATTCATAATAACAAGCCAGTAAGCAGCATCCCTTTATGTCCTCTGTCTTCATCAGCTCCTGCCTCTAGGTCCCTGCTCTTTCCTGACTTCATTTGATGATACACAGCAATATGGAAGTATAAGTCAAATAAACTTTTTCCTCTTCAAAAAAAAAAAAGAAAGTGGTTTTCTAAATATCTTATACATGAATATGAGATGTCATATTCATACATGTATATTCATGTCACATGTATACATGAATATACATGTCATATAACTAACATAAATAAACATATGTATGTGAATCTGGAATCAAATTCAAGAGTAGCCTTTTGAATCATTATTCATTAAGCTAGCATATAAAAGTTTCTAAACCACTGTGTGTATACTTACATGTGTATATGTGCATGCATATATACATATATGTAATGTGTAGAATTTAAGTATCATTTGGGTTATATTTTTAGAATAGAGAGGAAAAGTGTAACTAATATCCATAGGATACACATAAAAAGTAAGGTAGAAACACTAGAGTAAATATGATTTGTTTAATTTTGAATTTCATATACACAATAGTCATTTTAGTATAAGTTATGTCTCTTTCATTTTCCCAAGTAATATTTGATGCAAATAAAATATGTAGTATTATCATCCTTCCACTTATAAATAATTATGGTGATTGATATGTTTGATAAACTGTGGGAGCTAGGTTTATAAATATTTAAGTGTGAGGTTTTAAGGAAATATGACTACAAATATCAATTATTAAATTTTAACTTAGTGTTCTTAACTTTGATACATCAACTTTAATTCATAATCACCTTAATGCACACATAAATGTTTGTAAAGAATAATGCTTATGATTATGCATACACATCCAGACTGATATGCACATATGTACTACACATTGCTTTGTAATGAGGGAGTTTTATAAGCAAAGAATTTTGGTGGAGGCAAGCTCTTTTACACCTCAGATTTTTATTTGTAATAGATATTTACAATAAGACAAACCAAAGCTCATTGGAGAAATACACAACAGCTTATTTCAAGATTCAGAAAAAAAATATTCTGGAATAACTTGTAATTCTTGAAGTAACAAAATGCTAAACAGAGAAAAAGAGAAGAAGGTGTTTATTATGGCAAGAGAAAGCAGAAAACAACTAAAATGTCCAAAGTGTAGCAATCTTCTCAGAGTTTAAACTTTTCTATTTTGGATGCAATCTCATTAAGACACATGTTCTAAAGAGAGATAAAGCAATAGATTACTCAGAGGGAAGGTGAGATATTGTATCTTTCAGGAAAGATGCTTAGGCTCTAGAATTTAAAAACTCAAAGACTCCAGGAAGTTTCTGAAGCTGACTATATGCACTATCTCCCCACCCCCTTCTCTATGTATATGTAATTAGTAAGGATTGCAGTTTAAAAAATTAGTAAGCTAAGCAGTGTGGAACTTGTCGATCAACTAAGCTACTAGAAGCAGAGACTAGTCTGGGATCCCCAGAAGATGTTCATACCATCTGAGCTATGTGTAAGTAACACCCCTAGCGAGCTGAGCATCATGCAGGTTTCTAAATTTTTTTGACTGCTATCAGTGCTGGGTGTGCTTTTGATCATATAGCAGTTTTGAGTTATTTCAGTTCCTCTTAGTAAGTCCTTACTCATAACTACTCTCAATAAAACTCATCAGTTAACAAGTTGGAAAATGTCATTTGGTTTGTCATTGATTCTTTATCTGGAATGAGCAGAAATATGTCCACATTTTTCTAATAGCAATATTACATAACACACCTACACACACACACACACACACACACACACGGTGTGTGCATGAGTATGTGCAAGCACACACATTCCAAAAGAGTTTCTAATGATAAAAATCAGAAGTATGTCAAAAAATTTCAAAACATTAGTTAGAATTAAAATCTAAAGTACTAAATAAAAATTTTAAGTCCATATGTACATAAATGATGAAATAAGCAAGTAAATAGAACAAAAGAGACAATTCTTTCAAGCATGAAGTCCCCCAAAAATTTAGAATTTGAACTTTCTTCTTTTTTCAAAGTTTTATACACTAGGTGAAATCTATGTATGGGCTGGCTACACTCTTCTTTAAAGGGGTGAGGGGTGATTTTTCCCATATCTTGGTTCTTGTCTCTTTTCTCCAACATCAAAGCAAGCAATAATGTATTCAGTATCTGACCCTTGAAATTACATCTATTTCTGCTTGATTTTTCTTCAGAATATGTTTCATCAAAAGAAAAAAAACACTTGAGAAATTCATTTTTTCCCATGAGCCTGTTTTCCTCAATATTGATCAGGAGACACTCAGCATAGAGGAAGCACTTTTGGCAAACAGCTGTAGACAGGAATACTTGCTTCAAAGCATTTGCTCTTGAGGCATTTAAGAGACAGTGTTAAACAGCAACAAATCAAGCAATCCAATTAAAAAAAATGGGGTACAAAGCTAAACAGAAAATTCTGAATAAAGAAATATCAAATGGCAGAGAAACACTTAAAGAAATGCTCAATGTCCTTAGTCATCAGGGAAATGAAAATCAAAACTACCCTGAGATTTCACTTTACAACTATCAAAATGGCTAAGATCAAAAACTAAAGTGACAACACATGCTGGAGAGGGTGTGGAGAAAGAAGCACCCTACTCCATTACTGGTGGGAATGTAAGTTGTACAACCACTTTGCAGATCAATCTGGCGTGTTCTCAGACAATTAGGAATAGTTCTACCTCAAGATCCAGCTATACCACTCCTCGGCATATATACAAAACATGCTCAAGTATACAACAAGAACATTTGCTCAACCATGTATGTAGCAGCTTTATTCATAATAGCCAGAATCTGGAAACAGCCCAGATGTCCCACAATTGAAGAATGGATACAGAAATTTTGGTACATTTACACAATGGAATACTACTCAGCAATTACAAACAAGGAAATCATGAAATTTGCAGGCAAATGGTGGGATCTAGAAAAGATCATCCTGAATGAGATATCCCAGAAGCAGGGTATATACTAACTTATTAACGGATATTAGACATATAATATAGGATAAATATACTAAGATCTGTACACCTAAAAAAGCTAAGCAAGGAGGACCCTGGGTAAGATGCTCAATCCTCATTCAGAAAAGCAAAGGGGATGGATATCAAAAGAGGGAGAAAACAGGAAACCAGGACAAGAGCCTACCACAGAGGGCCTCTGAAAGACTCTGTCCTGAAGAGTATCAAAGCAGATTCATAGCCAAACTTTGGGCAGAGTGCAGGGAATCTTATGAAAGAAGGAGATATAAAGATCTGGAGGGGACATAAACTCCTCAAGGAGAGCAATAGAACCAAAAAATCTGGACACAGATGACTCAGTTTAACAGTTATTTGACAGATCCTCATATTGGAAATACTTTTGTATTTTGATTTTTGTTTATTTGTTTGTTTTTAGTAGGAAAGGCAAAAGGATTGTAAACAAGTAACATTACCTGCAAAATACAGGTTTTTCCCCTCGGAAATTACTAATAATAATTATTTGTATATCTGTGATAGTGTACATAACGTACATACATTTTATGTGTCTATTTTGATATAACCTTATCATTAGCATATTTTTATTGTCATTCTATTGATATAGAAATACTAAATTACCATAATGATATTTTATCTTCAAATAGTTCTATAGTCGTGATAGTTGGAATATTCAGTCACTTGGGAAATATCAGTAAGAAAATAAGGTCATTGGGAAAAGATCAAAGATACAAGTAACTCCATTATATTTGCCACAATGAAGAGGGAGACTTCTTTTCTTATCCCTCTTGCTTATATTTGTTTTAGTAATGTGAACACATGTTTAATTTTTCCCATCTTCCTGTTAGAAGCATCAGTTTGAGCTTTGTTTTTTTTTTTGTTTGTTTGTATCTGTAGCTTCCCCCATTTGTTTAATCACAGTGTTCTTTGTTTAATATTTCAGGGCTGTTTATCAAGACACCGTAATTTGATTGTTTCCTTTCAAATTTGTCTTCACCAGGTGTTTCTTGACTGGAACACATTTCCCACATGATAAAATTACAGGTCTAGTTAATGCTTTTAAGGACATTGGTGTACAATTCACACCTAATTATCTGCCGGGGGCATATTTAGGTGTTTAACTAGGTGGAACTCTGTGCTGAAGATTTCATTTGCATACAAAGCCCCTTTTGTTCTCTGTAAACACTCTAATACTGGAACAGAGTGCATATGCATATTATTTGGTTTACAGTGTGTTATCAAGCAGAGGTAATAGAAAATAAATAGATCTGAGCGATATTGCATCATAACAGAAACAATAATTCTATCAGCTTCAGTGTTGAAATATGACGTCCATTACTTTGAAACAATAAAAATATTACACAATATTTAAAAACAGAAAGTACAGATTTTGAAAAATCACATCTGAGATATTCATGGAGGATCTTAATAAAAATATGGCCTCATATGAAGCAACAAGAGGAAATTGAAGTCACCAGCAGGTGCTAACTGGCTGAATGCTGGCTTGAACACAAAATTCTTTGCTGTCTTATACTTACAAGGACTAGATGATAGATCTTCTAGGACAGGGTTCCTAATTACTTTCCATGCCAATTTTAATCTGTTCAGAGACAATAATTTTTCAGATGTCTTAATATTCCTAGTACAGTCCTGTGGTCACTGTAAAGATGTTGATCCTCTTAAAATCAAATTCCTCAATGCCATTCTTCTACTATATACAAACACAATTTTTTGTCAGTCTTTTAATGTGGACAATCCTTTCTCAGCAGCTATAAAATGCTAGAATAGAATAAAAATAGAATGTTCCAGACAAAGTTAATGAGACAAAAATTATTAATTAAAGGATATTGAGCTAAACAGAGGCTAAAATGCCTCAAAAATTCAGAGGCTCAACTGTCTGCAAAGGGCAAAAGGGAACAACAAGAAACCCAGAATTGCTAAAGCAATTCTCTACGGTAAAAACTCTTCAGGAGGTATCTCCATCCCTGATCTCAAGCTGTACTATAGAGCAACAATATTAAAAACTGCAAGGTACTGGCATAGAAACAGACTGGTGGATCAATGGAATCGAATAGAAGACCCTGACATAAATCCACACACTTATGGACAACTGATTTTTTACAAAGATGCCAAATCCATTCAATGGAAAAAAGATATCATCTTCAACAAATGGTGCTGGTCTAACTGGAAGTCTACATGTGCAAAAATGCAGATACATCCATTTTCATCACCCTGCACAAAACTAAAGTCCAAGTGGATCAAAGACGTCAACATAAAACCAGACACACTAAACCTCTTAGAAGAAAAATGGGGAATACCCTTGAACTCATTGGCACAGGAGACAACTTCCTGAACAGAACACCAACAGCAAAGGCTCTAAGAGCAACAATCAATAAATGGGACCTCATGAAACTGAAAAGCTTCTCTAATGCTTTTATGAGGACACTATCCTCATAACAAAATGACAGCCTACAGATTGGGAAAAGATCTTCACCAACCCTCTATCTGGCAGAGGGCTAATATCCAGTATATATAAAGAACTAAAGAAGTTAAACAGCAAAAAATCAAGTAATAAAAAAAAAAAGGGGTACAGAGCTAAACAGAGAATTCTCTGCAGAGGAATATCAAATGGCAGAGAAACACTTAAAGAAATGTTCAACCTCATTAGCCATCAGGGAAATGCCTAAGATTTCACCTTACACCCATCAGAATGGCGAAGATCAAAAACTCAAGAGAAAACACATGCTTTTGTGGAGAGGTTGTGGAGAAAGGAGAACCCTCCTCCACTGCTGGTGGGAGTGTAAATTTGTACAACCACTCTGGAAAGCAATCTGGCGCTTTCTCAGACAACTAGGAATAGCGCTTCCTCAAGGTCCAGCTATACCACTCCTAGGCATATATCCAAAAGTTTCTCAACTACACAATAAGGACATTTGCTCAACCATGTTTGTACCAGCCTTATTTGTAATAGCCAGAACATGGAAACAGCCCAGATGCCCCTCAGTGGAGGAATGGATGCACAAATTGTGGTATATCTACACAATGGAATAATACTCAGCAATAAAAAACAAGAAAATCATGAAATTTGCAGGTAAATGTTGAGATCTGGAAAAGATCATCCTGAGTGAGCTATCATAGAAGCAGAAAGATGCACACAGTATATGCTCACTCATATAGACATATAACATAGGAAAAACCTACTAAAATCTGTACACCTAAAGAAACTAATCAAGAAGGAGGACTCTTGTTAAAATGCTCAATTCCTATCCAGAAAGGCAAAGAGGATGGACATCAGAAGAAGGAGAAAAGAGGGAACAAGTCAGGAGCCTGACACAGAGGACCTCTAAAAAGCTCTGCCCTGCAGACTATCAATGTAAATGCTGATAATTATGGGCAACCTTTGGGCAGAGTACAGGGAATCTTAGGAAAGAAGCAGGAAATAGTAAGATCTGGAGAGGACAGGAACTCCACAAGGAAAGCAGCAGAACCAAAAAATCTGAGCACAGGTGTCTTTCCTGAGACTGCTATTCCAACCAAGGACTATGCATGGAGATAACCTAAGACCCCTGCACAGATGTAGCCCATGGCAGTTCAGTATCCAAGTGGGTTTCATTGTAATAGGAACAGAGACTGTCTCTGACATGAACTGATTGGCCTGCTCTTTAATTACCTCCCCCTGAGGGGGGAACAGCATTACCAGGCCACAGAAGAAGACAATGCAGCCACTCCTCATGAGACCTCATTTACTAGGATCAGAAGGAAGGAAAAGAAGACCTCCCCTATCAGTGGACTTTGGGAGGAGCATGTATGCAGAGGGTGGAGGAAGGGAGGGATTGTGATAGGAGGAGTGAGGGAACCACTGGGGGGTTATAAAGTGAATAACTGTAATTAATAAAGAAAAAAATAATTTCAAGATAGTAACAATAGTTTCTTAAAGCAATTATAACTCCCTCTGCAGGAAGGCCAAATATGTGTAACAGCACAGGACTTAAGCACTGCAGCCAGGCTTTTTCAAATGTGAAATTTTCATTTGTAGTATTTTTATGAGTTTTCTTTTTAAAGATATTTTTATTCTCCTAGTATGTGTCATAGAAAGGATTTATTCTATTTTATAGTGTATTATAATGATAACTGCATCTTTTATTTTTTAGAAACATTTGAGAGCAGGGTATTCCTCACACAATCAAGAATTATGTATGGGGGATAAATTCTAAGATGGGCATCATCACAAATTATGATCAAATAATTTGATCAAATCATTTGATCATTGCTATGCTTACATAGTCAAAGCCAATTAAGATGCCACCAGCTTATGTGATCTTTTGGAGCTATCATATATATATGATAGTCAGGAGCCTGACACAGAGGACCTCTGAAAAGCTCTGCCCTGCAGACTATCAATGTAAATGCTGATAATTATGGGCAACCTTTGGGCAGAGTACAGGGAATCTTAGGAAAGAAGCAGGAAATAGTAAGATCTGGAGAGGACAGGAACTCCACAAGTTATATATATATAATTTTATATATATATATGATAGCTCCAAACATATTAAGTACATATATATGTATACATGTATATATGTATACATATATATGTACATATATGTATATCTCATTGAGTGGTTTTGAGAGATGATATGTGATGTCATATTTCTGTAACTCATGCAAAATTTTGGATTTGGATTTTGTTTCAATTTAGATACACTTTAAATAAATGATAGATTGTATGCTACAAAGCACATAGAAATTTAAGAGTGGATCATTATAAAGTCAGACTCACTTGTTTCTATTGTATTTCCTCCCTCTATAAATAATCTTTTAATATTTTGGTTAATGTAACCTTTTAAAACCTCTTTGTGAAAATATGAACACAAAAATACATTTTAGTCCCTCTTTTTCTTAAACTAATTTATGCATGAAATATATACACACAGAGAAAATCCCAATACTTCCTTTCAGTTTATACATGTTTGACATTTCCTACCCTGCATAAGCAATTTCTTCTCTGCTCTAAATTATTTGATGATGTAAAAATGGATGGTGGATGGATAGATAGATAGTAAAATTATTTCCAATTTGTAACATTACAGATAAGATGTTTCAAATATAATTGGATATTTGTAAGATAAAACCTTGCCTGTACTTCTAGATTCTATCTTTCTTCATGTACCTTTAATTTAGACATAGGCCATAACATTTTCCCTTTTTTTATTTTATTTTTTTTTTATTTTTATTTTTTTTTCAATTACACTTTATTCATTCTGCATCCCCCCATAAGCCCCTCCCTCCTCCCCTCCCAATCCCACCCTCCCTCCTCCCTCTGCTTGCATGAAACTCCCCAAGTCCACTGATAGGGGAGGTTCTCCTCTCCTTTCTGATCTTAGTCTGTCAGTTCACATCAAAAGTGGCTGCATTGTCCTCTACTATGGCCTGGTAAGGCTGCTCCCCCCCAGAGGGAGGTGATCAAAGAGCAGGCCAATCAGATTATGTCAGAGGCAGTACCTCTTCACATTACTATGTAACCCAATTGGACGCTGAACTGCCCTGGGCTACATCTGTACAGGGGTTCTGGGTTATCTCCATGAATAGTCCTTGGTTGGAGTATGAGTCTCTGGGAAGTTCCCTGTGTTCAAATTTTCTTGTTCTGTTGCTCTCCTTGTGGAGACCCTGTCCTCTCCAGCTCTTACTATTTCCCAGTTCTTACCTAAAATTCCATTCACTCTGCCCAACAGTTGCCCATCAGGGTCAGCATCTGCTTTGATAGTCTGAAGGGCAGAGGCTTTCAGAGGCCCTCTGTGATAGGTTCCTAGGATGTTTCTTGTTTTCTCCTTCTTCTGATGTCCATCCTCTTTGCCTTTCCTGATGGGGATTGGATATTTTAGTTAGGGTCCTCTCTCTTGCTTAGTTTCTTTAGATGCACAGGTTTTAGTGGGTTTGTCCTATGTTGTATGTCTATATGAGTGAGTATATACCATGTGTGTCTTTTTGCTTCTGGGACAACTCACTCAGGATGATCCTTTCCAGATCCCACCATTTACCTGCAAATTTCATGATTTCCTTATTTTTCATTGCTGAGTAATATTCCATTGTGTAGATGTACCACAATTTCTGCATCCATTCTTCAGTTGAGGGGCATCTGGGTTGTTTCCAGCTTCTGGCTATTACAAATAAAGCTGCTACAAACATGGTTGAGCAAATGTCCTTTTTGTGTACTTGAGTCTCTTTTGGATATATGCCCAGTAGTGGTATGGCTGGATCTTGAGGAAGCGCTATTCCTAGTTGTCTGAGAAAGCGCCAGATTGATTTCCAGAGTGGTTGTACAAGTTTACATTCCCACCAGCAGTGGAGAAGGGTTCCCCTTTCTCCACAACCTCTCCAGCATGTGTTGTCACTTGAGTTTTTGATCTTGGCCATTCTCATGGGTGTAAAGTGAAATCTCAGGGTTGTTTTGATTTGCATTTCCCTAATGGCTAGTGAGGTTGAGCATTTCTTTAAGTGCTTCTCTGCCATTCGGTATTCCTCTACAGAGAATTCTCTGTTTAGCTCTGTTCCCCATTTTTTAAGTGGATTACTTGGTTCGCTGCTTTTCAGCTTCTTTAGTTCTTTATATATACTGGATATGAGTCCTCTGTCAGATAAAGGGTTGGTGAAGATTCTTTCCCAATCTGTAGGTGGTCGCTTTGTTTTGATGACGGTCTCCTTTGCTTTACAGAAGCTTTTCAGTTTCATGAGGTCCCATTTATTGACTGTTACTCTTAGAGCCTGTGCTGTTGGTGTTCTGTTCAGGAAGTTTTCCCCTGTACCAATGAGTTCTAGGGTATTTCCCACTTTTTTCAAACCGATTTAATGTGTCTGGTTTTATGTTGAGGTCTTTGATCCACTTGGACTTCAGTTTTGTGCAGGGTGACAAGTATGGATCTATTTTCATTTTTCTGCATGTAGACATCCAGTTAGACCAGCACCATTTGTTGAAGATGCTATCTTTTTTCTATTGTATGGTTTTGGCGTCTTTGTCAAAGATCAGGTATCCATAAGTGTGTGGGTTTATTTCTGGCTCCTCTGTTCGGTTCCATTGATCCACCATTCTGTTTCTATGTCAGTACCATGCAGTTTTTAAAACTGTTGCTCTATAGTACAACTTAAGATCAGGGATGGAGATACCTCCGGAAGATCTTTTATTGTAGAGGATTGTTTTAGCAATTCTGGGTTTCTTGTTATTCCATATGAAGTTGAGAATTTTTCTTTCCAGGTCTGTAAAGAATTGTGTTGGTAATTTGATGGGCATTGCATTGAATCTGTAGATTGCTTTTGGTAAGATAGCCATTTTTACTATGTTAATCTTACCAAGCCATGAGCATGGGAGATCTTTCCATCTTCTCATATCTTCTTCTAATTCTTTCTTCAGAAATTTCTTTAGTTCTATTTATAATTCTTTAATTGGTAATCAATCCTGTTATATCTTTTGATCACTCTTCTGCAGCTTTATTTTAGATAATGATTAATGGCTTACTACAGCAACATCTCAGGATGCATTTGACTTACCTGTGTCTCATGTTAAGTTCAACCAATTCAGTGTCTTCAATGATACCATAATGCTGGACTTATCATGCCCCATCTCAGTTTGAAATATGAAACATAATGTTTTGAAGAACACAATCAACACAATCTCCATCACAAAAAGAAAAGTAAATCAAGACCTCCTTCCTCCTCCACACAGCGGAACAGCGGACTCATCTTTCTCTGAGCAGACCTAACTGCCTGGGGCATACAGCCACTGAGGCGAAGCCCCAAGCCCTTTAGCAGCAGGAAAAAGCCAGCAGTACGTGTCCCAGAGTCCCAGATTTGTGCGGAAGCTGCACCATCCTCTCAGGGTGCGAATCTGCTAGATGTCATACTAGCTCCGCAGGAACGCCATCACTGACGGTACTGCCCGCCCAATCCCACAGTGACAGAGAATAGGCTATATACTCACCGAAACCAGGCAGAAACGTCATACAACCTGGACACACCAGGTGCTGGGTCTCCCAAGCTTGGAGAGCACAGTGAAGAGACCCCAAGACTTCCCAGAAACCATCGGGACTAGCGAACCAGACTTCAGTTACAGCGGGACTTGTCCGCAGAGGAGCACTGAGCTGGCGGGGCACAACAGCTCTCCAGTTTAAGACTAACCAGGGCCAAATCAGAGAACAGAGAGCCTGGTTACCCCATCCCTGCTGATGTGACCACCCTGAAATCTCCTGCTGCAGCAAGACCTCAGAACCTGGCAGTGACAGCAGCACAGAACTGGCGAAGCACATCAAAGAAGCAGGGCCAAACCAGAGAGCAGAGAGCCCCGAATACCACGATCTCTGCCAAGTGACCTGCCTGTAAGTGAGTGCACCCTTGAGAATCTGCAGTTCCCCAGATCCTGGGTCCTTCTAAAACAGAAGCCAGACATCGAACACCCTCCCACCCACATACCCACTTTGGGAAACAGAGGGGCACTAGGGACATTGATGTTCCTGCCCTGTGGGCCTAATTGAGGAGTTAAGGCAGTTAATGCCAGAAATTGTGCTGTGATCATCATTAGCGCCTGCGACGTATACAGTGCAGAGCCCCTCCCACACACTCAAGGGTTCAACATTAGCCATCACTCTGTCCCTCGAGACACAAGTCCACGCACACTTACACACACACACACACACACACACACACACACACTTGCATTTGCCCCATTTGCGCCTGCTTAATTTCCTCCCACAGGTACAGCTAGTCCTCAGCACATGCTGAGAGTTCTCAGCTTCCTGAAGAACTCTCCAGATGCCAGAGAGAAACAGCACCAGTCTGATCTGCAGAATCCAAAAACAAACAGGGAAGGTTTCAGATAACCCAATGGCCAGGGGTAGGCAAAAGAACACTTCCAACATATCAGGACATCATGACTTCACCAGCAAACCCCAAAATCGATGGATACTCCAATTCAGCAGAAGCACAGGAAAATGATTTTAAAGCCATGCTTGCCCAATTATTTGAGGCTCATAAGGAGGAAATGAACAAGTCTTTCAAAGAGATGGCCAGTCAATTGGAGGCAAAGAAAGAAGAAATAGACAATATCCTTAAAGAAACCAGGCAAACATAGACAAACAAATAGATACACAAGTATTGGCATATAAAAAGGAAATGAAAAAAGAAATAGAGGCCATCATAGAGAGACAGGAATCCAAATTCAAACACATGAAAGAAATGGTGCAAGGCATGAAAACAGAATTAGAATCAATAAAGAAAACACAAAATGAGAAAACCCTTGAGCTGGAGAACTTGGAGAAAAGATCAGGAACCACAAAAGTAAGCATCACCAACAGAATACAAGAGATGGAAGAGAGAATCTCTGGGGCTGAAGACACACATGCAGAAATTGATACTTCTCTCCAAGAAAAAGTAAAATCAGAAAAGTTCCAATCACAAAATATCCAAGAAATCAAGGATGCTGTGAAAAGACAAAATCTAAGAATAATAGGGATTCATGAAAAAGAAGACTCCAGGTTCCAAGGTCCAGAAAATATTTTCAAGAAAATCATAGAAGAAAATTTTCCCAACTTAAAGAAAGAGATTTCCATAAATATACAAGAGGCCTACAGAACTCCAGATAGACTAAACCAGAAAAGAAACACATCACGTCACATCATAGTCAAAACACTAAATCTACAGAACAAAGAAAAGATATTAAAAGCAGCAAGGGAAAAAGGCCAAGTAACATATGAAGGTAGACCTATCAGAATCACACCGGACTTCTCATCAGAAACTATGAAAGCCAGAAGGGCCTGGGCAAGTATCATGGAGACTCTAAGAGATCACAAATGTCAACCCAGACTACTATACCCTGCAAAGCTTTCAATCAACATAGATGGAGAAAACAAAATATTCCATGACAAAACTAAATTTACACAATATCTACACAGCAAACCAACCCTACAGAATATACTAGAAGGAAAACTCCAATCCAATGAAAACAAATTCACCCAAGAAAACAGGGCATACAGATAATATCCCAACAAAAATGAAAAGAAAACAAGCAATGAAACAGGGTTAGATCACCGACTCCATTACAAAAGGAACTAACATGCATTGGTCACTATTATCTATCAATATCAATGGACTCAACTCACCAATAAAAAGACACAGGCTAACAGAATGGTTAAGGAAACAGGATCCAACATTCTGTTGCATCCAAGAAACACACTTATGCAACAAAAATAAACACTACCTCAGAGTAAAGGGCTGGAAAACTGTTTTACAAGCAAATGGTTCCAGAAAACAAGCTGGAGTAGCCATCCTAATATCTAATAAAATAGACTTTCAACCCAAGTTAATCAAAAAAGATAAGGAGGGCCACTATATTCTCATTAAAGGAAAAATCCACCAAGAGGACATCATAATCTTGAATATCTATGCCCCAAATACAAGAGCACCGACATTCGTAAATAAAACATTATTAAATCTTAAATCATACATTGATCCTAATACCTTAATAGTGGGAGACTTCAACACTCCACTCTCACCAAGGGACAGATCAACTAGACAGACACCAAATAGGGAAATAAAAGCACTCACAGAATCCCTAAATCAAATGGACCTAATAGACGTCTACAGATCTTTTCACCCAAACTCAAAAGAGTACACCTTCTTTTCAGCACCGCATGGAACCTTTTCCAAAATAGACCATATAGTGGGTCACAAAGCAAGACTCAACAGATACAAGAGGATTGAAATAATCCCTTGTATACAATCTGACCACCATGGACTAAAGCTAGACATCAACAACAACAGAAACAACAAAAAGCCGACACGCACATGGAAATTGAACAACTTACTACTCAAAGACAGCTGGGTTAAGGAAGAAATAAAGAAAGAAATTAAAGACTTCCTAGAATTCAATGAAAATGAAGGCACAACATACCCAAATTTATGGGATACATTGAAAGCACTGCTCAGAGGAAAATTTATACCACTAAGTGCCTGCAAGAAGAAATTTGTAACATCACATACAAACAACTTAATGGCCCAACTGAAAAACCTAGAAAAAAAAGAAGCAGATACACCCAAGAGGAGCAGACGGCTGGAAATCATCAAACTAAGGGCTGAAATCAATCAATTAGAAACAAATAAAACTATCCAAAGAATCAATGAAACAAAAATCTGGTTCTTTGAGAAAATCAACAAGATAGACAAACCCTTAGGCAAACTAACTAAAAAGCAGAGAGAAACTATCCAAATCAGCAAAATCAGAAATGAAAATGGGGACATAACCACAGACACTGAGGAAATGCAAACAATTATTAGGTCATACTACAAAAGCGCTATATGCCACAAAATTTGAAAATCTAAATGAAATGGATAATTTTCTTGAAAGATTCCACCTACCAAAACTAAGTCAAGATCAGGTAGAAAGACTGAATAGCCCTATATCTCCCAAGGAAATCGAAGCAGTCATTAACAGTCTCCCCTCCAAAAAAAGCCCTGGACCAGATGGCTTCAGCGCAGAATTCTACAAGACCTTCAAAGAAGTGCTAACTCCAATTCTCCTCAAGCTATTCCACAAAATAGAAACAGAAGGAACACTACCAAACTCATTCTATGAAGCCACAGTCACCTTGATACCTAAACCACACAAAGACCCAACAAAAAAAGAGAACTTCAGGCCTATCTCTCTTACGAACATTGACGCAAAAATACTCAATGAAACACTTGCAAACCCAATCCAAGAACATATCAAAGATATCATCCACCATGACCAAGTAGGCTTCATCCCAGGCATGCAAGGGTGGTTCAACATATGGAAATCCATCAATGTAATCCACTACATAAACAAACTGAAGGAGAAAAACCACATGATCATCTCCTTAGATGCCGAAAAAGCATTTCACAATGTCCAACACCCATTCATGTTTAAAGTCTTGGAGAGATCAGGGATACAAGGCCCATACCTAAAGATAGTAAAGGCAATATACAGCAAGCCTATAGATAACATCAAACTCAATGGAGAGAAACTTAAATCAATCCCACTGAAATCAGGGACAAGACAAGGCTGCCCATTGTCCTCATATCTCTTCAACATAGTACTTGAAGTCCTAGCCAGAGCAATAAGACAACTAAAGGAGATCAAGGGGATACAAATCAGAAAGGAAGAGGTCAAAGTGTCACTATTTGCAGATAATATGATAGTATACATGAGCGACCCCAAAAATTCAACCAGAGAACTCCTTCAGCTGATAAACACCTTCAGCAAAGTGGCAGGATATAAAATCAACTCAAAAAAATCAGAAGCCCTCCTATATACCAAAGACAAAAAGGCTGAGAAAGAAATTAGGGAAACAACACCCTTCACAATAGCCACTAATAACATAAAGTACCTTGGTGTGACTCTAACCAAGCAAGTGAAAGACCTGTTTGAGAAAAACTTCAAGTCTCTGAAGAAAGAAATCGAAGAAGATATCAGAAGATGGAAAGATCTCCCGTGCTCATGGATTGGTACGATTAACATTGTGAAAATGGCCATACTGCCAAAAGCAATCTACAGATTCAATGCAATTCCCATCAAAATACCAACTCCGTTCTTTACAGACCTTGAAAAAAAGATTCTCAGCTTCATAAGGAGAAACAAAAACCCAGTATCTCCAAAACGATCCTGTACAACAACAGATCATCTGGAGGTATTTCCATCCCTGATCTCAAGCTGTACTACAGGGCAACAGTAATAAAAACTGCATGGTATTGGCATAGAAACAGAAAGGAGGATTAATGGAACCGCATAGAAGACCCAGAAATAAATCCACACACCTATGAATACTCGATATTTGACAAAGAAGCCAAATCCATTCAATGGAAAAAAGACAGCATCTTCAACAAATGGTGCTGGACCAACTGGATCTCTACATGCAGAAAAATGAAAATAGATCCATATTTATCACCCTGCACAAAACTAAAGTCAAAGTGGATCAAGGACCTCAACATAAAACCAGATACCCTAAATCAATTGGAAAAAAAAGTGGGGAACAGCCTAGAACTCATTGGCACAGGAGACAACTTCCTGAACAGAACACCAACAGCACAGGCTCTAAGAGCAACAATCAATAAATGGGACTTCATGAAACTGAAAATTTTCTGTAAAGCAAAGGATACCATCATCAAAACAAAATGACTGCCTACAGATTGGGAAAGAAACTTCACTAACCCTTTATCTGACAGAGGACTAATATCCAGTATATACAAAGAACTAAAGAAGCTGAAAAGCAGCAAACCAAGTAATCCCATTAAAAAAATGGGGAACAGAGCTAAACAGAGAATTCTCGACAGAGGAATATCGAATGGCAGAAAAACACTTAAAGAAATGCTCATCCTCATTAGCCATCAGGGAAATGCAAATCAAAACGACCCTGAGATATCACCTTACACCCATCAGAATGGCCAAGATGAAAAACTCAAGCGATAACACATGCTGGAGAGGTTGTGGAGAAAGGGGAACCCTCCTCCACTGCTGGTGGGAATGTAAACTGGTACAACCACTCTGGAAAGCTATCTGGCGCTTTCTAAGACAATTAGGAATAGTGCTTCCTCAAGACCCAGCTATACCACTGCTAGGTGTATACCCAAAGTTCGTTCAAGTACACAAAAGGGATACTTGCTCAACCATGTTTATAGCAGCTTTATTTGTAATAGCCAGAACCTGGAAACAACCCAGATGTCCATCAATGGAGGAATGGGTACAGAAATTGTGGTATTTTTACACAATGGAATACTACTCAGCAATCAAAAAGGAGGAAATCATGAAATTTGCAGGCAAATGGTGGGATCTAGAAAAGATCATTTTGAGTGAAATATCCCAGAAGGAGAAAGACAAATATGGGATATACTCACTTATATAGACTTATAAGATATGATAAACATAATGAAATCTATATACCTAAAAAAGATAATCAATTGAGCGGACATGGGGTAAGATGATCAATCTTCGTTTAGAAAGACAGATGGGATGTGCATTGAACGTATGACAGGAGTCTACTGAGCGCATCTGAAAGACCCTAACTAGCAGTGTTTTCAAAGCAAAGACTCATGACCAAACCTTTGGCAGAGTACAGGGTATCATAAGAAGGAAGGGGAGTTAGTCTGATGGGGAAAGGATAGGAGCTCCATAAGGACCAAATATATCTGGGCACAGGGTCTTTTCTGAGACTGACATTCAACCAAGGACCATGTATGGATATAACCTAGAACCTCCACTCAGATGTAGCCTGTGGTAGCTCAGTAACCAATTGGTTTTCCAAAGTGAGGGGAACAAAGACTATTTCTAACAGGAACTCAATGACTGGCTCTTTGGTCTCCCCCCCCCCCCCCCCGAAGGGAGGAGCAGTCCTGTTAGGCCACAGAGGAGGGCTTTGCAGCCAGTCCTGAAGATACCTGATAAAACAGGATCAGATGAATGGGGAGGAGGTCCCCCCCATCAGTGGACTTGGAAAGGGGCACAGTGGAGATGAGGGAGGGAGGGAGGGAGGGACTGGGAGGGAATGAGGGATTGGGACATGGCTGGGATACAGAGTTAATAAAATATAACTGATAAAAAAATAAAAAAATAAAAAAAGGAAAAAAAAAGAAAAGTAAATCAAGTGTAAAATAAGCAGTTGTAATTTCAGATTTAAAGATCTCTATCTTGAAAGGGGAGGAGGTCATCCCCTATCAGTGGACTGGTGGAGAGGCATGGAAAGAGAAGAAGGGGGGCTACAGCTGGGATACAAAGTGAATAAATTTTAATTAATAAAAATAAATCAATTAAAAATATCTCCATCTTATATTTGTGTGTGTCTACACAGACACGTATATGTGCGCGCGCGCACACACACACACACACACAGATTGTCAATGACCTTTCTTCTCAGTCAGGAAAGAGGAAACAAATTTAACAAATTTATTGACAGAGAAATAGCAGTAATTCTGCTCTTAACCTTTTCTGGAACATTTCTTTATTCTTACCAGTTCATAAATAACAGTAATTTATACATAGAATGTCATTTCAAAACATAGGCCCTCAAACATCATGGGATGGAGTTGGATGGATATTTTAAAGCTTGAGCCTTGGCCTCTCAGATATTGTTGCTTTTTTATTTTCTACACACTGTGAAAGACACTGGTGTTAAAGAAGCTGCTATAAAATTCACCATGGCTGAAACATGCAAATCAACATAGAATGTTTGCTGGAGGGTAAGTCATAGCAATGCCATTGAAATAGCCTGGGTATGCAATTTCTCATCAGTGACATTTTGAACTCTGTTAATCAATTCCTATTTGAGATAAATGCATCTGCTTGTATCTCCAAAAGCTGGATTCACAGAACTGTGACTAAGATATTTCACAGATGCTCCCCAAGGACTTTAAAAGACAAAATGATAGGAGATTTACTAAACCCATAAGCTAACCTGACGAAACAGTTAAGCAAAATTCAGAGTTAAATTCTTGATTTTCCTGTACAGTCTAAAAATATTAACAATGTTCTAAATTTGTCCACTAATACCTGAAGATATGATTCAATGCTGTTGTGATAATTTCAGTCTTTGAAAAGTAATATATCTCAGAATTTCATCCCCTTCTGAACAGTTTCTTCTAGATATTTTAGAAGCTGAGATTCTCTGCCAAAGAAAAAAGCTGAACAGAAACTAGCTGACAAACAAAGGAATAAAAATAAAAAATATTTTTATTTTTATTTAAAAGGAAGCACCTTGGAATATGTATTACAATTACACACAGAACTCCAAAGGGTTACTGACGACCTCTTTACTTCAAAACATTTCTCTCCTAAGTCATAGGTTATGGTGGCTGAAAGGAATTGTTGAGTAAACCACGAAGCTCACTGTGCAGATATTCTAATGGGTATCATTTTTTTATGGTTCAGTTAACAAGAGACATGAAACCCAGACCATTATTTGACTTGCTTAAAAAGAACCTTTTCATGTCTTAAATTCTCCAATCCCATTTATTTGCAATTATTTGACCTCAGCTTTCTTCTTGAAACTGTCCTCCTCTTCCTACTTCTCTTGTTTCTGTTGACATTTTTTACTCTATAGCTCCCAGCTATCCCTCAACCACAAAAGTAGTTGAAGCTACATCCAAAAATACCAGCTCCCAGGAGCTGTTAGTTCTGTGCTTAGAGTATAAAATGTGTCTCAAGCATGGGTAATAACTGAATTCATGAATCTCAATTCCCAGATGACATTAACAGCAGCATAGAGCAGGAAGCAGAATTATGTTAATTTCTGCAGGTAATGCGTGGAAGCAGACAGGGAATGCTTGAAAGGTCAACATCTGCTGTCATGCACGAGTGTCACACAATGTGATTGGCTAGTAAATGTCAACACTGTGTTCTAAAGTCTACATGCCACCCTTTCAATTTAATCTTAGCTTGCAGCTCAGCTAACAATCATGCAGCATGTTTCAAAAGCCCTTGAATTCTAAAATGGAATTGTATGATTGCATTCCCATGGCAATAAGACACCTGTAAATTACAAATGTGTCATTTAATCAGCATAAATGTAGGGAGTTTATGAAGTCACTGTGATTTTTTTCTATCTATTTTCAAGGGAGGTTGAAGACCTCTTAATTATTATATACCATACTGCAGCTCAAACTGTTGCCATGGTATTATGATCTTTTCTTTTAAAGAGTGAATGCAGAGCAATAAATGGATCTAATTGATTGTCCTCTGCACCACATAGATATGGTTTATTTTTCTTTCCTTTGTTTTTCACCTCCTTTCAATCTAGATTGGATTCAAAGTTATATATTAGCACACTGAGAAGAATGACTATCATATAGAACAATTGCCACCTTATAAACATGAACACATATAGAATTATCTGCCCTAAAAATGTCTGCAACAAAAAATGCATATATAAAGACCAGAGAGAACAAATCTCCATTCACCACACAGACTGTCAGATATGTTGATAAAGAGAGAAAAATGTTTATTTCCCAAATAAAAGAAAAGTTTATAGATTCATAGCATGCTGGAGGTATGTTAGGCACTATTTCATTAACTGTGAACTAAATTAGTGAATCTCAGATATTCACAAACACTGCTTCCCGTGATTCAGCCACGTATTTGATAAGTAACTGGGATCAACGTTACTTTTAATATGTCTTTGCCATATTAATATTAATTAATATTCATATTAATATGAAAGGCATTTATAGATTAAACTGCACAATTTAGGTGTTGGAAGAATGGGTCAACAGTTAACAGTAGACAGAGTAGTATCAGGCACACCTTTTCTCACTCTGTCATAAACAAGATGGGTTATTTCCAAAAATTTTAAGGTGAATACTCCAGGTGTCCTTTGTTTTCTGTTGCCAAACCCTAAACAAGTCTGTCAAACTGATTGCTAGCATTTTCTGTTTAACTCAAGAAAGGCATGGCTCCACTTTCACAATCAGCTATCACACAAATGATTTTACACCCAATCCATTAAACAAATGAGTTTCGAATGATTCCCAATAAAGCACATTGGCTACTATGACAAATGAAAATCAAGTTCTAAGTAGAGGTAGTCACCAGAGCTCTGTCATAGCATATTCCAGAAATTCTGCTTTTAGAATATGAAGAGACATTGGACAGAATTAAATTAATGTTTTGTCTTTTAAAATGTTTAGAACATCACTGAACTTTTTTTGAAAGTGCCAAAGTAGTGTTATTTAAAAACAAGGAAATCTGCCAAACACAGAAATTGTCAGGCACAACTTCCATATGTTACTGTCTCAGCATTCACTTCCTGTTATACCAATACACTGTAGAACATGATCTAGAATATTTTCAGTATGGTCCTTGTTATACATCTTTATACACAATCTTTCCTATATCATCTTAGATCTACCACTCGTTATACCCCCAGTAATCAGCACAAGTACAAGAGAAAACAAACCAACCTATGTAAGTTTTGTTTTTCTAACCGCCCCCACTGCACACCCTACAATTTGTGTTGCAGACGAAATTTTGGGTTTAGACATATTGAGTAAATTTTTACTCAATAAATTACAACCATAGCCTTCAATAACTTTTCCTCCTATCCACATGCCTTTCTTCTCTTCATATTACTTCCCACCATGTACCTTACTTCTTGCCATGTTTTCTTTTGACCTACTTTTTTTGACATATATTCTTCCCATCTGCACGTTTTTCTTCTCCATGTTCATGTTTCTGAAACTCACCTATATGCTTTTTCAAAAGACTCTCTTATTTTTTTTATTCACTTTACATCCTTGTTGTAACCCCATCCCTCCTTCCTTCCCAGGCCCATCCACCTTCCTCCTCCTCACTCCTCCCTTTTCTTAAGAAAAAGGGAGCTCCATTTCACTTCTATCCCAGTTCATAAAGTTGCATCAGGACTGAGCATGTCTTCGTCCTTTGTGGCCTGGCAAGATAGTCCCACCAGGAGGAACTGATGAAAAATCTGGCAAGTGAGTCCATATCTGATACAGTTTCTACTTCTCTTACTAGGGGACCCACATGAATCCTAAGCTGCCTTTCTGCTACAGGAATTGGGGACCAATTCCTGCATGGTCCTTGGTTGGTGCATCAGTCCCAACAAGCCATTCTGGGACCTGTAGTTGGTTCTGTTGTTCTTCTTGTGCAATCCTTGTCACCTTTACATCATTTACTATTTCCTCCCACTTTCCACAAGATGCCGGAAACATCCACACATCATCCAATGTTTAGCTGTGAGTCTCGGCATCTGTTTTGAGGCACTGTTGGGTAGAGCCTCTCAGAGGACAGCTCTGTCAGGCTCCTGTCTGCAAGCTTAGTAGAACATCCTTCATAGTGTCAGAGGTTGGCACTCTCCAAATAGAGTGGGTCTTTAGTTGGGCCAAGGATTGGTTGGACATTCCCTCAATCTATGCTCTATCTGGTCTATCTTTATCCCTGCACATTTTGTAGGCAGGCTAAGTTTTGGTTTGTAGTTTTTGTGGATGGGTTGCTATTTCCCTCCCTCTGCTTGGAAACTAGTCTAGTTAGAGGGTATCTTCTTCTGTCTCTATAGCCTCTGCTACCGGAGTTTCTGCTTTAGTCCCCCTCATATCTTCTGAAGAGACCCTCCACTACAAACAAGGACACTTGTTTAACTATGCTCATAGCAATTTTATTTTCAATAGCCAGGAATTAGAAACAACCTAGATGTCTCTTGGCAGAAAAATTGATAAAGAAATTGTGGCACATTTACAAAATGGAATACTACTCAACTGTTAAAAACAAAAAAATCATGAAATTTGCAAAAAAAAGAAAGGTTGGAACTAGAAAAGATCATCCTGACTGAGGTAACCAGACCCAGGAAGACACATATGTTATCTACTCACTTATAAGTGGTACACACCACCATATAGTACAGGATAAGCATACTATGAAGCACAGATCTGAAGAAGTTAAGTAACATAGAGGAGTCATGGGAGTATGCATAAATCTAACTAATAAGGGGAGATAGAATAGACAGAGGTAGTGACTGAAGAGAGGGAAAATGGTAGAAGAGGGGGCACAGAGAATTAGAAGGGTGGAAATCAGACTTGGGGAGAGGGAGAGCAAGAGGATAAAAAGACTGTAAAGAAAAGAAAAACTGAGGTTGGGGTCATCTCTGTGACAAGCTAGAGACCTAAGTCAAAAGACTCTTCTGCCCATTACTGTTTCTCCTGTTCCAACTTCCTTTGTGACTTCTGGCATGAACTGGATCCTATAAATTGTAAAAGGTCACCTGCCTTAGAGAAAGATAAGGGTTCATCTGTACCTATAACTGAAACCATATTTCATATTGCTGGATATATTGAAGTAGTTAAAAAGTAAGCCTGGAGTAGAAATGTTAAAACAAAAAGGGCTTTTTGGAGCTCATGTCATACATGGAGATTTAAAAAAGGGCATGGGCATTTAAAGAAGCACCAACTGAAGGACTCATAGCAAATTGAGTTCTTTTCATTTTTTTCGATATAAAATTTCCCTCTTGAAATATACATTTTAGTATAAAAACAGTGGCATAAAGCTGGCCCCTTATAAGTTACTTATTTTAAATTATTAAGACAATGTTTAAACATCACAATCTGACAGGGGGACTTTCTTATTTAAATAGAGTATTAAGTGTATCATATGAGCTAAATATGAATATGATCACATTTATACTAATAAAATATCATTTATGCCTACAGGCTTTAATTCCCCCCCTCTCCCTCCCTCTCTCTCTCTCTTTCTCTCTCCCACACACACATGCACACACACACACAAAGAAGATAAGCATAAAGCACAAATATACTATATAAGAGAACAATGATACTCATTAACCATTAGCTGTGCAATTTGCTACACTTTTCAATATTCTGCCTTTCAGAAATGGTTTCTGCAATCCTGTCCCATTTCCTCTATAGAAAAGAAGATCTAATTGGTCTCCTAACTACTAGCGATAAGAAGGAGACAATAAACCAGGGAAGTCCTTCTTACCTTTAGGGATTCACCTGGCAAATTCCTGCTTAAAGAGTCCTGTCAATAAGTTAACTTCTTTGCTGTCAGGAGCAATTCTCTCCTGCTGGGAAGATGGACAAGACTACCTAATAGATCTTTTCTCATCTCAAGATGCAAAGTTTCTTGTAAAGAAGTGTGCTCAAACACAGAAATAGTGTTTAAGGTGTGTCTAAAATTTTTAAATATTTTAAAGATTGTATTTTATTTTATATTTTAGTGAACTGGTAAAAGCTTTCTGATTTTTTTTTTACTCATGCTTTCTCATATGTTATTTTTGTTTAAAATAATAATAATGAGTAAGATGTATTTGCAGACTTACTAATAAAAATTGGAAACTTACTCCAGAAAATTTTTTCTTCCCAGCACCAGTGTTATTTTAAACACTGGTTCCATACTTCCATATCCACATTTGTCATTAGTCAGATGGTTATGTCAGAACAGTTAGGTTTTATAATTCATACTACTCACTATTTTTTTTTTTTTTACCTCATGGACATAACACTATCCTCTTTCTATCTCAAAATATTTACCTTAATATTGGGGATGCTAATGATACATGCATTGTGAGATTATAGGGAAGATCAGCTAATTTATACATATATGTACATATATATAAAGTACATATATGTACATATGTATAAAGTATATATATACATATATAAAATACATATGTACATATATAAAGTAAAACATATAAATGTTTAGAATACATCTGCTCAAGAAAAGTATTGTCTTTGCTAATGTTGCTACAGTGATGAAAGCAGTTGTTTTGGTAGTGTTTTCAAATGTTTTGTTCTTAAGAATATAAAATTCTCCTATTTTATACATTGAAAGGGAATTCTCACATCCACTGGTAAAAGTAGTTTCTAATCCTCATCAAAGAAGCACTTTTTTTTTGAGAACGCTCCTCCATTGCTGGTGAAATGAAAACTTGTACAACCACTTTGGAAATCAATGTGGCACTTTCTCAGAAAATTAAGAATAGTGCTACCTCAAGATACCCTTATACCACTCCTGAACATATATCCAAAATATGTGCAAGTATACAACAGGGACATTTGCTCAACCATGTCCTTAGCAGCCTTCTTTGTGATAGCCAGAATCTGGAAACAACCCAGATGTCCCTTAGTGGAGGAATGGATACAAAAATTGTGGAATACTACAATTCCACATAATGGAATACTACTAAGCAATTAAAAACAAGGAAATCATGACATTTGCAAGCAAGATAGATGCACAAGGTATATACTCACTTATAAGTGGATATTAGTCATATAATGTAAAATAAACATACTAAAATCTATACTAAACAAGAAGGAGGAGCCTAGGGTAGTTACTTAAACCTCACCCAGAAAGCAAATGGAATAGAAATCAGCAGTGGGAGAAAACAGGGAACAGGACAAGAGCCTAGTACAAAGGGCCTCTGAAATAGTCCACCCAGTAGGATATCAAAGCAGATGCTGAGACACAGCCAAACTGGGCAGAATGCAGGTAATCTTATAAGAGAAGGGCAAGAAAGAAAGACCTGGAGAGGACAGGAGCTTCACAAGGAGAGTACCAGAACCAAGAAACCTGGACCTAGGGGTCTTTGCAAAGACAAATATTCCAACCAAGGACCATGCATGGAGATACCCTAGACCCCTTGCTCAGATGTAGCCCGTGGCAGCTCAGTCTCCAATTGGGTTGCCTAGTAATAGGAACAGGGACTGTCTCTGACATGAACTCAGTGGCTGGCTCTTTGATCACCTCTCCCTGGGTCAGGGGTTAAGTGCAGCCTTGCCAGGTCACAGAGGAAGACAATATAGCCAGTCCTGATGAGACTTGATAGGCAAGGGTCAGACTGAAGGGGAGGGAGGCCCTCCCCTATCAGTGGACTGGGGGAGGGGCATGGGAGAAGAAGATGGAGGAAGGCTGGGATTGGGAGAGGATGAGGCATGGTGCTACAATTGGGAAACAAAGTGAAAATTTTTAAAAATCAAAATAAATAAAAAATACAAAAACACAGAATTTGCAGAATTATGAGGACTTTGTGAAGACTTTGTTTCTGTTGTTGCCATCAAAAAGTTTGGAAATTATCCTGTATGATATAAATTCATAGAAAATGAATATTCTCTCACAAAGTATTTGACACTTATTTATAAATTTCATAGCATCTGTTTTTTTTCTACAACATTTACTTGCAATAACTAGATTTTCTTTGATCTTCTTCTTCTTTTACACCTCCCCTTGAGTACTGATACAATATATATACTTATATGTGTATTTATACTGTATATGATCCGTTATCATTTACTACTTTGTTAGCCTCATAAGAAGAAATTTATTGGAAAATTGGAAGGACATCAATCTGAGATGAATGGGTCTGTAAAGGCTTATGCTATGCAAAAATTTGTCTCTTTTAGAAGTTTTTTTTTCTCAATTAAATTAAATTTACACTGGGAATGCATTCATGTTTTATGTAAGTTGTGAAGTAAATAGATGATGTATTTTCTTAAAAAAAAACTTTTTTTACAGCTAATTAAGACCATCACAGAAAACCACAACTGTACAAAATGCAGAGATAGAGGAATCCTAGAATTTCCTAGTAATGATTGCATAAAAAGGACCAGAACAATCGCAATCGCAACAAATACACCAAGATAGAAAGGGAGAAATTTTGCACAATTCTACCCTAAAAACAACAGTCAAACAGTTGCTGCTAAAAGAAGGAGGATTACCATCTCCCAGGAATAAGCCCCCTTATTAGTTATCCTATACAGAGTGAGCAACCTTGAAGTCATATAAACACAACCTCAAAAACAACTCAGCAGATATCATCAGTGTGTGTGACAATAAATATAAAATAAAAAGAGCTATTAACTTGAGAATGGTAACTATGGGAGGGATCTAAGCAATCATTGATGGGAGAGATTGGAAGAAGGAAGATAAGGGAAGAAAACTGATACAATTCTATTTCAATTAAAACATTACATATTAAAAACAAAAAGAAAAAGAACCACTCTAAGAAGCTGTCAGATTCCACATTTGGTATTATGTTGTTATCCTTGATAAGTTAGAATAGTGTTGTTTGAAATAGTAAAGTTAGTCATTCACAGAGAATTTCAGAACTTAAAACATTGCCATTATCTTGCATGTGTGAAGAAAGCTGCACCAATAATTAAGGTCATAATTGCAGAAGCTTCTGGGATGCAATTTTGTTACATTGATATATTATCTGCAACGAAATATAAATTCTATCTAATGTCATGTAACATAGATTAAGTTGATCACAGGAACTAATCTGTCTTTCTTTGTTCATTTATGTCACCAGCTCTAACACGATCCACTGTGCCTTGGCTCAGAGCTCACACATCTCCAATACACAAGTAATTCATATCTTTTTGCTTAGGATCTGTGCTGCTCATGATCTAGACTGTAAATTGCTTATGAATAGCAATGGCACTTCCTTATTCATGGAAATTTTCTCTACCAAGCAAGATGCATGATATGGAATAGGTTACCAATAAGTTTTTCCAGTACATGTTTGTTGAATTAAGAAATAAATCCTGTATTTAACATTGATTTTTAAACTGTGTCTTCCCTAGTATACAAATGACAACAACAAAGTACTTGTTGTTATATCTTTTATTACTGAAGCCAGATTAAATGGGTAGCATATAACTTACCAATTCGTTTTAGAAAATTGATGTTTGCCTATTAAGTTTTCCAGGTTTTAGAAATTCAATATCTAAAGACACATTTCCAGGGTGTAAAGTAGTGTCATGTTACTTTCATATAGTTCAGTGCTATAAAATCTGTTACTAAAATGACTGAATCAGATATTTAGGTACATAAGGGCTGTTTGATATGTATTAGATGCATAATCTACATTTCAACTACATTGCCTGTACTATTCATAACAAAGTTTTACTAGAGATATTGTTTACTTGCTTGAAAGCTAAGGTTATAACAAAGATTCCTTGAATTCTGCCAATGCATCTTTCCCTTTACTCTAAAGATTCAAAGTATGCTTCATCAGAGATATCAATGAGCACACTTTCTTTATTCTGTCTTTGGGAATAGAGTAAATTTCCAATAAGAAACTGCTTGATTGAGGCACCGAGTTTCAATGTCTCTATGAAGAAATTCCTTTCCAGCCCTGGTGTTGCAGAAATATGCTTGAAAAAACAAAAACAAAATCAAAAGCAAAAACTAAAACAAAAAGTTTGCTTTTGTTTTTGCCCCTGAGGAAATGAAGTTGCAGGGACAGTCACCCAGTGTAATAAACTCTCACATGCCTGGTGGGGACAGTTCTTCTTTTCATCTTTTCATTGTATATATATTTTTAAGGTTTTGTGCCTATTGATGTTAAAAGGTACACAATTACCCATATCAAATGTTTCTCTAATATTCTTCCCATAGCTTCTGATTAACTCAATTCAACACCCAAATCAACAGAAGAGAAGAAGTATACCAGGTCTCCGAGCTTAGCCTCCTGTCTTCTAGAAGCAGAGATTTTCTAACTGAAACACCTTGCCTTAATACTATTTTGTTATAATTGGATGAGTAATTCTTAGGATGACCTGCTCATTATGAATTCTCTTCAACTTTCCATCTTTTTCTCCATTCTTGCTGCATCCTCTCCTCCTTAATGTTATCCACAGCAGAAGTGGGACATCTGCTCACAGAAACATTTAGATTGCTAATGATTCTTTTTAACATCTGTTGTACTGCTACTGAACAGTTGTTGTTTCTTTAAGGAGACACAAGGGACAAGACCTTTGTCACCTTAATAGTGGGTAGTTTTTGGAAGTTGTAAGCCCTATACCTCTGGGAGCCATCCAGAAGTGCCACTGTGTACATACATAAACTTAATGCTTCCAGATCTGCAGTTTTTCTTTGTCTAATGTAGTCTTTCTGATTAGTTTATTTTGTGTCTGGTTGTTATATTTGTTTTGTCTTGTCTTTTAACCCCACTATTCATTAGATTTGTACTTTTAAAATAAAAGCTATTAAACACAAAATATATCTCATATCTCCTATTGAACTGAATGTAAACCTTTTATAAAAAAAATTAGAGTTTGATAGTAAAAACTCAATCTGTATGATAATTAATAATAAAATGAGTAGAAAATATGGACTGGAATCATATTTATATTTTCTTTTCAGCCAATGTATTGTACTTACTCATAAATACTTTACATGAGAGGGAATAACATGATTTATTTTCAATATGTCTATCCAGATTATTCTGGAAATATTCTAGTCCTATACTGCAAATAAAAACATGTTTTTCCCACATTCAGGCTGCAGAGGCAAGGTTTTGCTGTGATGAAACATATTCACATAT